>NW_012117066.1:442874-459128 GCF_000951035.1 Colobus angolensis palliatus | reverse complement strand
CTACTAAAAATACAAAAATCATCTGGGTGTGGTGGCAGGCACCTGTAATCCCAGCTACTTGGGAGGCTGAGGCAGAAGAATCACTTCAACCCAGGAGGTGGAGGTTGCAGTGAGTGGAGCTCATACTACTGCACTCCAGCCTGAGCAACAAGAGCAAAACTTCGTCTCGAAAAAATAAAAAGAATAAATAATAAATTTACCCCCTAAAGGCCCCACCTCCAAAGACCATCACCTTGCGGTTAGGGCTTTAACATATGAATTTTTGTTTTGGTGGAGGGGAGCCAAAATTTCAGCTATGGCAAGGGTAAATCCCTTTGAGAGCTGAGGGAGGAGGGGAGACTGGCATAGAGGGACTAAAGTTTCAAGTGTGGAACTTTTTCCTTCATCTCATGCAGCACCCCATACCCGGACCAGGGTAGAACCACCTGGGGGTGGGAATAGAAAACTCCAAAGAGTTTTGGGGACCCAAAGCCACAGGGACTTGTGTCCTCCTTCCCAAATGGGAAAATGGGAGCTGGGAGATCACCTTGCAGAGTGACCTCAGCAATACAGGACAGCTGCAGGAGAGGAGATGCAGCACTGTGGTGAGTCCAGCAGAGAAAGGAGCTGGCACAGTGGCCACAAAGCCAGTATGTGGCTGCAGGAGGTGGTTAGTCATGAGGTGGATGGCCAGAGCTGGGAGCCTGGCAGGGATTTAGGGGGAGCCTGTGAGCATCAGCTGCACTCATGAAGACCATGGTGGAGCTTTAGCTTGAGCTAGTGAGGAGGGTCCCGCGGGAGGGCTGGAGTCCACCAACCCTCAGTGGTGTGCTGCCACACAAACCAAGAGTCACATCCCTGTAACTGGAGCTGATGCAGTGAGGACATAGGGCCCAGAGACCAGGCAATGCGAAGTGCAGCTCCACTGGTTAGCAAGAACCAGCACAGAAAAACAATGGGGAGCACACCCTCTTTCCCCAGGACCACAACGCTATGTATGCTTCCTCCTCTACCCTGACCTACCCAGGAGAACAGACTGAGAAAGGGGAAGAGAAGGGACCTGGAGAAGGAGGAAGGAACTCTGGGAGAGGGGGGAGTTTTCCAAAACAGGCCAAGTTAGTCCGAAAGAGACATCTAAATCAGAAAGGACTAACTTTAACTGACTAGAAAAAATATCACCCCTCTCCCAGCCCTCATGCCTCCGTCTACCAAGTGTTAATGCAAATCATGTCTACTGAAGGAGTTCAGGAAACGCCACCCAAAAATATGCCACTTTGGTGTGCTGATTACTTAGAACTGAAGGCACCTGGGGAGCAGCAGCTGCAGGCAGGGAAAGCCCTCCTTATCTGCCTAAAGACAGATCCTGCAAAACAAACTCAATTGTCATCAATCTGCTCCCTGGGAATCTTATCAACATAGGAAGATTAACTGGGATCACAGGAGGGGAGCTTGGAGGGTGATCCCAGTCCAGACAATCGTCTCTGCTCCCAAGGGCTGCTCAGAGGCAACTTGTATTACTCAACAGACTTTTTATCTGCCTAACAAGGCTACTTTATTCACCATACAATTCCCCAACTCACCCTCCCATAACTTGTGTGCTACCACCCCCAGAAGCCCCCGTTTTCTTGCTTTGAGAGGGAGTCTTGCTCTGTCGCCCAGGCTGGAGTGCAGCGGTGTGATCTTGGCTCACTGCAACCTCTGCCTCCTGGGTTTAAGTGATTCTCCTGCCTCAGCCTCCTGAGTAGCTGGGATTTTAGGTGTGCGCTACCACGACTGGCTAATCTCTGCATTTTTAGTGGAGACAGTGTTTCACCATGTTGACCAGGCTGGTCTCAAACTCCTGACCTCAAGCAATCCATCCGCTTTGGCCTCCCAAAGGGCTGAGATTACAGGATTATGCTGCCATGACCGGCTCCTAGTCCTACTATTCCTTTCTGCCGCTTAGGATGCAATATAGGCTTCAGTCATCTGGCCCTTCTTTGAGTCTCAGATTTTGTGGGGCTCCCGTGTGTACTTATGCAATTAAATGTGGCTTTCCTCCTGTTAATCTGTCTTATGTCAATTGAATTCATAGCCCAGCCAAGGAACCTAGAAGGGTGAGGGGCAAGCCACATTTCCCTCCCCTACACTACCAAGTGAAACGGGGGCCTGTGAACAATTTGAGCTGAGTTATGAGTAAAGTTACACCTCCACAGATTCCAATTTGTCACTAATTTATACTTGTTACATTACCTTGGATGCTATAAGAATTATTATTTCCATTCTGCAGATGAGAAAACTGAAACCTAGAGAGCAGCAGCAGCTTGTGAATGAGCACACAACCTGTAAGTCACAGAAACTGGATGTGAGCTGAATCTTCTGAGCCCAAACCCAAAGTGCTTTCTGCTTGTTTCCTGTTCTACTCTCCCGCAACCCTTTCTGAGTGGGCACAGCTCTCAGGTGAAAATTAGAGCAAGAAAAAAAAAAAACTTCAATTGCCTACATTATTCTCATCTGGGCCTACAATTACCAGGCACCCAGAGCATGAGCCTCCACTTTTTTCCAGGCCTAAGCTTCCTCCAGGCAGCAATGCCAGTCATATGAGGCATATGGACACGCAGTCACCCAATTCACTAACTACAATGACTCAAGTCACAGCAGGTTAGTGAGAGAAGCAACAGGTCTGCCATCCTTGAGTTTTCAAACACACACTGCTGGATTTATATATTTGTCCCACACCCAATCCCTCCTTCCCTTGTTCCTTCTTTTGATTCATCCTGGATTTACGCATCACAACCCCTATGGCCATCCGTGTCCACCCTGGACAGCTGCCCTAGGCCACAGTCCCAATCCACCTCTTTGCGTTGTCACAGGACCTTAATATGGGGAGTAGTTTCTTTTCCTACTTTTAATCCTAAGTAGTTTTTTGTTCCTGTCTACAAATTCTATCATGAATTTGTGGTAAAAGTTACCCAAGGAACTAGGGGGATAACAATTGGTATTAAGATGACTGCTTTTCATTTTCCAGTAGTTGGGCCTGCATATTGGGTATAAATCAATTTTCTCCCAACCAAGTCTACTTACTTCTTAAATGTTATTTTAACTTGAACTGTTAAATTTTACTTCTCATTTTGCTCCCAACACTTTTTACAACCCAAGCTAAAGTGACTATAAAATGTCTACACAAGGTGGGGACAACTGATTATCATCATCATCCTCTGTGACTTTCATGTCTTTAGATGGTGACAAAAATAACAGCTGATTGTATTTTTAGTACTTACAGAGTGGCCGGCACTGTAAGTACACAGAATGATCTCACTCAATCTTCACAATGACTCTGTGAAGTAGGTTCTATTATGACCTCCATATTTTCTGAGGCGCAGAGAGGTTAATTAACCTGCCCAAGGCCACACAATAGTTAGTAGGTGATGGAACCCAGACTGCAACCCAAGTCTGACTCCAAAGCTCATGTTCTTCACCAGCCTCTGAAATGTCACAAAGAAATAGTGTCAATATATCCCCAAATAATTTGTTCAGTGGAACAAGAGTTTGAAATCAGAAGTACTGAATAATAGTGTATGTGTTTATGTCAACAAGAGCAATTTAAAAGCCCCTAATTACTAACTCAAATCAACATACAAGCCTTCTCCATCCGAATATGAAAGTCCTGATGTGGCAACTGAGTCTCCTCTGCGATCAGCATCTCAGGGAATGTGGTCAAGGAGAATAGGTTTCCCTTGACCCTCTGGGGCAGTGACCAGTCCACCCGCTGGTCAGGCAGGCACACTGGTAAGGCTGGCCAGTCCATTTTCTGGTTTGCCCACTTTGGTTGCTGTGAGGGAGAATGAACAGAAGGCAAGGGGATTTCTATATAATCACGAAATGTGTTTACAGCCAGTCTTCAGTTTTCACCACCTCTCCTTTGACCAATCTATTCACCCAGTCATGCCTGGGAGCCACCTATATTTAACTTTTCACCACCTTGACTTAAGAATTTGTCAGTTTCTACCAGGCGGTTAATATTATCAGTCACTGGCTTCCCAATCAATGCACGAGTGCCATCTAGAGTGAATGGAGGTAACTGCAGCCACAGTGTGCAAATCATTGCTACGTCTTCCTAAAAGTCCCTGCAGAGAAAGCAGGAAGGACTGCATTAAGATCATTACAGGACTCAGGGATGGATACTCCATTGTCCATCATGTGCTTGTTTCACATTGCATGCCTATATCAAAACATCTCATGTACCCCATAATATACCTACCATGTAGCCACAAAAATTAAAAATTTAAATTTAAATTAAAAAAAATCATTACATGACTCCATACTAGGTATTACTCATAGCAAACCATGCAAATATGGTTTGTTTTTGAAGACTTTGTTATGTAAGACTGGAAAAAGAAGTTAATACATCTAATATCTATTACCTCAAGATCAAATTATGAAATGCCCCCAAATTTTTAAGGGAGTTAGACTTGAGATAAGGACTGGTTGTTTCCTAAGCAGTCTCTGCCAACAAAATATTTGATTTGGTCTTGGGCAAATGACATTTCTCTGGGCGTCAGTCTTCTCAACATTGTCTTCTCAATATTCTCAATGAGGATGTGGACAATATGATAGAAGTCATTCTTACAAGGCCCATTTCTAGCATATAATACAAGACTTCCACATAACAACTTTTAATGGCTGCTATTGTGTTTCAGCAGGCAGACGGAACAAGAAATAAAGTAAATCTTCTTGTGACCCTAACAGAACCCTGACAATGTTTGTTTTGGCATTGTCCCATAAAACCAGATCTATGCCTGGCTAATGGGATATAACCAGAAGTCAACTAAGTAGAGCTGCCAAGAAAGCTATCGTTTATCAGAGGAAAAGGTACAGATTCAATTGACAAGTACCTTGCACCTTTAGCTCTTCTTCTTGCCTGGAACATGGACTCAGGAGGTGGAAGAGCCAGGATGTGTTCATGAGAACGTGTAATGACATGCCAAGGAGAGCAGAACAAGACTCTAGAAGGGTCCTGAGCCTGTGATGAATTGTAAGCGCAGGTTTATTAGCCTGGGACCTCTTCCTATGGAGTTGTTCCATGAGAAAAACAGTATCTCTTTTGGTTATACCACTCTAGGGTGTCTGTGGCAAGCAGAAAGTCATTCCTAATTGACACAGCTCAGGTTTTGTCTTTTAGTTTTATATTCAACAAATATTAGCACATATGCCTGTAGCTATGTGCCAGTAACTATGACAGATACTAAAAGACAGTCCTACCTCGCGGCACTTGTGGTCTGGTAGAATAAATTCTATAGCTGTATTAACTTGTCAGAAGGCATCAAAAGGAAGAGAGGTGGTCAGAGAAGTCTCTCCCAGGGTGACTCATTAGCTGAATACTCAACAATTAGCCTGGCAAAGAGGAGGAAAGGGCTGGATGTCGTGGCTCATGGCTGTAATCCTAGCACTTTGGGAAGCCAAGGCGGGCAGATCCTGGCCAACATGGTGACACCCTGTCTCTACTAAAAATACAAAAATTAGCTGGGCAAGGTGGTGCATGCCTGTAGTCCCAGCTACTAGGGAGGCTGAGGCAGGAGAATTGCTTGAACCCGAGAGGCAGAGATTGCAGTGAGCTGAGATCGTATCACTGCACTCCAGACTGGCGACAGAGTGAGATTCTGTCAAGAAAGAAAGAAGAAAGACAGAAAGAAAGAAAGAGAGAGAGAGAGAGAGAGAAAGAAAGAAAGAAAGAAAGAGAAAGAGAAAGAAAGAAAGAAGGAAAGAAAGAAAGGGGAGGTAAGAGGGCAACAGAGGACACTGTTGTTTGCAAACCCACTGGACACTTCCCCTTCCTCCATGCTAACAGTACCTTCTATTTCATTCCTGTGTCCTTTTCTCCCCTGGCCCCCTCCCCTGACTTCTTTAAATCCCTGTGCCACTGACAGGCTACAGATGACCATGAGACTCAGTTCTCACTAATAAGACAAAAGGCAAATTCTTCTTTGAGGGCTTCTAGAAATGTCCCTGACTCTTAAAGAGCATGCACAAGAAAGAACAGGTTTCTCTTTTTTCTGCTGGACTTCATGTCTTCCTGAGATGTTCAGATCTGTGGCAGACATCCTGAAAACTAGAGGGAAGTGACCCTAAGGAGGCCACACAGAGTTTGGCAGAGTGAAAAAATGAAGAGAAACTTGGCCTTGATGACACTACCAAATTGCCGCCATAAATCAGCCCTAGAACCACCAGACACCCATCTTTATGTGCTTAAACTCTTAGTGTTTAAGCCTTTGCATTGGATTTTCTGTTACCTGCAGCCAAAGATATCCTGCTATGTAAGGCATTCTAGGAAGAAGCAGCAGAATATACTAAAGCACTGTGAAAAATGACAAAAGATGACTTGTTTGGAAAACTAGAGGTATTCAAGACCAACGTATAAGGTAAAATAGTAGTGTGATAAACAACACTGTAGAACTAAACAGACACCTAAAGACCATGGAGAAATTACTGGAAATTTTACAGAAGGGGAGTGACACATTTTGATTTCTATTTTACAAGACGACACTGGCAATTCTGTATAAGAAAGGGCAACACTAAAGAAAGGAAGATCATTAAAGTGGTTGCTGTACAAGTAATGATGAAGGTTTAAAGAAAGGAAGTGATGGCGGGAAGAAGAACAAACAGCAAACTAGAGAGAACTACTAAGGAGGTAGTTTCCCTGGGACAGTATCACCACGGGATAGAGCCAGGGGATGGAAAGTGGAATTGATATTGATATTGATATTTCTGGCCTGGGTAATTAGTTGGATGTTGTTCGTGGAGATATAGGAGAAAGTATCCAAAGTTATTTTCTTTTGGGAGAGTTGAAGGAAATAAGAATAAATTCAGTCTTAATTATCTCAAGGTTTGAAGTCCCTGTTAGACAACTAGGCTGAGCTATCTTGCAAATGCATTTTGCTAAAGGGTATAAAACATGGATTCATCTCCACAATTAAGCTCAGCAAAATTTGTCCCATGCTTAATGCTTCAATGTACAAAAAAAGCAAAGTACATCATAAGGATTTCATATCCCATCATGGATAACATTTGAATTCTACAACCTTGAAAAGAACTTTCTGAGCCATTAGCCATGAAGATAAATCATCACCTCTTTCCAGTTAGCCAAAACAGTGGCGCTGACCAATGCTTTGAATTTCAGACTTGGGTACCCAGCTGTCTACTTTATATCACATTTTGGAAATGATGGGAAGGATCATCTGAGAAAACAGAGAACCTCTTGTCAATCAAGTTGATGGGGATCAGTACATTGACTTTGTTTGTGCTTTTGTAAATGTGACACATCTGTACCCTGAGTTTGTGATATCCAGGGGATATCCAGGTAACACCTGGTGAAGAATGAACAGATGGTATGATAGCAGCTCCAGATGAACAGTGTTGCTTCCCACGGTGATCTCACGACTGGCTAAATAAGAGGTGGATTTGTTCATTTGAACAAACATCTTTTGAATAAGTATTATGCGCTTACTCACTGTGCTAGATAGTGGAGGATCAAAGATGAGTAAGACAAGGTTGGTTCCTAGTTTAGGATTTTTCTGTGCATCTGTGGGGAGGTAGATATGTAAGTCAAAAAAGGCAATAAAGAATTACGGGTATCTTAAAAAAGGTCTCTTTGGGGCACAACAGGGAGAGGAAGTTACCCTCTCTGGGGACCAAGAGTAACAGCATTATAGAGGAAATGACACCTAAGCTGTGGCTTGCCAGGGAAACAGCTATTTGCCATGTGTACAGGGAGGAAAAGGTATTCCGGGTAGAAAAATAAGTAGGGACAGAGCCCAGAGGCATGGCCTATTCAGATAGCTGTACATGGTTTGGTATGGCTGAAATGTTTGCTTTAAGAATTGATAGGTAGGCAGGGGCTAGATTATGGAGCATACTGAATGCCATGCTAAGGAATTTGGACTTATTTGGACTTTTATCTGTGGACAGTGGGGAGAGGCAGAGTGGGCACAGAGGCAGGGGAATAATTTACTGTAATTTATATTTTAGAATCCCTCTGATAGTAAAATGAAAGTTCACCTGAAAAAGAGTAAGAAAAGGCAGGAAGACTAGTTAGTAGACCACTATAATGGTCCAAAGAAGATGTGAAATGAAGCTCTTTTGAGACTTCAAGAATAAACAGAACTGGGTCACCAAGGGTCGTGGGGAGGTGGGAATGAAGAAGGCATCCAGCTGGTCTGTCACGGGGACTCACTGAATGGAGTTGTCACTCACCAAAATCAGAAACCCAAGAGCGTGCACAAGGGAGGAAGAAAATATAATGAGCTCAGGTTTAGTCATGTGCAGCGTGAGGTGCCGTGAGATGTGCGGGTGGAAATGGAAAGCAGTGAATTAGCAGATGAGTCTGGTGCTCAGGAGAGAGGCGTGGGCTACAGAGGACACATGGATTCTCTTGGTATATTTCTGTCTTCTGACTAAGAGTTACACTGATATGTGACTGGACAAGATTAACAATGACACCAGTGGCCGTAGAAGAGACGGCATCAGTCTGGGACTCTTCAGGTGGACCCCGTGCTTTAGAATTCTCCACTGAGTTCTTCCGAATTTGTGATTTGCAATATCTTAGATGGAATATCTAGCAGTGATCCTGTCCAAATCTGCACTCAGTGTGTTAACATCCCTTTTTGGCACCAGTTTCTTCAGCTTACCAGTTTGTCTACACTCAGGCCAAATACCTCTCTCCGTGCCTGTCCACCCAGCAACCCACTGTTCATCATGAATTTATTAAGCACTTGCCCCATTTTAACAGAGAAAGTGTTATGACAAGGAATAGGCCATTCATTGTGGGGAAGTTCTAGTTCTTAGGATCTTTTTTTTTTTTTTTTTTTTAAAAATGTTGACAAAAGGTCTATTAGATCAGAAAGGACCACCTCAGCCTTGGATAACAATGAGACAGACAGATTTTCCACTGAGAAGCAGCACCTGTGCTTTAGTGGTGTGGCAGTCTTTACTTCTAGGATTTGCCTCATGGCCTTTCTTAAAACAAAATGAAATGAAATAACATAAAACAGGAGCATTTTAAGAGTGTTTGTTATGCACCTTTGCTTTAGGTTCGAAATTCTATTTTCCCATTGTGCTTTCATTCAATACAGAGCTTAACAGCTGAAGCAAAGCATGTTGTAGGTCAGGATATAGCTTTGAACATGCACCTTTTGTGCTTTTCAAAAAGCGCAGCATGTGGAAATTTTTTAATGAGTGATCTGGGATGCTGCGGTTCTGCAAATGCCCAGCAGGGGGACCTGGAAGTGACAACACACAAGTTGTGTTTTTTGTTTCGTTTTGTCTCTGAACATGCATTTTCAAAGGGCTTTTTCAATGTTTCCTCTTTGCAAAATTCAACGTTCTCCCTCCTTACTCTAAATTCAGAAATACACTGTAGCTTCCAAACAACATCAGGTGAAGTGCTCATATATAGAGAGAGGGGGGGATCTGTTTTTCTTTTAATTACAGGTTGGACATCAATCGATAGAAGCCAAGTTGGGTAAAAAGACCTGCAGAGAGAAAGGATAGCTTCACCTTTCAGTCACAAACAGCATTTATGAGCAACCAGAGCAACCCAGGAAGGCCAGAGAAGGAAGGGGAGAGCCTAGGCCAATCTCCCTAAAAAGGAATGCTTTGAATGTAAAAAGAAATAACATTTTTCCTCCTCCAACTTTGTATTTGGAAAGATTTCAAACCTAAAGAAACGGTTGCAAGAATAGTTCAACCAACATTCATGTACCCTTCACCTAGATTCAGTGAACATGTTGCCACACTTGTTTCACTGTCTCTCTGCTCCTCTCCTTCTCCCCATTCTCCTGTATTTTTAGTGTATTCATAATTCTTTCAACATTTCTCAAGTACCTAATCTTCCTGGGTCTACCCTCAAGGGGCTCATGGTTTAGCAGGAGGGTTTGATGCATAAACAGTCTAGTAAGAACAAGAGGGTGTCAAGCACAAGGGACTATGGGGACTGGAAACACAGTAAAAGGAGCAACAATGTCAGCCAGAATCAGAGAGTGCTCTACCACAGGTGACCTATGTGGGTAATAAGGGAAGAAAAAGATTTCCAGGCAGAGGGAACAGCTTATACCAAAGCAAGGAGGACGCAGAGTCGTGTGTCTGAGTTTTGTTTGTCCTGTTTTGAAACTTCTGCTTTCATCTCCTCCCTTTATTTTTATGTATATATATTTTTTGAGACAGAGTTTTGCTCTGTCACCGAGGCTGGAGTGCAGGGACGTGATCTCGGCTCACTGCAACCTCCGCCTCCCAGGTTCAAGCGATTCTTCTGCCTCAGCCTCCCAAGTAGCTGGGATTATAGGTACGCGCCACCATGCCTGGCTAATTTCTGTATTTTTAGTAGAGACAGGGTTTCACTATATTGGCCAGGCTGGTCTCGAACTCCTGACCTCAGACAATCTGCCCGGCTTGGCCTCCCAAAGTGCTGGGAGTACAGGTGGGAGTCACCGTGCTTGGCCTCATCTCCTCCCTTTGGATAGCAACAAGGGGCTGGGTGTGGTGGCTTACGTCGGTAATCTCAGCACTTTGGGAGGCTGAGGTGGGTGAATCATGAGGTCAGGAGATCGAGACCATCCTGGCCAACGTGGTGAAAACCCAACTCTGCTAAAATACAAAAAATTTGCCGGGTGTGGTGGTGTATGCCTGTAGTCCCAGCTACTCAGGAGGCTGAGGCAGGGGGATCGCTTGAACCCAGGAGATGGAGATTGCTGTGTGCCAAGATTGCACCACTTCACTCCAGCCTGGTGACAGAGGAAGACTCCGTCTCAAAAAAAAAAAAAGATAGCAACAAGGGCTACCATTTAGCTATTGCATGCCTACTAAGCTATGCCAGGCATTGTCTAAGGATCTTTTATGCACCATCTCATTGAATCCTCACAAACCTGCGGGGTCAGTACTGCTGTCATCCCCACTTACCAAAGTGGAAGATAAGGCTCAGAAAAGTTAGGAACTTAATAAAGGAGAAGACCCAGCTCCTGAGAGGCAGGATAGCAAGTCCTATTGCATGTTACTGTATCTTCTTAAAGTTCTACAGGTGAGACCGGGCGTGGTGGCTCACGCCTGTAATCCCAGCACTTTGGTAGGCCAAGGCAGGTGGATCACGAGGTCAGCAGTTTGAGACCAGCCTGGCCAACATGGTGAAATCCCATCTCTACTAAAAATACAAAAATTAGTTGGGTATGCTGGCACACACCTGTAGTCCCAGCTATTCCAGAGGCTGAGGCAGGAGAATTGCTTAAAAAGAAAAAAAAAAAAAAAGAAAAAAAACAGGGGGCAGAGTTTGCGCCACTGCACTCCAGCCTGGGCAACAGAGCAAGATTCCATCTCGAAAAAAAGAAAAAAAGTTCTACAGGTGAAACACTCTCTCCAAGGACACTGAGGCTTTTTTCCATCCCTCTCTCCCACACCCTGTGACCTAAATCAGTGGGGCAGCAGGCTTCCCAACCTCGCTGCCTTCTTAGGCACTGTGTGGTTCCCTTCATCTGAGCCTCCCTCACACCAACCACATTTGCTGCTCATATCATGACCTGCCTCCTGTTGCCCATTGATCCCAATATCCAGTTACAATATCCTGGACAACTTCTGCACCTGGTCACTGTCTGTCTTTGCTATCCCGACATCAAGATTCATGCAAATGACCTCCCAGACACATTCGCACACCATCACCACCATTACCCATCACCAGCACTGCTATTTATTGTTCACAATGCACCCTGCACTGAGCCCAGATCATTATACATGAAACATCTCATTTAATTCCCCCAGAATTTTATGATGTGGACTCAGCATCTCAAATTTACAGATAAGAGGACTGTGTCTCTGAGAAATTATATGACTTGCTTAAGGTAATCTGACTAGTGAATTTATACCCACTCCTAGTCTAAGAAGAGCTAAAGAAGGACTGAACTAAACAACAACAACAAAACAGATTCAGAACTAAGTCTGAACAGCAGTTCACTTTGCATGTCCATACACAATTGCTCCCAAGTGTAATTTATAATTCTTGGTGTTATCATCAAGGAGCAATTACCCTTCTAATTCAAACTGTCCCCAGTTATTGCCCCAAGGACTCCACTTCTATTTTTGTATTTTGGCCTTTTTGGTGCATTGCCAGTCCTGAATTAAACACTAATTTATGCTGGTTTCCTTATGAGCTGCTTTTGAGAAAGACATGTAATTTTAGTACTGAACACTAGATGTCACGATCAACCAGTACAAGAAAAAGTCATCACCAAGCAGTATTAAAAGTCTCACATTTACTCGTGCTATATGATCTATATAAAAGCAGGAACACGACAATAAGGCATAGACTTTCATTTAAAAAATATTGGATGGTCTCTAGCCTCATTCTGAGGGGGATTATATATCCATCCAAAAAAGAAAGAGTTTATTTTTCCCTAAACAAGAAATAATAGCATGAGTACACCAAACATTATTGAAGCACCATGCATTGTATTTTATTTATATCATATATTTGAAATCTCACATTGTATGTGTGAAGTATTTAAATTAGGCTTTTAGAAACTGACTTGAAACGCAAAGGATACAAAAATCCTTCATCCACAAGAAGTTCATCATAGCTCTCACAAGGGAGATAAAGCTTATATTGAGGTTTTGTTAAGCAGTTTTGAGGAAATGAGGCTAGTATTTGGAAAGCAAATATTTGAATCCAAAATCTTTGTTCATGCATGATCATATTCAGTTCGTTTAAATGACAATCATGGCTGTTACTGATCTCCCTTTCTTAGTCCATTTGGGTGAATGTGGAGGTGGGATGAAAAAAAAAAGTATTTTTGGCTGGCAGCACTCAAGATTTGGTTAGAAGGCTGGGTGCGGTGGCTCAAGCCTGTAATCCCAGCACTTTGGGAGGCTGAGACGGGCAGATCATGAGGTCAGGAGATCAAGACCATCCTGGCTAACACGGTGAAACCCCGTCTCTACTAAAAAATACAAAAAACTAGCCGGGCGAGGTGGCGCCTGCAGTCCCAGCTACTCTGGAGGCTGAGGCAGGAGAATGGCGTAAACCCGGGAGATGGCGCTTGCAGTGAGCTGAGATCCGGCCACTGCACTCCAGCCTGGGTGACAGAGCGAGACTCCATCTCAAAAAAAAAAAAAAAGGTTTGGTTAGGCAACTAGGTCCAGAATATTCTTTTTATTCTTTTTAAATTATTATTATAGTTTAAGTTCTGGGGTACATGTGCAGAACGTGCAGTTTTGTTACATAGGTATACACATGCCATGGTGGTTTGCTGCACCCATCAACCTGTCACCTACATTAGGTATTTCTCCTAATGCTATTCCTCTCCTAGCCCCCCCACCCCCACCAACAGGCCCTGGTATGTGATGTTCCCCTCCCTGTGTCCATGTGTTCTCATTGTTCAACTCCCACTTATCAGTGAGAACATGCAGTGTTTGGTTTTCTGTTCCTATGTCAGTTTGCCGAGAATGATGGTCTCCTGATTCATCCATGTCCCTGCAAAGGACATGAACTCATCATTTTTTATGGCTGTATAGTATTCCCCGGTGTATATGTGCCATATTTTCTTTATCCAGTCTATCACTGATGGACATTTGGGTTGGTTCTAAGTCTTTGCTATTGTGAATAGTGCTGCAATAAACATACATGTGCATGTGTCTTCATAGGAAAATGATTTATAATCCTTGGATTGCTGGGTCAAATGGTATTTCTAGTTCTAGATCCTTGAGGAATTGTCACACTGTCTTCCACAATGGTTGAACTAATCTACACTCCCACCAACAGTGTAAAAGCATTCCTATTTCTCCACATCCTCTCCAGCATATTCTTAAGCACTACAATTACTAGCATTTTGCTGGGAATTGTGAACATAGAATGCAAGAAGGGTAAGTAGAAAAAAATAGCAAATTTCAAGCCATTAGAAGATGGATTGATAAACTTTAAAAAATTGCTATGATCCATATGCAACAAAACAAAACTTGTGAAAGATACTGCCTATTAATGGAATGGCAGAAGATGGTTCCTCAAGAGCTGCCTATGGGAGCACTGATTTGTTTTTCCATGGCAAATCTAGTTTGTTCTAAAAGCAAACAGCTGCCAAAATGTTTATTACGCATTTTTCAATAATTTTCCAAGGCTCTATTTTTTAATACTGTCTCTCAACCGTCCATGAGATCTTGCCATGGCCTACTGAGGTGTTGTCATTTGGAACGCTCTTCATGATTGTAGCTCCTGCCATTCTGGCCCAAAAACTCATAGAATATTCATTTTCCAATCAAGTAAAAATATATTGTAAAAAGGAAGTCTTGTTAAGGTACCTAAATACAGGTGTCTTTTCCAAGTGACGAACAAAGAAAGGTTTCCATTTGAAGTCCATGAATGCACTAGCCCCAAGCAAAGCAAACTTACCTTTCATCACTTCAAACACCTGTGTGTTCTGCTTCTCTTTTGAAATGTATGTTCTAATATTTGTATATGAAAAGACAGAGATTAATAGAATTGAATACAAAGCCAAAAATAAATACAAGGAATAAAGAGGGAGCCTCAAAATAGTGGGGGCAAGGTGAACTATTCAATTATGGTAAAGGTAATTGGGTAATTATCCATAATTGGCTACCCATCTGAAAAAAAGTAAAATTAAATCCATACCTCACACGACACACTAGGATAAATTCCAAATGAATTAATGTAAAAATGTTAAAATACAGAATCATACATTGCTGAAAGAAAATAGGATGATTTCTTAATAACTTCAAACTGTAGGTCTTTCTATGACATAAAATCCAGAATCACAAAAGAGAAAATTGCTAAATTTGCCATTTAAAAAATTTGAAACTTCTGCATGGCAAAAATAAACAAAATCCCGTAAGCAAAGGCATAAGAAAAAAAAAAAAAAAACGCTGCAATTTACACCATAATCTCTTTAATGCATAAAAAGCTCCTACAAATTAAGAAAAAGATCAGCAACCCAACAGAAAAATGCACAAAGATTATTAAAAGACAGATCACACAAAAGGAATGTAAGTGGTTCCTGGGCAAGGGCACTGGGCAGGGCTGGGACCAGGGTGGGCAGGGGAGGTGCTTCGGGCACGTAAGTGAAAGAGACTCAGAGAGCTTAGTAAATGCCTCCTTAAATTCTACACCCAAGGCACTGCACTCACTTCATCCTAGCCCAGTCCCTGAAGGTTCAGTTCTTAAGCATGGGAAAGGTGCTTGAGCTCACTCAAAATTAGATAAATGCAAATGAAAACTGATGATACTATAGGAGATATCACTTTCCCCTTATCAGATTGGCAAATAGCCAAAAAGTGGATAGCAAACCACTCTCATACATTGCTGGTGGATGTGTTAAAGTTGTTTCAACCACTTTGGAGGGCAATTTGCCACCTACTAGCTATCAAAATCACAAATACATATGAATTCTTGACTCCCTTTTAAGAATATATCCAACAGTTATTGCAAACATGTAAAGGTACCAAGGTACCAGTATATTAATTGCAGTGCTGGGACTCAGAAACCAATACCACAAAATATAGCACTTTAACACGCTGGACTGAAGTAAGCACCTCAAGGTCTCTCTGACCTTACCCTACCTCCACCTCCCTTTAGCCTCTCAATGTTCTGTCTCTCCCAAAGCTGTTCTGTGGAGTTCCCTTATCTTCCTAAAGTCCACACCTGCCAAAGAAGAAAACAATTATATCTGGCCTTTTCCTTGAGTTTTCATTAACTCATATCGCAGGAAGAAAGACTCAAGCTGTCACAAACCATCATCTTCTATTTTGGTGCAGACTTCTGTCACAAACCATCGACTTCTATTTTGGTGCCTGATACGGTTTGGATGTGCGTCCCCTCCAAATCTCATTTGGAAACGTGATCCTCAGTGTTGGAGGTGGAGCCTAGTGGAAAGTGTTTGGATCATGGGAGTGGATCCCTCATGAATGGCTTAGCACCATACCCCTGGTGATGAGTTCTCAGTTCATGTGAGATCTGATTGCTTATGAGTCTCCCCCTTTTCTCTCTTGCTGCTGCTCTTGCCATGTGATGTGTCTGCTCCCACTTCACCTTCCACCATGACTGTAAGCTTCTTGAGGCCTGACCAGAAGCTGAGCAGATGCCAACACCACGCTTCCTGTACAGCCTGCAGAACCATAAGCCAAATAAACCTCTTTTCGAGCGTGAGCCACACAGAAGACTGGTGATTTCTGCATTTTCAACTGAGGTACTGGGGTCATCTCACTAGGGAGTGCCGGACAATCGGTGCTGGACAGCTGCTGCAGCCCGGCCAG
>NW_012117066.1:416376-436654 GCF_000951035.1 Colobus angolensis palliatus | reverse complement strand
ACGCTATGCACATGTACCCTAGAACTTAAAGTATAATTTAAAAAAAAAATTGTGCAAAAAAAAAAAATAAATAAATAAATCTCTTTTCTTTATAAATTACTCAGCCTCAGGTATCTCCTTTATAGCAGTGCAAAAACAAATGAACACAGTCCCATTCAGTATTTCAAAAATCATTTACCAGTCATTGTCTGCTCTGTGGGCCCAACAGACTTTGTCCCAGGTCACTGCGTGTTCTCCAAGTCCATTCATTTCCCCATAAAAATGTTACTATCCCTCAAATTGCCACATTTCCCTCATCTCCAATTGCCTTATGAAAAAGGGGGTCTAAACATCTGTACTCCACTGGGTTGTTGGGCGTTCATTCTCCTGCAATTCCCCTGTGCTACGCATGTTATAATAAATTTTGTATATTTTTTCCTATTAATCTATCTTATGTTGATATTCACAAATCTCCAGAAAGTAAAGGGGGAAGCTTTCCCTTGGTCCCTACAGATTGGGTGCTGTGAACAGGATAACCAAAACCACTCTGCTCTTCTGGAAGCCAGACTCAGGGGAACCCCAGACCTGATATGCTAGCAAAAGGGGAGAAATTCTTATCAGTCACTCTTGGTCACTCTTTGTGAAATCTGGTTGAGTAGATGGTAAAAATAACTGTTTGTCTCATTTTCCTTTCCAAATTTAAGATTGATGCACTTTAAGATAAAAGCACTTGTTTGACTAGCATTGGGGATAGCAGCTCTCTGGTGTATTTTTATTATGAATATTCATATTATCTAATCCTTCTCTTTCCAGAAATAGTCTTTGATTTTTCCTTTGTCTTTGTCTTCCTGTGTTGTTTTGTCATAAATAAGGGTATCACAGGGTAGAAGTAGCATAGAACATAGGCCTCAAACCCCTATAAGCCCATTGTCTGAGCTGACCCCCATAGACTGGTGAGTTTTATGGTTCTCATCAGACCAGCATCTATTTAAGACAAACTGTACTGTGGGTCCCTGAAATGAAAACCGGATGAGGATCTTCTTTCATCTTGTTTTATGCTCTTCAGAGTTAACTTGTAGCCAAGAGGGAGCATTCTCCCTTGGTCTCTGCTTCTGGGGGTGTGATTTTCAGGTCATGTCCAGTGGCTAGTCTAAAAGCACTGGGAACCCTGAGCCATGTAAAATTTTAAGCAGCACTCTCTTTGTTTTCCCAAATGTGCCAGGCTCGCAGCACAGTCTGTCTTAAAAGGAGTTCTATCCATGAAGGGCTTCTGTTGCCTCCATCTTTGTGCCTGGTTAGTGCTGGGAAAGTCTAATCCCTGAAGTGCCTGCCCTGTGTTACAGGCATCACAGGTTAACAGGTCTGTGATTGGAGGCACCCCCCGTGTGCCCACATGTCCATGTGCTCATGAGGAGACCAGCTACATCATCCTTAACCGCCTGTGGCAACAGAGATCTGCTATTTTAGCTTATTTCTGGGAGTACATTTTGGGAAGGATCATGAAGCCTGCATCTTTTGCACGCATTTAAAAAAATGCCAATTTTTGCCTGTTGTATTCTAAACCTGGAAAGTTACCTCAGGGACTTTCCACGAAAAAAGCCTTTCTGGCTTGAGTCACTTATGAGATAAATAAATTCTCTAAATTTAAAAGACTACTCTTGAGAGAGCTATCGTCTTAAACAGCTATCTTATTGGTACCTATGAAAAGACACAAAAGAAAGATAGCCTAAAAATTCCCTTGGCAAGATTTTTAGAAGGCAGAAATTAGATTTAAAACAACGTTAAAATCCTTTGTACATGTCAACCGTCTGCTTTGGAGCCTTTGAAGAATTTGCAAAAAAGACCCTCTGGCCTGCAGTTTAGTGACTAGGATTCTGAACTTTCTCTCCTCTTTCTGGGGTTGGATTCCCAGTCAGGGAACCAGCCCATTGGAGACATAAATCCTTTAACTAAGGAGGAAAAAAAGAGAAACATTTATAAGGATTAGTCTTATTTGTTTGGAATTTATATTTGTTTGACTCTTGACTTTTTGGAGTACACATTTGTGATTGATCCTTTTCCCTGCCATGAACAGCTACTGTTGTGCTGCCCATCTTTAAGTTTCTTTTTCCTTCTCGCTGTCTTCGTGGGTGGTTCCGGGTCTTGGGAGGACTGCTTCTTTGTACCTCTTTAGAGGTGAGTCATACATTCTTGGTTAAGTCATAAAAGGCTTATTGATTTGCATTCAGAATCACCTGATAGATGTCTTTAGTTTTTTTAAAAATTAAAAACCCAGAATATGTGCTGTTTGTCCCCACTGAAATCTAATAATAAGAAATTATAAAGGATTGTTTCCAAGAGAGAGGTCTATGGTTAGAAATCAGCTTCGTTAAAAGCTGACATTCAGACTGTATTTTTTTTTAAGCTTCTCTGTTCTCTTTTGGATGTTGTTTCTCCCACAAGAACATTTTAGTCAACTAGCTTTCCTTTTCTCAAACCCATGGTAATTAAAACTTCACTGGCCTTTTGGAAAACTTCATCCCTCCCCGCTAAACTAGCTCCTCCACAACTCACTCCTCCATTTACTTCTGCCCCTGCCTTCCTTTTGCCATCTTCAATACCACATGAAGAGATCTAGAATAGACTTCTACTAACCCTTACACCCCTTGAGAAATACAAAAAAAAAAAAAAAAGGGGACCACTGACCTCTTTTGTTTTGGGATTCTCTGTCTTCCTCACAACACTCCAACAGTCGTGGGCAGGTTCCTCTCAGGTCTAAAACTCTGCTCCTTTGCCCTGGTCTTCTTGATCTCTTTGGCTTCTGTGTACATAATGTGTGTTATATGCTATGCTTGCATATATGCATGTATGTATACATGTGTTTGTATGTTGTTTACATGGTTCCAATTTAGAAATACGTAAATACTCATAATTCAAGTAAATAAGCCCAAATGCTTTTCAGGTTCAGGTTGACATTAATAAGCCTTTGGTAAATAAAACTAGCTTTAAAATTGTTGGTAAAACATAAAAATGGCTTCAGAATTTAATTTGGACATTTTGCCTAGGTCTGTCAGACAAATTTATGCTATCTCTGCTCGATGTTTTAGTGTAATAAAACTACTGCTTTTGTAATAATTTGTGATGCTTGTTTTGTCTGTGAGCTAAAGCTCTAAGGGCTGGCTAATGGGGTCCCCCAAAGCCCTGTATACATCTTGCTGTGAGCTTATGCCTTTGGTTTTGAGCCTCTGAATTTTGAGGTGTAGAAAGGTGGTCATGGTGAGGCCTGGGGACATATGTGCATGTGCAGCACCTGCACCATCAGCTACATGGCAGGGCCAAGCCTAACATGGCCCTGTCCTCCCTGGCCCAACTCTGTCTATTGGCCATGTTGGGAAGGGTGGGATCCTCCTGGCATCATCTCACAGCTCTTTCCTTTGTCCTGGGCTCTGTACCTAGTATGTGAATCCAGAACCCAGACAGGACCTGCCCTTCATAGCCACCTGTGTGCCCACTGGGTACCTGGGACCCAGGATGACTGAGGGGACACACTGGGGAGGGTATCTATGTTCAGTATCTCAGAGGCCTTAGTCAATATGACACTGGCTAGTATAAGGATAGACTGGTTTTGCTTTTGCAGAAAAAAAAAAAAAAAAAGAAAGAAAGAAAAGTTAACTTAAATGACTAGTTTTGTTCCCCATAAGCAATTAAAATGTAATGTTAAGAACAAGTAAATTAGGTAAATATGAATGGGATAAATATTTATAGACAAATGTGTCAGTTCAAAAAAATCTTTTCAGTAATTTAAAATCTTAAACCCATGTTATATTAAATAATAGATTAGCATGAAATGTCTGTGTCACATTGAAATAAATTAAAATACTAAAATATTAATTATTAAACATAAGTTTAAGCTTACATACTTTTGGCTTTTTAGTTCAGAAAAGAAAGAATAAACTTATTAGTAAATATGCCATCTTCCACATTAAAAAATTGTTCTATGGAAAAGGCTGTTTCTAAAAATTATAAAATATATATTCATAAAATGTACACAGCAATTAAGTTGCTTACTTTTCAGGTTTTTCACTGAAAATTAAGGTTACTAAGAGTTAAAAGTATAATTACAATATGTAATCAAAACTACTAGAAATAAAGGAAAAAATTCTGTATATAACATGTACAGGAAGGGTAGGATATGTTTTTGGTGAGGAAGATTATTAAAAAGGCATAAGGATGTGGTTTTTGTTTAAAAAGGTAATTTTGTCTACTTTAGAGGTTATTTAAAAGTTGTTCCCAAATAAAGAAATAAAAAGATGGTATAGATAAAACTGAATGAATATAAAAAGTTGAAAAAGAATAAAATAAAATTTTAAAGAGGTTATAAAAGTTTATAAAAATTGTATCATGTGTGGTCAAAGCTGACTATACAGGATAGGTTTATTTATACGATTTCATTAAAATTAACTTTAGCATTGATACTGATGCAAAAATAAATTTTGGTTGTCTCTTGCAAACAAGATTTACAAATATTGACAAAAAAAGATTTTGTTCACTTTTTGAGTAAACTGCAAAAAAAAACACAAAAAGAAGGGAGAGAAAGTAACAGTCTGACTATATATGCTTCATGCTGTTTTTACTGTGTCTTTTGATTATTTGGAAAACTGAGTCTCCTCTATTAAAGAGTAAAGGTTTTAGCTTTTTGAAATCTCTGAATTATCACTTTGGTTAAATGAATTATTGTTTCACAAGGACCTGTGATTCTACTTTTGATCAAGTCTTTTGAACCTTTACTTTTAAAAGACTTCAAAATCAAATTTCAAATTCTAAATTAAGTCCTTTTAACCTTGAACTAACTTTTGAACATTCCAGAAGGGCCTTTGGAAGGTCCAGAGAGACATATTAGGCTTATTTGGTGTGTTAAAATCACACGGGAAGCATTGTCAAATACAAAACGGTGTTTAGTTTTCCTTGAGTTATATTCGTATAAATGTGTAATTAATATGTGTTCCAAAATAGTATGCGATTCCTAGAAATCTGATATGTCTTGGTTTATGTTACCAGTCATAATTGTAATGTTAAATCTCGTATGCCACAAAAATAACCAGATTTCTTTGTGTAGAGACAAAATGACTCCACCTTCTATGTTAATCCACCATTGACTTCTGAATGACCCCATTTCTGTGAATGCCTCCTGATTTTTTCTTAATTTATTGTCCTTAGTGTAAGAATATGTGCTCACTACGAATCCCGATTTTAGATCAAAGCAACCTTGATGTTATCACATAAATTATAGGCTATGACACATATAACATTCTTGCCTGTTCTGGAGGGTTGCCTTTAAATGTCTTGCTGGAGCATGTATACCTTTCCCCTATGGTATATAAGCCTTGGGTCTGGGGAGTAACAGTGCAGATATCGACCTGTCTTGCAGTCACCCAAGACCACGCTTCTGTCTGTAAGTTCCCCTAATAAATCATCATATATCAACAAACTGGATTTATCTGCCTCATTCTTTGGTTTCTTGGCTCATTTGGCATTTGAGAACTGCTTTTTAACGTACGGATCTTTCACAGAACACTTGGACGATTGCATCATTATTATAAACTCTCATAAGATTTTTAACCATGGCCATTTTAAGTCTTGTTGTCCACAGTAAACTGCTTTACTCTGATGCTTCTCCTGAAAGATATTTGCAAGCAACAACAATCCTAAAGTGTTCTGTCTTCAAGAAGGTTCATGAAAAATATAAAAAGCTTCTGACAGCTACCCTGAAAGTCAGACCTCTGCTAATGACTTTGAGATTATCCAGTTGGACTGGATAAAAATTTTAATAATTCCAGTGGAAAAAGCTGGACTCATAAAACTGTGAACTCAACAAGCAGAATAAGAAAGAATTACATGGGCATCAACTGATTAAGGATTATGATATTTTATGGCTTTTTGTTTGAACATTACTTATTCTTTTTGTTTTGTTTTCCAAAGTTAAAGAGCTTCCTTTTATTCCTCTTAAACTTTACAGCAATTGGGAATAGTTTTGTGAACAAAATTGAAACATTTGCCTTTCTCTCTACCTTATCCCTCCAAAATATTGAAATTCATGGATATTCTTATTTTATGGCAATGTAGTTATTTGCATAAGTTCAATAAGAATCTGTTCTTCTTGTAACAGAATACAATTGGAAACATTGGTTATTTTACCAAGGCCTTGACTGGAACGTCATATATTCATCTACGACCAGACAGCTTTACAGAACTGAGGCTGACATTATGAAGCCAATAGAAGCCCTGGGAAAAATTGGCCTAATACCTTACATACACAATTTTTATGGCTGCCTCGTGGTAGGTAAATAATGTAACTTTGTTTTTTGTTTTTGTTTTTTTTCTTGAGACAGAGTCCTGCTCTGCCACCCACGCTGGAGTGCAGAGGTGCGATCTCGGCTCACTGCAACCTCAACCTCCAGGGTTCAAGTGATTCTTGTGCCTCAGCCTTCCGAGTAGCTGGGATTACAGGCATGCGCCACCATGTCCAGCTCATTTTAGTATTTTTAGCAGAGATGACATTTCACCATGTTGGCCAGCCTCGAGAAGAGAGAAATTCACTCAATTTGTGTAGTTATTACAGACGTAGTCTGAGGGCAAGTCAAATCTTTGATTTGGCTTGTAGCCTTGACAGGCTTTTAAAAGTCTAATCTGAGATTCCTTATAAAAATTTTTAGCAAAGCCAACTTGAAAAAAGCCTATATAATAAATCATTATTCTAATTGTACTTTATGCAAATAATCAGGCCAAGTTAATAAATTTTACAAACAAATTAGTATCATTTTGAGTATCTTTAGTAGAAATGAAAGGCTGAAGAGGAAAAGTTACATTTCAGAAGAAAACTACGGTGCATATGTTATTAGATTCTAGCCCTGTTCATTGTTTTTGAGTTTTTCTAGGAAAACTTCTGACTTAGAATCACTAAAATTAAAATTTCTTTTTTCCTAAGGCCCTACAAGCTGAAGCTAGCAAACTTGGCTTTGAAGAAAAAAATCACAACAGCTTTATTTGAACAAACTTACACACAAACTAAAATCCAGGAAAATCTATCACATTGCCACTGGCTGTCTCAGCTGACTGCCCCCATGACTCTAAAAGAACATTTGTTCTTTTAGACATTAATATTTGTTTTTCATCTGTGTCCATAAAAAATATCTCTTATTAAGTATCTGTTTGCCTGTGTCATGTATACAGGTCTAACTTTGAGAGCCCATCTACAATGCCATCTCTTAAAATGAGAAACTACTGTTTAATTGGATTGGCCTATTCTCAGGAAGGAGAGGCTGGTTTAATGGGATCCTTTACCATTCAGCTACTAACTCTACTTTCCTCTCCACAGTCACTAGCTCATCTTTTAACATGTGAAACGTCCAGGAAAGTCTGAGCTCAGAAACAAATATCCCAAAATGTGGCACTTTGATGTGCTAAAGAAGCAACCTGATGGTCTTGCTGATCTTCTCCCTGCTCCTGTTTCTCAACCCTCTGTCTCTCCCAAAGCACAGGATGAAGCTGTTCTCTGAAGCTCTCTTATTTGCCTAAAGTCAAGACCTACCAAAGAAAATAATTACCTCTGGCCTTTCCCTTAGTTTTCATTAACTTAACTCATATTGCTGGAAGAAAGATTCAAGTCTGTCAATACACCTGGACAGACTTTTGTCACAAACCATTGTCATCTGTTCTGGTCCTATTCAGTATTTCAGAGAGAATCATTTACCACCCATTGTCTGCTCTGCGGGTCCAACAGACTTTGTCCCAGGTCACTATTTTCCAAGTCCATTAATTTCCCCCTAACAATCGTTTACTATCCTCAAATTGCCACATATTCCCCATCTCTTTCCTCTATGGAGAAGGGTATATAAACATCTGTATCCCATTTAGCTACTGGGTAGTCACATTCTCCTCTGATTATCCTGTGCCATTCATTTTACAATAAATGTCGTATGCCTTTTCTCCTTTTAATCTGCCTTTTGTCAGTGAACCTTCAGAGGAGGAAGTGGGAAGCTTGGTCCCTACAGCAGCATGACTGGTAATGGTAAAAGACTGGAAACAACCAACATGTGCATCACAGTTAAATAAATTATGGTTGTTTCTACTGTGCAATACTACGCAAATGTAAAATGAATGAGGATGTTCTTTAGATATTGAAACAGAAAGCTCTCTAAGGTATGCTAAGGAAGACAGGCAAGGGAAAGCAATGTCCGTAATATGCTCCTGTATGTGTCAAAAAGAGGGGGAAGATAATATGAATTGGCTTGTAGATGCAGAAAAATATCTGCATTAAAAAAGAAATTATCAACCACTGGCCATTTCCTGTTGGAGCTCTGGGGAACTGAGTAGTTTTGATGTTTGAGTCATATAAATGTAGTATCTATTAAAAATAGGAAACAAATCATCCAGGTGTTTTCATCTGACACTTTTGTCCTCAAAAACCCATTTTAACCTATTTTTCTAAGTCTCTTCTATTACATTAGTGGTGCTTCTCTTGATTTGACCTGAATTTTGCCAGGAGTTTAAATGAGATGTCCAAATACAGTGCTCAGGTGATGAATGTTACCTTCACATCTTCACTCAGATGTCCAGGTCCTACTTGAGTCATCATTAGGCTAAGCAGCCTATGTTTAAAAATCGTAATAATAATTAAAAAGTCTGAGCCTATGTCAATATAACTGGTGAATAACAATATAAGCTGACTATCCAAGGATGTACACAGGGGCCAAAAGGAAAGGGGGCTACTGCTTTCTTGGTCCTATTAGTCTGAACAGAGACTGCATGGAGTTTCCCCATGCAGCCCAGTTTTCTAAAGTTTTATTATGTGCCTTGTGGAACAGTACCTGTAGAACTGACTTTGCATACAACGAGCATTGCATAGCTCTGTATATATACCATAACAGATCCTACTCAGACAGTGCTTCTAGACTATGCTTGGCTTAGGGTCAGGTATTGGGGTAGAAGTGGACTGTCTGGCCCAGAGGACTTTTCTCTGCTGAAGTTTCCCCTCTTTTCTCAGTTACAAATGTCAGTCACCATCCCTGCCAATTTAGACTGAACACTTCGAGTTCCCTTTGGGGGAATGCTACTCATTCCTTTATAAAGCTAGGGGAGGGGATCCTAACCACTCTTCTGTCACTTGGGTAAAAGGACCAGGTTGGATGCTCTGGACATCCCATCCCAGTTTTACCTGAACAACCTCTCTTTTATCTGTTTTAATGTTGAACATCCTGGTTGACCAAAGCCTCTTCTTGACCCATTATATTATCCAATTTCCAGGGGAGTATTTTGGGCGTGGAGAATGACTTAATGGAGGGTTCCCATTGCTAAAGCCAGCATGTGTTCAGAAAGAAGTGTGCATACCTTGGAGGAACTAAGAATGGCACCACCAGAAGTAGACCAGATTAACTCAGGGGTAGAGAGCAAGGCGCAAGCACAAAACGGTCATCTCAACTTCTACCCTGAGTATCTCATATGTGCTGGGTCCTGGGCTAGAGGCTTGGCATACACTTTCCCCAATCTCTAAGATCTGAGAGGCCGGCAACATTGCCTTCATCTGTTTTCTGGACTCCTGGCCTCCCTGGAGACCTTCACCTAACACTCCATTTCATGTGTGCCCCCCACCATTTTTTCACTACCCTGTTAACTTCACAGCATTCATTCAGCTTCACAGCATTCATCAACAGCATTCATCATCATATTTGTTGAATGCGTTTGAATGTTTCATAGCATTCATCAATTCTTTCGCTTATTAACTGACTTTGTATTACTTTTCCCACTAGGTTTTAAGCTCAATTTGAGTAGAAACTGTGTTAATCTTTTCCACTGTTTAATCCCAATGCCTTGCCCAATGTATGGCAGTGAGCAGTTATGATTGTTTGTTGTATTAATTAATTATGTGTATAATTTAGGTTGATTATTTTATATATCGATTAAGAAATCTAAACATGGTTTTTATGTTGGGTAGTTATTCTAGTGATTAAAATAAGAAAAATACTAGATAATTTTTCTAAACTCCATATAACAAAGCAAATTTCATCAGTTTTATATTTGGTTTCAGTTTAAGGTTTCAAGAGGTCCTAAGAACAGATCAAGTGCCCCAAAAGTTTACTTCTTAGTTAATCCTATTCATGATTATTTTCAGGAAAGGAGGTTTCACAACAAATTTCTAACTTGTTCTTTTGTTCCATTCTTGTATATATTTAAAAAACATTTATTGAATAATTTTAATCTGTTAAGCACTGAGGATATAAATACATATAATACTCAATCTCTCTCCGTTAGGAGCTAAGACACATGTCAAAATAACTATAATATAATATGATAAACTTTTTAATAGTCACAAGCAGAAAGTACTTTTAGATTAGAGTTTGCTTGGGGTGGGTGTAAGAGAGAAAGTTCACAAAGACTCACATTAACTTGGAATTCAGGCAAATTAGAAGCTATCCACCCTCTTTCAAGGGTGAATCATGCAAATATCTTGGAAAAGAGAAGAACAATTTACCCAATCCAGTTATTCTCTTGGTTTCACTGGACTGACAATATAAACTCTAAGGAAAGCCCGCAAAGTGAAGCTAGTAAAAAAGCAATGTAGGGCCAAAGGGTCAAAAAATGAGCAGGGTCTACTTGTGTGGTTCAGCAGAGCACAATAGCATATATATAAAGGAGGGAAATGGACATTCAACACCTGCGAGCGCGCGCGCACACACACACACACAGGGATATACTTACTCACACACACATTCATTATGTCATCCTTCCCAGTCAGGGCAACACATTGGTTCACAGCTTATCTCTCAACATTTGGAAACAGTTACCTTGCTTTAATTTATTGAATAAATATGAAACTCTCTGCCGATGTGTCCTGATGGAAGCCAAGTGGTGTCCCAGCTGGGGGAGGAGGTGTCAAAGCCCACGCTGAGTGTGAGTGGATGGCGGAGCCGTAGGAAACGCCCTGCAGTGGAGGTGATGACTGACCAGAGGATGTGCCTGATATAAGGGAGGAGTTCGGGAGCCAAAAGGCGGCTTCTTTCCCTTCACCAGAAGGCACCATGGGAGCATGCACTCATACTTTCTTAGGTTCCTCTGCCATCAGCTCTGCAAGGGCTCGAGAAATTCAGAGTAAGCAACCAAAAAACAAGATGAGGCTGACAGAGGCTTGGGAGGGTGCCAAGAATTCTCCCCCACCTTCAAGGCCTTGTGTTCTGGGTATCTGGCCAAGGGGGCTTCATCTCCTTGTTTTATCTGTACTCAACTTGCCTATCCCAGGCCCCAAATGAGAAAACTCTGTGATGAATTCAAGGTTAACTTCATTTGCTGAAATTCAACATACTGAGTACCAAGTGCCTTCTTTCATTTACACATTTATTTCAAACAACCATTCAAATGGTAGGCTTTTTGCTAAAGCACGACTGGACACAGCAAGGTACTCCAGGCTGATGGGACAGTACATGCATTCCCGTGAAAGCACCAACCAAGCAGGCCTGCAGGGTCAAGGACTGACACGTCCCCATCTGGCTGGCACTGGCAGCCAGGAGGCCTGGCAGGAGGCAGATGATGAAGGGTTGGGACTTTATTCCATAGGCACTGTGGAGCCGCAGGTGGAATTTAGTCAAAAGAGAGGTTCATCCTGACTTGCGTTTTGAAAAGATGATCATTTGGAAAAAGGAGATGAGAAAAATAAACTTAGAAGAGGGAAAAGACTTAAAAACAATTTTTTCCCAACACATATAAACAGCTCTTTCTATTCTGATTAACAATTCAGCCTAAGAAGCCAATATTAATAATAACCCCCTTTGTAGCATTTAGTGTGTACAATGCACTTCATCTTCACGATAGTCCTCTGCAAAATGGGGATTAATAATACTTCTTTGACTGGGTCATTGTAAAGATGAATGAATGAACAAAATCATTTTTGTGTAAAGGACACCACCCAGGGTGCAGCACATGGTAAACTCAGAAATGGCTCCTTGCTGGCTTGCATCAGCTTCAACACCTTCCTCCACTGTGATTTCAAAGCAGCTATTTTTTTGCAAGGCACCTACTCAAGTTCTGTTCCTTCACTACCAAACACTTTTTTAGGGGGGATGGGAGTAGGCCTTGGGGTCATTCTGACTCAGGATCATTAAAGTCTGGAAGCCTGAGATTTCTGAAAGGTTGGTCTCCAGGGAGCTAAAGTTTTGGTTTATTTTTTCCTAGTGCTTTACCCACATGACCCTGTTCTTTCAAATGCCTGCTATACCTTCAAGGCAAAGTTTCATCTATTTTTATTAAGTTGTGAGCAAAAATAATACATACACCCCCAAACTATAAAATTTTGGAACATTTAAAAACAGAGTTTAAAGCTGAGATCAAGTAAAACTAAATCATAGCGTGGTTAATGTGATGTTTAATAATAGAAATTATAATTGTGCTCTCTGTTAATTAGACCTAAGTGATATTTCGCTTGTATAAATGACAGTAATGACTGGGGAGGGCTGGAGTGTCTCTGAGACCTCTCTGAAGACTGGCCAGATATTCGTTTTTGATGTCTGGCAAAAGGGATTGGGGTGAGGGAGGGAGAACTTCTGCGGGCTTCCAATACATCCTCTTGTTTTTGGAAATGACAGAATGAGAGCTCTACTTGCCCTTTCCCTTCGAGGCCTTTTGATATGCAGTAATTAGCCCAAAGCCGACATTTAGACTCCTTCCAGTCCCTGTCAAAAAATAGGATACGGCAGCATGTAAGTCCTGAGGCCCCCATTCTAGGCCATAGTTCCCAGAAGACATTTCTAGACATACCCTGGGCCAGAAGAGAACCTGCTGCCTTTAAGGGAAGGACCCAGTCCTGGCAGGATTCATCACCTGCTGACTAAAGAGCCTTTGGACCCTGAATAATCAGCAGCAGTAACCAGGTAGCACACATCGTGGGCCTTGGGTAAGACTCTGAGATCTGCTAGCTTCAGCTGTGACTGAGGGCATTCCCAGCTGTGGTGGTTATGGAGAGAAACTCCTTCTGCTTGAGAAAAGCAGAGGCAAGAGTAAAGGGGACTTTGTCTTGCAGCTTAAATACCAGTTTGGCCACAGTGGCTTTGGGACTTGGACAGGATTTCTGCACCTGCCCGGGGCCAGAGGGGAGCCAACTGCTCTAAAGACCTTGAGTGAACATCAGCAAGAGCCTGGTAGTGCTCTCCGTGGGCCTGTGGAAGTGGTGGCCACAGGGAGAGACTCCTCTCCTTGTAGAAAGGGGAAGGAAGAGTGGGAAGAACTTTGTCTTCTGTCTTGGGTGCCAGCTAAGCTGCAGTAGAACAGAGCACCAATTGATTCCTAGGTTTCTGACCTCAGGCCCTGGCTCCTGAATGGTATTTCTGAACCAGCCCAGGGCTGGAAGGAACTTGCCACCCTAAAGGGAAGGATACAAGCCTGGCTGGCTTTGCCACCTACTGATTGTAGGCCCTAGGGCCTTGAGTGAACATAAGCAGTAGCCAGGTAGTGGTTATGGCAGGCCTTGGGCAAGACCCAGTGCTGTGCTGCCTTCAGGTCTGACCCAGCACAATCCCAGTGGTGGTGGCCACAGGGGTGCTTACGTCACCTCTTCCCTGATTCCAAGCAGCTTATCACAGAGAGAAGCTACATTCTTGTGGGAGAAAGTAAGGGGAGACAACAGTCTTTGCCTGGTAATCCAGGGAATCCTTCTGGAACTTACACAAGACCACCAAGGTGGTACCTCTATGAGTCTGCAAGAGCCACAGCATTACTACGCTTAAGGTGTCCCCTAATGCAAATATGCCTGCAGTGACCAAAGACTTAGATCACAACACCCAAGTCCCTGCAAATATCCAGAAAGCCTTCCAAAGAAGGACGAGTACAAACAAACCCAGACTGTGAAGACTACAATAAATACCTAACTCTGAACTATCGAGACCCCAATGAACATCCACAAGCATCAAGACCATCCAGGAAAACATGACCTCACCAAATGAACTAAATAAGGCATCAGGGACCAATCCTGAAAAAACAGCAATATGTAACCTTTCAGTCAGAAAATTCAAAATAGCTGTCTTGAGGAAACTCAACAAAATTCAGGACAACACAGAGAAGGAATTCAGAATTCTATCAAATACATTTAACAAAGAATCAAGCAGAATTTCTGAAGCTGAAAGGCAACTGACATACAGAATTCAGGACAACACAGAGAAGGAATTCAGAATTCTATCAGATACATTTAACAGAGAATCAAGCAGAATTTCTGGAGCTGAAAGGCAACTGACATACTGAAGAATACATCAGAGTCTCTCAACAGCAGAATTGATCAGGCAGAAAGAAGAATTAGTGAGCTTGAAGACAAGTTATTTGAAAATACACAAGAGGAGACAAAAGAAAAAAAGTAAAAAGGAATAAAGCATGCCTATGAGATCTAGAAAATCACCTCTGAAGTGCAAATCTAAGAGTTATTGGCCTTCCAGAGGAAGTAGAGACAGAAATGAGGTAGAATGTTTGTTCAAAGGGATAATAACAGAGAAATCCCCAAACCTAGGGAAAGATATCAATATTCAAGTACAAGAAGGTTACAAAAGACCAAGTAGATATAACCCAAATGACACTACCTCAAGACATTCAATAATCAAACTCTCAAAGGTCAAAGAAAAAGAAAGGTTCCTAAAAGCAGCAAGATAAAAGAAATAAATAACATACAATGGAGCACCATTACATCTGGCAGTGGACATTTCAGTGGAAACCTTACAGGCCAGGGGAGAGTGCCATCACATATTTAAAATGCTAAAGGAACCACACTTTAACCATAGAATAGTATATCTGGTGAAAATACCCTTCAAATGTGATGGAGAAATAAAGACTTTCCCAGACAAACAAAAGCTAAGGGATTTTATCAACACAAGCCCTATCCTACAAGAAATACTAAAGGGAGTAGAAAGAGACTAGAAAGAAAAGGATGTTAATGAGCAATAAGAAATCAATTGAAGGTACAAAACTCTCTGGTAATAGTAAATACACAGAAAAACACAAAATATTATACACTGTAATTGTGGTGTGTAAACTACTCCTTTTTTTTTTTTTTTTTGAGACCGTCTCACTCCATCACCCAGGCTGGAGTACAGTGGCACCATGTTGGCTCACTGCAACCTCTGCCTCCTGAACTCAGGCAATTCTCATGCCTGAGTACCTAGAATTATAGGTGCATGTCACCACACCCAAGTAATTTTTGTATTTTTAGTACAGATGGGGTTTCACCATGTTGACCAGGCTGGTCTCGAACTCCTAACCACAAGTAATCCCAAAGTGCTGGGATTACAGGTGTGAGCCACTGCACCCGGCCACCACTCTTTTTTTTTTTTTTTTTTTTTTTGAGGCGGAGTCTCACTCTATCGCCCAGACTGGAGTGCAGTGGCCAGATCTCAGCTCACTGCAAGCTCCGCCTCCCGGGTTTACGCCATTCTCCTGCCTCAGCCTCCCGAGTAGCTGGGACTACAGGCGCCCGCCACCTCGCCCGGCTAGTTTTTGTATTTTTAGTAGAGACGGGGTTTCACCGTGTTAGCCAGGATGGTCTCGATCTCCTGACCTCGTGATCCGCCCGTCTCGGCCTCCCAAAGTGCTGGGATTACAGGCTTGAGCCACCGCGCCCGGCCCACCACTCTTACCTTAGGTAGAAAGACTAAAAGATGAACCTATCAAAACTAATAACAATAACTCTTCAAGACATAGAGAGTACAATAAGACATAAATAGAAACAACAAAATGTTAAAAAGCAAGGAGATGAAGTTATAGTGTAAAATTTTTATTGGTTTCTCTTTGCTTGTTATTTTGTTAATTGCAATCAATGTTAAGTGATAATCAGTTTAAAATAATGAACTGTAAGACATTATTTGCAAGCCTCATGGTAACCAAACCAAAAAACATAAAACATATACCAAAAGCAAAACTCAAGCAATTAAAACATACTACCAGAGAAAATCACACTCACTAAAAGGAAGACAGGAAGGAAGGAAAGAAAGAAGACTGCAAAACAATCAGTAAACAACAAAATGGCATAAATAAGTCATTAATTATCAATAATAACATTGAATGGAAATGGACAAAACTCACAAATCAAAAGACAGAGTGGCTGAATGGATTAAAAAAAAAAGAAAGATCCATACATCTGTTTCCTACAAGAAACACACTTCACATATAAAGACATACAAAGACTGAAAATAAAGGGATGAACAAAGATATTCTACGCAAATAGAAACCAAAAGTGAACAGGAGTAGCTATACTTAGACAAACTAGATTTCAAAGCAAAAACTATAAAAAGACACAAAGAACGTCATTATATGATAAAGGAGTCGATTCAGCAAAAGGATTTAACAATTGTAAATATATATGCACCCAACACTGGAGTACCCAGATATATAAAGCAAACAGTACTAAAACTAATAAAAGAGAGACAGATGCCAATACATTAATAGCTGGACACTTCAACACCGCACTCTCAGCATTGGACAGATCATCCAGACAGAAAATCAGCAAAGAAACATCAAACTTAATCTATACTACAGACCAAATGGATCTAATAGAACATTTCATCCAACAGCTACAGAATACACATCCTTTTCCTCAGCACATGCATCATTCTCTCACTCTGTCGCCCAGGCTGGAGTGCAGTGGCCAGATCTCAGCTCACTGCAAGCTCTGCCTTCCGGGTTCACGCCATTCTCCCACCTCAGCCTCCCGAGTAGCTGGGACTACAGATGCCCACCACCTCGCCCGGCTAGTTTTCTGTATTTTTTAGTAGAGACGGGGTTTCACCGTGTTAGCCAGGATGGTCTCGATCTCCTGACCTCGTGATCCGCCCGTCTCGGCCTCCCAAAGTGCTGGGATTACAGGCTTGAGCCACCGCGCCCGGCCAGCACATGCATCAGTCTTAAGGATAGACCATATGTTAGGCCACCAAACAAGTCCTAAAACATTCAAAAACACAGAAATAATATCAAGTGTCTTCTCTGACCACAATGGAATAAAACCAGAAAATAATAACAAGAGGAATTTTGGAAACTATACAAACTCATGGAAATTAAACAATTTGCTCCTGAATAATTAATGGGTCAATAAAGAAATTAAGAAGAAAATTGAAAAATTTCTTGAAACAAATGATCATGGAAACAGCACACCAAAATCTATGGGATACACTGAAAGCAGTACTAAGAGGGATGTTTATACCTATAAGTACCTACATCAAAAAAGTAGAAAAACTTCAAATAAACAACCTATTGATGCATCTTAAAGAAGTAGAAATACAAGAAAAAAACCCAAAATTAGTGAAAGATAAATAATAGACCAGGCACAGTGCTCATGCCTATATCCCAGCACTTTGGGAGGCTGAGGCAGGAGAACTGCTTGAGCCTAGGAGTTCAACACCAGCCTAGGTATCATAGCGAGATCCCATCTCTACAAAAATTTTAAAAATTGGTCAGGTGTGGTGGCATGCACTTGTAGTTCCAGCTACCCAGGAGGCTGAGCTGGGAGAACTGCTTGAGCCTGGAGGTCAAGGTTGCAGTGAGCTGTGATCATGCCCCTGCACTCTAGCCTCAGCAACAGAGCAAGAGTCTGTCTAAAAAAAAAAAGAAAAAGAAAAAGAAAAAAAAAAAAGAAAAGAAATAATAAAGATCAGAGCAGAAATAAATGAAATTGAAATGAAGAAAACAATGCAAAAGGTCAACAAAATGAAAAGTTGGTTTTTGAAAAGATAAAATGGACAAACCTTTACTCAGACTAAGAAAAAGAGAGAGAAGACTCAAATAAATAAAATCAGAGCTAAAAGAGGAGACATTACAAGCGATACCACAGAAATTCAAAGTATCAATAGTGACTACTATGAGCAACTATGTGTCAATAAACTGGAAAATGTAGAATAAATGAGTAACATTCCTAGATACATACAACCTATCAAGATTAAACCATGAAGAAATCCAATACTTGAACAGACCAATAACAAGTAATGAGATAGAAACAGTAACAAAAAGTCTCCCAGTAAAGAAGATTGGGACCCACTGGCTTCACTGCTGAATTTTACCAAACATTTAAATAAGATTAAATACACCACTCCTATTCAAACTATTCTAAAAAATATAGGAGCAGGCAATACTTCCAAATGCATGATGCAAAAATCCTTCAGAAAAAAACTAGCAACTAAATTCAACAACACAATAAAAATATCATTCATCAGGACCAAGTGGGATTCATCCCAGGGATGCAAGGATGGTTCAACATAGGCAAATCAATCAATGTGATTCCTCATAGCAACAGAATGAACAACAAAAACCATATGACCTTTCAATTGATGCTAATAAAAGCATTTGATAAAATTCAACATCCCTTCAAGATAAAAACTCTGAAAAACTTGGGTATAGAAGGAACATGCCTTAACATAATAAAGTCGTATATGACAGACCCATGGCCAGTTTCATACTGAATAGGGAAAAACCAAAAGCCTTTCCTCTAAGATCTGGAACAAGACAAGGATGTTCATTTTCACTACTGTTATTCAATGTAGTACTGGAAGTCCTAGCCAGAACAATCACACATGACAGAGAAATAAAGGCCATCCAAATGGGAAAGGATGAAGTCAAATTACCCTTGTTCACAGATGATATAATCTTATATTTGGAAAACACTAAAGACTCCACCAAAAATGATTAGAATTGATAAATTCAGTAAAGTTGCAAAATACAAAATCAACATCCAAAAAACAGTAACATTTCTATATGGGAACAGCGAACATATTTCTATATGCCAACAGCAAACAATCTGAAAAATAAATTTAAAAACTAATCCCATTTACAATAACTACAAATAAAATACCCAGGAATTAATCAAAGAAGTAAAAGATCTACAATGAAAACTATAAAACACGGATGAAGGAAGTTGAAGAGGACACAAAAGAATTGGAAAGATATCCTGTGTTCCTGGATTGGAAGAATTAATATTGTTAAAATGTCCATAAAACCAAAGCAAATTACAGATTTAATGTAATACCTATCAAAATACCAACGAAATTCTTCACAGAAATAGAAAAACACAATTCTAAAATTTATATGGAACCACAAAAGATTAAGAATAGACAAAGGAATCCTGAGCAAAATGAAGAAAACTGGAGGAATTACATTACTTAATTTCAAATTATACTACAGAGCAATAGTAACCAAAACAGCATGGTACTGGCATAAAAACAGACATATAGACCAATGGAACAGAACAGAGAACCTAGAAATAAATCCATACATTTACAGTGAACTCATTTTCATTAAAGGGGTCAAGAGCATACATTAGAAAAAGGACAGTCTCCTCAAAAAAATGGTGTTGGGAAAACTGGAAATCCATATTCAGAAGAATGAAACTAAACTCTCTCTCTCACCATATACAAAAATCAAATCAAAATGGATTAAACACTTAAATCTAAGACCTCAAACTATGAAACTACTACAAGAAAACATTGGGGGAATTCTCCGGGACATAGAACCGGGCAGAGATTTCTTGAGTAATACCCACAAACACAGGCAACCAAAACAAAAATGGACAAATCAGACCACATTAAGTTAAAGAGTTTCTGCACAGCAAAGAAAATAATCAACAAAGTGAAGAGACAATCCACACAATGTGAGAAAATATTTGCAAACTACCCATCTGACAAGGGATTAATAAACAGAATATATAATAGCTCATACAACTCTATAAGAAAAATGTCTAATAATCTGATTTTAAAATAGGCAAAAGATTTGAATAAGCATTTCTCAAAAGAAGACATACAGATGGAAAACAGGTATATGGAAACCTAGTCAACATCATTGATCATTAGAGAAATACAAATCCAAACTACAATGGGACATTGTCTCACCCCAGTTCAAATGTGAGTGGATGACTCACTAAAAGTGAGGCAATAACAAATGTTGGTGAGGACGTGGAGTAAAGGGAACCCTCTTACACTGTAGGTAGCAATGTAAGTTAGTATAACCACTATGGAGAACAGTTTGGAGGCTCCTCAAAAAACTAAGAATAGAGCTAAAATGTGATCCAGCAGTCCCACTGGTAGGCATATACCCCAAAGAAAAGAAATCAGTGTATCGAAGAGATATCTGCACACTCATGTCTATCGCAACACTAGTCACAAAAGCCAAGATTTGCATCAACTTAAGTGTCCATCAACAGATGAATGTATAAAGAAAATGTGGGAGGGGCGGAGCAAGATGGCCGAATAGGAACAGCTGCAGTCTCCAACTCCCAGCGCGAAGGACACAGAAGACCGGTGATTTCTGCATTTTGAAC
>NW_012117066.1:296479-411786 GCF_000951035.1 Colobus angolensis palliatus | reverse complement strand
AATAAATAAATAAATAAATAAATAAATAAAAAAGAAAATGTGGTACATATACACAATAAAGTACTATGTAGCCACAAAGAAGAATGAGATCCTGTCATTTGCAACAACATAGATGGAAATGGAGGTCATTATGTTAAGTGAAATAAACCAGGCACAAAAAGACAAACTTCAGGTTGGGCAAGGTAGCTCACACCTGTAATCCCAGCACTTTGGGAGGCCAAGGTGGCTGGATTACCTGAGGTCAGGAGTTCGAGACCAGACTGGCCAACACGACAAAACCCTGTCTCTACTAAAAATACAAAAATTAGCCGGGTGTGGTGGCACATGCCTGTAATCCCAGCTACTCGGGAGGCTGAGACAGGAGAGTGGCTTGAACCTCCTAAGGCGAAGTCTGCAGTGAACCAAGATTGCAGCACTGCACTTCAGGCTAGGCAACAGAGCAAGCCTCCATCTAAACAAAAAAAAAAAAAAGAAAAGAAAAAAGACAAACTTGCCATGTTCTCACTTATTTGTGGAAGCCAAAAATTAAAACAACTGAACTCATGGAGATAGAGAGGATAAGGATGGTTACCAGAGGCTAGAAGGGTAGTGGGGGTTAAGGGGGAGGTGGGGATAGTTAATGGGTACAAAAAATAGAAAGAATAAATAATATCTAGTATTTGATAGCACGACAGGGTGACTATAGTCAATAATAATGTAATTTTAAAATAACTCAGAGTATAATTGGATCATTCATAACACAAAGGATAAATGCTTGAGGGGATGGATACTCCATTTACTCTGATGTGATTATTACGTATTGTCTGCCTGTATTAAATTATCTCATGTACTCTATCTATTATGTGCCCACAAAAGTGACAAATTAAGAATTTTTTAAAAATAAATGAAACACAGGGAGCTCCAGAACTGGGTAAACATAGGCTCTAGCTTGAGCTGAAACAGAGCATTCAAGCCAGCAATGGGTGGGCCTGGGGCCTTTACTTGGCTCGATGTGAGGACAGTGCCCTCCTCTCATGAGGACTCTTTTGTAGACTCAGCTCATATTATTATGCAATGCTTGTCACCTTTCATTAACTTTTCTTGCAAGCCTGCCTGTTTCTTTCAACTCTATGTGGCCAGGAGAGGCTTTGTGTCACTATTTCAGATGCAGACACACATCTTAGGGAAAACTGTCTGCGAGCGATGGCTTTCTCAGCCACAAGTCAGAGAGGTGGAAAAATCAATTCGAATTCTGGGCATCCAATCAAATATTTAGAACAGGACACGTCACCCTTTGAAAGTTGTAACGTAAACAGAAGTTCAGCCTGGGAAGCAAATGTACTTCTGATTATTTAAACTGAAGTTCTAGAGAGGACGGGGTAGTCAGTGGTTCCAACAACTTCAATGAGGGAACTTCAGGCAAATGCAGAGAACAAATGCAAAGTAGTATCCAAGTAGTCCTAGCAGCATCAGAACCCTATTAATATACTCACATCCTGGAAAATGTCTGTTTCAGGCTTTTAGCAATTATTATCTGCAAACTGTGTTGCCGTAAAGTTTGAATGTTTTTCATCAATTAGTAAGAATCCATATCCATGTCCTTATAAGTGTTTGCTTTTCTTTTGTATCATCAGCTAATAGACATCTAATGAAATACTAAGAAAACGTGTTCTCCCAGTGAAGAGACCACATTTCATATTCCTTCCAAGTCATCTCACCACCATATATTTATATTTCTGGCTCTTTGTTAACTATATTTTAATCAGTGTCCCTTAAAACCTTGCTACTCAAAATATGATCCAGGGACCAGCTGCATCAATATCACATGGAAGTTTGTCAGAAAAGCAGACTCCCAGGCCCTTCCCCAGGCCCTACTGAATCAGAATCTGCAATCCCCCAGTGATTCACACTATAGCGCGAGAGTGCTGACCCAAAAGAGCATCTGTATCTGACAAATCTATAACCAACAAGAAAAGGCAAATACTTTTGCATAGAAAATCCAGGTACAATGGTATATATGTAGGCATATGCAGTGATAATACTAATAAATGCCAGTATGCTTACTGAATGCCAGACCCTGTTATAGGGTCACGACTCTTCACCACAACACAGGACGTAGGTACCATCCTCCTTTTTCAGATGATGTACAGAAGCACAGAGAGCTTAAGTAACTTTTACAAAATCACACAGTAAATCAGTGGAAGAGGCATGACTTGAACCCAGGCAATTCGACTTCGGGGGGCAGGTCTGTAACCATTATGCTCTACCATTACATTCACCATTCCTCAGCAGTGTGCACCTGTATTCAGGAAATTAAACAGTTGACTTGGGATCTGAAAGATAAAGCTAGATTGCTATCAGGCCCATCATTTTAGTTCAGTAACATTTAGAAACAGAAAACATAAAAGTTGGAGATCATAAAACTCTAAGAGAATGCCCTTGGGTATTTTCTGAGGATGCTGAAGCTCTGAGACGATGTGTGAAAACCAGTGGTTTTCCCAAAGGAGCGGAAAAGTGGAGGCTGTGATGCTTCCCATGATGTTTCCTGCCTCTTCTATACCGCATCCTAATTCTCTCAGTGTTTGCTCTTCCAAAGATACTTCATACACATCAGATATCAAGTGACACCTTGTTCCTTTCTGAACTTGCATTCAAAATGTGAGAACAAAATCCTGTCATTTGCAATAGCATGGATAGAACTGAAGGACAGTCTGTCAACTGAAATAAGCCAGGCATACAAAGACACATAGCACATGTTCTCACTCATATGTGGAAGCTAAAAAAACCAAAATTGAACTCCTGAAGACCGAGAGTGAAATGACAGTTGCCAGAGACTGGAAAGGGTAGTAGGGACAGGGTTATAAAGTGAGGATGCTTAATGGGCAAAAAAATACAGTTAGAATGAATAAGATCAAGTGTTTGGTAGCACAATGGGGTGACTATAGCTAACAATAATTTATTGTATATTTTAAGATAACTAAAAGAGTAGAGGCTGGGCGAGGTGGCTGAGGCCTGTAATCCCAACACTTTGGGAGGCCAAGGTGGGTGGATCACCTGAGGTTAGGGGTTCAAGACCAGCCTGGCCAACATGGTGAAACCCCATCTCTATTAAAAATACAAAAAATTAGTTGGGCATGGTGGCGTGAGCCTGTAATCCCAGCTACTTGGGAGGCTGAGGCAGGAGAATCACTTGAACCCAGGAGACGGAGGTTGCAGTGAGCTGAGATTATGCCATTGCACTCCAGCCTGGGCAACAAGAGTGAAACTCCACCTCAAAAAAGAAATAAATAAAGTAAAATAAAATAAAAGAGTAGTGCTGGAATGTTCCTAATACAAAGAAATGATAAAAGCTTGAGGTGATGGATACCCCAATTACCCAGATTTGATCATCACACACTGTATGCCTGTATGAAAATATCACATATACTTCATAAACATATATATCCATTATACACTCATAATAATTGAAAATATACTTTTTTAAAATCTGAGAATATCAATCCTGCTTTATAAGTTATTTTGCATCCTATTTGAAACCTCCTCATTCAAAATGTTACTGGGAGGGTAGGCTGTGCTCACAAATCACACCTCAATATCCCTAATATTAAACATTGTAGCAATCTATATTCAAAGTATAATAGGAACTTTCAGGTGTTATCGCCAAAGAGCTCTTCCTGTGATAAAACTTGGTCTGCCAGCTAGCTATAGAGTGCTAATTAAGATAGACTCTTCGTTTGGGCTCCAGAGTCATTTACCTGCTAAAGCTTAGCTCCACTAATACATATGTAGATGAAAGGAGGGTAGAAGTTCAAGCGCAAATTAATGTGGCTACAGAATTTGTGCCATTTCATCTAAGATGCCTATTTTTAACCAAATGGTGCTTTCTGTCAACACTGAGCATCCCACAAGGATTCTCTCAAGCCCAGAATGTTTGCAGAACGCCAGGCGGGGAGTTCCTGGAACAGACTTCAGAAGCCCAAGGAGGTTGAAAACTTCCTGTTTAAAGTACAACTTCTGCTATAAAAGGCACGAAACAACTTTCCTTTGGAAGCCTGCCCCTTCTGGGGAGAGGCAAGATAAAATATGCCGTTCCCTTAAAATGCCACCCTCATGACGCCAACCATTTCTTGATTTAACCAGCAGTGCCCTTTCCATAACCTCCATTTCACAGGCAAGGAAGGAGCTCCAGATCCAACTAGCAAAGATTGCCGTGTCCCTTGTGAAGCTTGTGGTGTCAACATAAATCACTTAATAATGGAAATGCTAGAGTGGGACCTGGTGACGCACAAAGATCAAAAGCACAGTCAGGGCTGACCAAGCAGCCCCATCTCAGCCCACTCCTCCCAGAGTGCATGGTTCAGTGGCCCCGACGTAGGCTGGGGGCAGCTAGCAGCCTAGTCCCTCCCTGGAAAACAATGGAGTCAGCAGTCACAGATCAAACACCCTAAGAATTCACCCTAGTTCGGGGGCACTTACCTTGCACTGCCCGGACACACAGATGGCCGTGCCGTTCTGGTCACAAGGGGTGCCATCGATGACCTTCTCAGCTTGCCGTACATAGAAGCGGTAGCCCATTGCCTGGCAGTTCAACTCACATTTGCGATTGCCTTTTACTACCAAAATAAAATAAAATAAAGGTAAGGTATAAGCAATATCATCTCTGTGGAATCAGCACCTTTTTTCTTCCTATAATTTTTATTGAGATAAAATTCGTATAACATAAAATTAAGCATTTTAACCAATTATACAGTTCAATAAGTCTTTGTATATTCATAAGGTTGCATGTCCAACTGCAACCATTATATAATTCCAGAACATTTCCATCAGCTCAAAAAGAAGCCCTGTGCCTGTGAGCTGTCATTTCAATTCCTCGCTCCCCCTAGATCTTGGCAACCACCAATCTACTTTCTGTCTCTATTGATTTGCCTATTCTAGACATTTCGCAATCACACACTCTTTAAAAGTGCATGAAAGTTATCAGCTCTCCCCATATTCGATGACAGAAGGAAGGGATTGTATCTTGATCTATTTGCATATAGTAGTGATACAATGCTGAGTGAATATTATAAAGGAATTCTTAAAGACTCTCGTCATGCAAGTAACAGATTCTACTTTTAGACATCCTCCCATGCTTTGCCATTGTCATAATTAATTACGTTGGTCCAAAAGTAATTGCATGTTACTTTTGCACCAACCTAAATATATTTCATATATCAGCAATCACAGTGAGCACACAATTTTTTTTTTTTTTTTTTTTTTGAGACGGAGTCTCACTCTGTCACCCAGGCTGGAGTGCAGTGGCCGGATCTCAGCTCACTGCAAGCTCCGCCTCCTGGGTTCACGCCATTCTCCTGCCTCAGCCTCCCGGGTAGCTGGGACTACAGGCGCCCGCCACCTCGCCCGGCTAGTTTTTTTGTATTTTTAACAGAGACGGGGTTTCACCGTGTTAGCCAGGATGGTCTCGATCTCCTGACCTCGTGATCCACCCGTCTCGGCCTCCCAAAGTGCTGGGATTACAGGCTTGAGCCACCGCGCCCAGCGTGAGCACACAATTTTTATGTTCACAAGTCTCACTCTATAACCCAGGCTGGAGCACAGTGGCGCGATCTTGGCTCACAGCAACCTCTGCCTCCCGGGTTCAAGTGATTCTCCTGCCTCAGCCTCCCGAGTAGCTAGGATTACAGGTGCCTGCCAACACAGCCAGCTGACTTTTTTTTTTTTTTTTTTTATTTTTTAGTAGAGACAGGGTTTCACCATGTTGGCCAGGCTGGTCTTGAACTCCTGACCTCAAGTGATTCACCCACCTCGGTTTCCCAAAGTGCTGGGATTACAGACATGAGCCACCACACCCAGCCATATTCTGCTTTTTTAACTTAATATCTACATGGTTATATCATCTGTATGCCTTTTTAAATGGCTGCAGCTTCCTGTAATAATTCCTCCATTATGAGATATTTAAGTGGCTTCTCCATCACTCTAGGTTGAAGTTCAAAGTTCTAAGCGACGGATAAAACCTCTTTCAAGAGCGGAACCTCGCCTACCTTTATGGCCTCATTTCCTCCTGTTCTTCCTTAAATCCACATTCCTAAATACACATTCTACACACAACTAAGCACCCCCTCTCTCTAGCCGTTGCTTAACTGTTCCTTCCCTCACTTGGTTGGCCTGCATTTGTCCTTTGTTTGCATTTCCAGGTCACCTCCTCAGGAAGTCCTCCATGAATCTGGATCCCACCTGTACTTTTACCCCCTCTCAGGTTGATGTGTCCTCCTCTATTTCAGGGCTAACCATGCTATGTTGCAGTGTGGTTTTGTGATGATACAGGATGTCTCTGTCTTCTTCACTTTCATATCCCAGGAACCCAGCACAGAGCTTGGCACATAGCAAATGCTAAACAAATCTCTGAGGAATAAAACAAGGGATGGATAATTGAATATCAGCCTTTTCTCCCCCTTGTCTTTCTCTCCCCTCCTCCTGCTAGATATATTTCCCTACCTCAGAGTGTTTCTCTACATTTCTATCACTTCATACCAAGCCTGGCACACAGACGGTGCTCAGTAAATGCTAAATTACTTACTGCTACAAGGAACATCTCAGAACAATTTAGTTGCTTCCAAAATAAGAATGAAAATAAATTTCAGGCAAGGTATATTTCTGTATCTAAAAGAGACAGACAAGCCAAGCACACACTGATTTAAAAAAACAAAACAAAACAAAACAAAAAAACTGTTTTGGAGACAAGACTAATGCTTTGCTCAGCCATAGCCTGTTCCAGGCTGTCTAAAATCAGATTACCAGATTGGATAATATTGACTTTTTCCTACACAACACGATATAGCATATTTCCCCAGTGTGGCTGCCTGACTGTCATAGCAATAAACTTCCTTCTATTCCAAAGCCACTGAAAACCTCTAACAGGAAATAACATGGAGCCTCTGGGACCGCATGGTTCCGGATGATTGCATCATCTAGGTACTCTGAGCTCTATTTTAGAAGTCAAGAGACCTGGTTTCTTCCCTTGGCTGCCCAAAAGATATAAGAGGTGATTCAGGGGGAAAAAAAATAAAAGAATGCCAAGATGGAAGCACCTTTGGGATTTATTTCAAACCAAATCATCATTTGATAGATTAAACAACAGGCTTAAGAAAGGAAGTGACAAGTTGGAGGCAAAACTCATCTCCTACAACTTGCTTTCTCATTTCATCTATCAAGACCCTATTCCCTCTCTCCCCAGCTCCTGACTTTCTCAAGCACTAGAACTATCCAGGTGCCTTACACTGTAAGTAATAAAAATGTCTGTGAAAGGCAGCCTCATCTGAGAAAGGGTTTGGGGTCCTCACTTCTCTTGGCTTTCTCCCAACTATCTCTATCCTTTGAGATACTATCTTTTGGGGCCACAATTTTATTCCTCAATATTTGCAAACATACTGCAAAACATTCTGAGGGAAAAAACAAAAAACAAAAGAAACTAAACATGAGACAATTACAGTAGAATCACCAAATGGCCACAAGAAAAAGAGCCCAGAGGAATGGCCTTAACTCTGGGCTCCTCCCACCAGTAGACACTGGGGACACTGCGTCTGCCTTCTCACACTTGCAACTAGGAGATAACTGAAACCTGAGGACAAGGGACTTCTTAACAAAACTGCCTAGCATCCTGTTGCCTTAGAAAATACTCACCCTAGTTCTTCTCATAAAATTATGTAATGACTTCTCTAGACCCTGCATAGACTTCCTACCCACTGCCCCCACCTTTGTGTCTGTGTGAGATAGGGTCTTGTTCTATCACTCAGGCTGGAGTGCAGTGGTGCATTCTTGGCTCACTGCAATCTTGACCTCCCAGGCTCAAGCCATCCTCCCATTTCAGCCTCCTGAGTAGCTGGGACTACAGGTGTGCACCACCACACCCAGCTAACTGTTGTATTTTTTGTAGAGATGGGGTTTTGCCATGTTGCCCAGGGTGGTCTTGAATTCCTGGTCTCAAGTGATCCTTCTGCCTTGGCCTCCCAAAGTGCTAGGATTACAGGCATAAGCCTCTGCCCCCCGCCCCCAACTCCTTTAAAATTCCTCATAAAAATACATTTGGGCTGGGCACAGTGGCTCATGTCTGTAATGCCAACGCTATTGGAGGCTGAAGCAGGAGGACTGCTTGAGTCTAGGAGTTCGAGACCAGCCTGGACAACATAATGAGACCCTGTCTCTACCACAAAAAAAAAAAAAAAAAAATTAGCTGGGCGTGAGGGTGCACACCTGTAGTCCCAGCCACTCAGGAGGCTGAGGTGAGAGGATCCTTTGAGCCCAGGAGTTTGAGGCTAAAATGAGTTGTGATTGTACCACTGCACTCCAGCCTGGATGACAGAGCAAGAGCAAGATCCCATTTCAAAAACAACAACAACAACCTTTGAAGGGTTTCAAATTAAGGTTTTGCATGGATATTCACTTTATTCTTTTTTTTGTTTTTTGCCTTTAAGTAAAGTACAATTCTGATGCCAGGAGACTCTTCTCTAAGCAGATTTTGTCAGGTTTTGTTGGTGCAGGGAAAGTGGGAAAACAGAAGGGGTGCCACAGCTGGAAGCAATGGGATAAGAGGAAGTAGGCACCAACTTCTCTCTGTTTCTCTCCTTCTTTGTTCTCATCTGTTTCCTGAATGTCCTCCCTGCCTCCAAAAGGAACATTTAACCATCCACACACTAAAGCAGTGGTTCTTACTGTGGTCCTGGGACCAGCAGGACCAGTGTCACCTGTGTGCTTGCTAAAAATCCAAATTCTTGGGCCTCACCCCAGACATCCTGGATCAGAAACTCTGGGGATGAGGTCCAGGACATGGTCAAGTTTGGGAATCATTGCTCTAAGGAAAATCAAGCAGTGAGCTGACTTGGAAGCAGCTGACTCTTATTTTGAATCAAAGATATTCAGATCCCATGCCTGAATTTAAAAGATAATATAACCCCAAATATAGGCACTCTAATTAAATTCGGGATATTAGCAGGTATCTGGAGCCCTGATATTTAAAAGCCCTCTAATCATGAGAAAAAAAATGCTGGTGGCTGTACAAGAAAATTTAGGTTACTAAGAGTAAAGCAACTAAAAGCTAAAGAGCTTACCCTTGAATACAAGATTTAAATCACTCATTGAATTCTGTTTCCTTGGAAAAGCCATTGATATAATAGTGAAGATTTTTTAAAAAAGTAATAAACTCAAAAGAAAAAGAAAATAGAAAAGGAGTTAATGGTTACAAAATTTTTAGGAAACCGGAAAGCAGAAGGACTCATCGTAATGACTAAGCCAACCCAAGAAAGCTGATCCTAGGCAGCAATAAAAGCAGCAAAGCTATGCAGCATTACAGAGTCTCCAAAAGGTAACTTTGGAAATGGGGGAGAAAGCAGACCTAAAACTGGAACAACTATGTCTAAGAGTTGTAAGAAGTAGTTAGACGTTCTGCTTTCCAGAATGGCTGTCAGTGCCTCTGAAAATCAACTCTTCCATAAAAGCAAAAGGCAAAAGGCAGCTAGAGTAGCTCTACTAATATTTTGGATAAAGTAGACTTTAAGACAAAGATTGTTACTAGAGACAAGAACATTTTATAATAATAAAAGAGTCAATCCATCAGGAAGACATAACAACCAAGCCCCTAAATACATAAAGTAAAAACTGACAGGCTGGGTACGGTGGCTCATGCATGTAATCCCAACACTTTAGAAGGCCAGGTTGGGCTGATCACCTGAGATTGGGAGTTTGAAACCAGCCTGGCCAACATGGAAAAACCCCATCTTTATCAAAAATACACAAATTAGCCAGGCGTGGTGGCATGTGTCTGTAATCCCAGCTACTTGGGAAGCTGAGGCAAGAGAATTGCTTGAACTCGGGAGGCGGAGGTTGCAGTGAGCTGAGATCATGCCACTGCACTCCAGCCATGGGTGACAGAGCAAGACTCCATCTCAAACATACACACACACACTCACCCCCCAAACAAACAAACCTGACAGAATTGAAAGAAGAAACAGACAATAATACAATGGTAGTTTCAAACTTTTATATCCCACTTTCAATAATAAATAGATCAATGAGACAGAAGATCAATATGGAAATACTTGACTAACACTATAAACTAGTCTTAGATATCTACAGCAGATCAATAAGGAAATAGAATACTTGAACAACACTATAAACCAATTAGACTGAGATAGCTATAGAAGATCAATAAAGATAGAGAATACTTGAACAATACTATAAGGCAATTAGACTCAGATAGCTATAGAACACTCCACCCAACAGTAGCAGAATACACATTCTTCTCAAGTGCACATGAAACATTCTCCAGGAGGGAATAAACGTTGGGTTATAAAATAAATTTTAATAAATTTTAAAATATCAAAATAATGAAAAGTGTTTTCTCTGACCACAACTGAATGAAATAAAAAAATAGCAGAAAAAAATTGGGTAACTTTTTAATACATGGAAATTAAACAACATACTCCTAAATAAAGAATCAAGAAAAAAAAAACACAGGAAAATTAGAAAATACTTTGAGGGCCAGGAACGGGGCTCATGCATGTAACCTGTAACTTCAGGAGTCAAAGGCAAGAGAATCACTTGAGGCCAGGAGTTCGAGACCAGCATGGGCAAAATAGTAAGACCCTACCTCTTAATTGTATTTCTGTTTACTATCAATGAGTATTCTGAAAATGAATTTGAAAAAGAAATTCAATTTACAATAGCATTAAAAAGAATAAAAATATTTAAGAATAAGTTTAAATAAAGAAGATTTATTCATTGAAAACCTCAAAATATTATTGAAATAAATTAAGGAAGATCTAAACAAATGGAAAGATATCACATTTTCTTGGATCTAAAGATTTAACATTGTTAAGATGGCAATACTCTCCCATATTGATCTACAGATTAAACACAAACTACCAAATGGCCTTTTATTTTTCTGAAGGTAATCCTAAAATTCACACAAAAATGCAAGGGACCAAAGAAAAACAGCTGGAGGATTCATATTTCCTGATTTTAAAACTTACTACAAATCAACAGTAAGTGTGGTAGTTTCATAAGGCTAAACACATAGATCAATAGAATAGAACTTAAGAGTCTAGATATAAACCCTTACATTTATGGTCAATTGATTTTTGACACAGGTGCCAAGACAATTCAATAGGGAAAAAACACTGTTTGCAGCAAATGACAGCAGGATAACTTTGCATATCTACCATGCAAAAGAATTAAGTTGGATCCCTACCTCATACCATATACAAAAGATAACTCAAAATGGATCATCAACCTTAATGTAAAAACTAAAACTATAAAATTCCTAGAAGAAAATGGGTATAAATCCTTGTGATCCTGGATTTGGCAATGGTTTCTCAGATGATATGATATCAAAAGAATAAGTGACAATAAATAAATAAATTGAACTTCATCATAATACTTCATTGAGAAAATGACACAATAACCCATGGAATAGGACAAAATTTTTGCAAATTGTATATCACATAAGAGACTTGTATCCAGAATCTGTAAATAACTCTTATAACTCAGCAATATAAAGACAACCCTATTTAAAAAATGGACAAAGTGTTTGAATAAACATTTCTCCAATGAGGATATACAAATAGCTAATAAGCACATGAAAAGATGCTCAGTATCAATAGTCATTTGGGGCATACAAACAAAACCACAATGAGATACAACTTCACACTCACTACCATGGCTAAAATAAAGAAGACAGAGAATGACAAGTGTTGACAAGGATGTGGAGAAATTAGAACCATCATACAATGCTGGTGGGACTCTAAAATCAAACTGCCTTTTTTGAAAATATATGGTAGTTCCTCAAAATGTTAAACATAGAGTTACTACATGACCCAGCAACTCTGCTTTTAGGTTTACACTCAGAAGAAATGAAAACCTACATTAACACAAAAAAGTGTACATAACTATTCGTAACAGTTGTCTTTGTTTGGGCTGCCATAACAAAACACCTTAGATTATGTCATTTATAAACAACAGAAAAGGCTGGGCATGGTGGCTCACCGCCTTTAATCCCAGCACTTTGGGAGGCCGAGGCGGGCAGATTGCTTGAGATCAGGAGTTCGAGACCAGCCTAGCCAACGTGATGAAACCTTGCCTCTAATAAAAATACAAAACTTAGCCAGGCGTGGTTGCACACGTCTGTAATCCCAGCAACTCAGGAGGCTGACGCAGGAGAACTGCTTGAACTCAGGAAGCAGAGGTTGTAGTGAGCCGAGATCGTGCCACTGCACTCCAGCCTGGGTGACAGAGCAAGACTGTAGAAAGAAAGAAAGAGAGAGACAGAAAGAGAGAAAGACAGAGAGAGAGAGAGAGAGAGAGAAAGACAGAGAGAGAGAGAGAGAAAGACAGAGAGAGAGAAAACAACAGAAATGGATCTCTCAGTTCCAGAGGTTGGGAAGTCCAACATCAAAGTACCAAAAGATTCAGTGTCTGGTGAAGGCTCTGTCTGCTTCGCAGATGGCACCTTGTTGCTGTTACCCTTGCACATCAGAAGACACAAGGGAGCTTACTCAAGTCTCTTTTATGAGGGTACTAATCCCTTTAATGAGGTTGGAGCCCTCACGACTTAATTCCAAAAGATCCCACTTCTTAATGATATCACATTGAGTATTAGGTGCCAGCATATGAATTCTGGGGTGACACTAACAATCAGACTGTAGCAGCAGCATTATTCATAACAGCTAAAAAGGGGAAACAACTGAAATGTCTCTCAACTGGTGAATGGACAAACAAAATGTGGTATATCCATACAATGGAATATTATTTGACAACAGGAAGATTAAAGTATGGATACATGCTATAACATTGATAAATCTTCAAAACATTATGCTAAGTAAAAGAAGCCAATCATATAAGGCCACATATTGTATAATTCCATTCACATGAAATGCCCAGAATATGCAAATCCATGGAGAAAGAAAGTAAATTAGTGGTTCCCAGGGCCTGAAGAAAGGGGATAATGTGGAGTGACTGCTAATAGGTATTGGCTTTCTTCTTAGGATAAGGAAAATGTTTGCAATTATATCGTGATAATAGTTACATAATTGTGAATGCACTAAAACAACTAAGCTGGTGAATTTTATGATTTATGAATTTTATTTCAATAAAGTTGTAATTTTACAAAAAGGAAAAGAAGCAATTAGTTTCCCACATTCACAGGAAATCATCAAATAAATAACTCAAGACAATTTCTGTTTCCAGATTGCAGGAGTCTATCAAGTGCCCAGGAAAATGGTGTCAGGACTGGGATTTGATCTTTCCCTACTTACAATCAATAAGTTATCCTGTTACTGTTTCATGGATACAAACAGAAGATAGAAGGTTTCTGAGTGAGAGATAAACAAGAGCAAGCAGTGTGAGCATTAGTATGTGTCAGTTTCCCTTGCCCCCAAGCTCCACAGGGGCAATGCATAAGGGCAGGGCCCATGGATACTGCATATACAGTGGCTTTGTATTGCAGCTGAAGAACACTGAAGTTGAGAGATCTATTGCTTTTATTGAAAGCAATAAGCAACCTCTCATCCCTCAAGGTTGCTCACTGCAAATACAAGCCTGAGAAATAATCTGATTTTAGGGTGGTCAAGGCCTTGCATTCTTGGTCTACTCCAAAGACTTGTAAGAGTACAAGAGACCCATGAAGAAGTGTCTCCCAATAAATAGATAAAAATAAACCCTCATGAAGGTCACATCACTTGAAATTTCAAGACACTGGGACAAAGAAAAGATAATAAAGTACCCTGAATAGAAACAAAATAGTATCGGATTTCTCAACAATAACTTTGATGGCTGAACAATAATTGAGTAATGCCTTATAATTTTTGAGGCACAGTCATTTCAAAATTAGCATTCTATATCTAGTCAAATTATTAATCCTTAGGAGAAAATAAAGCATTTTCAGAAATGCAATTCTCACTCAATTTACCTGTCATGCACCCTTACTGGAGGATGTAGACTACCACAATAAAGGAGTAAAACAAGAAAGTAGAACATGTGGGATCCAGGAGACAGAATACCTAAGCCAAAAAAAGAAGCAAAGAGAATGCTCAGGACTAGGAAGAAAGGAGCTCTCAACAAGACAGCTGTACACTAGGAAAAGACTAGAGCAGGTCAGAGAGTTCCAGGAGAGAATTCTTCAAGATGAAATGGGTAGAATACCCAATACATTTTGAGATATTGAGATTTTAAGATGTTGAGACATGAAGCTACTGAAAGATGATGTACACAATTTAGAAGAGCTTGGGTTGAATTAGCATGAAGTACGTAGAAAAGAAGGCAAACTAAAAATCAAAAGGTATTTATCAACAAAAGGAAGTCAGATTTCAGGAAAGGAAATATAATCCCAGTATATGTAGTGGATGCTTCACTATGGTGCCCAGATAACCTACCCCTACCTGCCAATCCCAGTCAGTCACACCCCTCAACAGTTAGGAGCTGGCTCACAGGTGTGAATTTCTGGAGCTTGCGCTGTGCCTGAGGGAGCTGCCTCCCCCAAGGTTAAGCTCCTCCCCAGGAACAGCTCCATGTAATGACTGGTCTCTGGTACAAAGGCCCACCCTGTCTCAATTGCTGGTAACTCTTCAGGGCTCTCCCTGCTCAGAGCTTCCTGTAGGACAAGTTGAGGCCTTGGTGTGACTGCATCACAGCCCAACTTTCCCTCTGTCCAATCCTGCCTCCCACATCCATCACAGGTGTTGTGCCCCATGGAACACTGGGCACAAATCTCTGCTTTAGGATCAGTGCTCTGGAAATCTGATCTAAGGTAGTATATCACATGGCTCCAGTGTGAAGTGCATGTACATAGTCTTCATACTGTAAGCAATGGTTATGAATCTAAGCCAAATTACAACAATTATATTGAGAGGGTGTAGGATGGGGAGTGTGTACGCATGGTGAGGTCTAGGGAGAGGATAATGAAAGAGGACAAGATCTTCATTTTTTATGTTTTTTAAAAATTATTTTACTTTAAGTTCTAGGGTACATGTGCACAAGGTGCAGGTTTGTTACATATGTATACATATGCTGTGTTGGTTTGTTGCACCCATTAATTTGTCATTTATATTAGGTATTCCTCCTAATGATATCCCTCCCCCATCCCCCCACCCCACAACAGGCCCCGATGTGTGATGTTCCCCACCCTGTGTCCATGTGTTCTCATTGTTCAATTCTCACCTATGGTGAGAACATGCGGTGTTTGGTTTTCTGTCCTTGTGACAGTTTGCTCAGAATGATGGTTTCCAGCTTCATCCATGTCCCTACAAAGGACATGAACTCATCCTTTTTTATGGCTGCATAATATTCCATGGTGTATATGTGCTACATTTTCTTAATCCAGTCTCTCATTGATGGACATTTGGGTTGGTTCCAAGTCTTTGCTACTGTGAATGGCACTGCAATAAACATATGTGTGCATGTGTCTTTATAATAGCATGAATTATAATCCTTTGGGTATATACCCAGTAATGGGATCACTGGGTCAAATGGTACTTCTAGTTCTAGATCCTTGAGGAATTGTCACACTGTCTTCCACAATGGTTGAACCAGTTTACACTCCCACCAACAGTGTAAAGGCCTTCCTATTCCTCTACATCCTCTCCAGCACCTGTTGTTTCATGAAGATCTTCATTTTCAACAGAACAAATTTAAAATGTAAAAACCCAGAATTAGCCGGGCGCAGTGGCTCATGCCTGTAATCCCAGCACTTTGGGAGGCCAAGGTGGGCGGATCACGAGGTCAGGAGATGGAGACCATCCTGGTGAACACAGTGAAACCCCGTCTCTACTAAAAATACAAAAAACTATCCGGGCAAGGTGGCAGGCACCTGTAGTCCCAGCTGCTTGGGAGGCTAAGGCAGGAGAATGGCGTGAACCCGGGAGGCGGAGCTTGCAGTGAGCAGAAATCGTGCCACTGCACTCCAGCCTGGGCAACAGAGCAAGACTCTGTCTCAAAAACAAACAAACAAAAAAACAAAAAACGAATTAACAATATAAGTATTATTTAGAGATAAGGTAAAAATCAGAAGAACAGCTAAAATGGTTGGGGAATAGGAAAGATTAGGGAAGGGGCAAACTTTTAGAACTATTTGACTCTATAAATCATGTACACACATAACTTGAAAAATCAATTTTCAAAAAATCTAGAAAATGACTCTAACAATTCAGGTTCTTAGAAACAAAATCCTTCTGTGCAGTTATTATTAATGGGAGGTCCCTCCCATCTCTATTCAAAATCAACAAAAAACTACAAAACTCCTTGCTGTCTTCTTAGGAATTTTGCATAAGTGGAAGACACTTGCAAAAGGGAATGCTGCCTTCTAGGGAAGCAAAATGTTGCTAAAGTGTTGAGGGTTTGGATTTTAGGGAGCCTTGCTACTGCATAGGTTTGCATTTGCTCTCAGTCAGCAAGAAGGAGACTTTGGGAGGGAAGGGAGGGGCCAAAGAGTGGAAGGAAACAAGGTTCAAGCTTTTCCCACAATTGCACATTCTCCTGCTCTCATTTTAGTGGGGAGAAAAATTCAGGTACGAAAAGAGGAGATTCTGTGCATAAACACGTGAAGCTGTTCCTGGAGAATAGGTAGCATCTGTGCTTAGCTGCAGATCCATTCAAACTTCACAAGGTCACTTCAAGTTGAGCACTGAAGCCCTCACTTCCCAGGCTCAAGTTCTTTTCTTTTCTTTTTTTTTGTGGAATATACGATATCCCTGTTCAAGAATTGCAGCCTAGTAAACGCAGCTCATAAAACTTGGAGGTGGCAGGGTGCTTACCCAACACATGCTGATGAGTGAAGTGTAAATGAATTAGAAACATGTGGATACAATGTCTTAAGTGTGTATGCAGGGGTTAAATAAAATAAGGTGCTTGCTCAAAGCAAAGCAATGGACCAGTTTGCAGCATTTGGTCTAGTAACTAATCCAGGAACAGCAGGAGCCACAGCAGCGCCAGGCTTCTCCTCCACTGACTGCATTATCTGCGTATTATTGCTCCCGTTTTGACAGAGTATCCTCCTGCCCTTGGATTCCAAATTCTGGACTAGACTCAGATGATTACTATTTAAAATGCTTTCTCCCAGACTGCATTTTCCAGGACAAAGTTATGGAAAATAAGATGAGAATGATTCTCAGAGCCCAGGCTCTTCTCTGGAATTAGAAAACTGTTCCGAAAAAGTCAGAAGAGAAGAGGGGTGAGACTAAGTCTAAGCTTTTCTTGTTCTGAAAAAGAAAACTATTTTGAGTGCTTTCCATTATTAAAGGTTAAATGCAAAAACACACAGCTTATCAATTGCCTAATATCCCAAACCTTCCATCCCACACTTGGAATTTTTTTTTTTTTTTTTTGAGACGGAGTCTCGCTCTGTTGCCCAGGCTGGAGTGCAGTGGCGCTATCTTGGTTCACTGCAAGCTCCGTCTCCTGGGTTCACGCCATTCTCCTGCCTCAGCCTCCCGAGTAGCTGGGACTACAGGTGCCCACCACCTCGCCCAGCTAGTATTTTGTATTTTTTTAGTAGAGACGGGGTTTCACCATGTTAGCCAGGATGGTCTCGATCTTCTGACCTCATGATCTGCCCACCTCGGCCTCCCAAAGTGCTGGGATTACAGGCTTGAGCCACCGTGCCCGGCCCCCACACTTGGAATTTAAACTTTAGAAGTTAATACTGAATGTCCTTTAAGGGGCATTTCTAAAGGCAATGTCCTTTAGAAATGTTAGAAGTGCCCTACTGAATCTTTATTGACTGTTTTACTAGGCTTGGATATCTGGATTAGAAACAGTGAACAAAAATGTCTTTTTAAATTTTCATTTTGTTTTTCTTTCTACAGCATTACTGAGGTGTCATCACACACAAAAACATCCCTTTTAAGCCCTGAAAAAAATCACTGGCTCAATTTTCTATCAATATGCTTCTTAGCACTGCTCATACTTAAACACAGTTCTAATTGTCCACAACACTCTGATTCAGAGGCTTTCAAACTTTAATGTACATCAGAATTACCTGGGGGTCTTTTGTTAAAACAAGGCTGAAGGACATGGACCCCACTCCCTGGAGTTTCTGATGCAGTAGGTCTAGTGTGGAGCCCAAGCATGTTTATTTCTAACAAGTTCCCAGGTGATGCCAGTGCTGCTGGTCCGGGAGCCACACCTGGAGAACCTCTGCTCTAACTGAAGCTTCTGAACTAGGATAGAGAAAGGAAACCTTGCTTGTAACCAGGCTACTAGCTGACACCCTGGGAATGCACTGCCATAGCTAAAATACAAATTGATGTTTTGCTACTTAAATAAAAGGTTAGTTTTATACTTGAAAGCTAGACAGTGAAGACTGCAGCCATCAGGAGGCCTTGCAAGGGGGAAGTTTCCTTTTGAATTTTCAGGTATGGTCTGTCTATGCTGTACAGAGAACAGAGGGGACAGGAACTTCTCTTCCCTTTTTAGCTGCATTTGGATTTAGCAGGCATTTGGATGTAGCTGCCTAACTTAGTCCTAACTTTTGTAAATTTTGTATGTCTAGGGTTTATTGAGCACCTACTATATGTTAGACCCTTTATATAAATTAATTCAGCCAATCCTTGCCTACGGAGGACAAGGACCCTGAGGCTCAGGCAAGTTTAGTGACTTGATTACAACCACATGGTTGTTAAGTGGTAGAGCTCAGCTGTAAACAGGTCCACGTGACTGAAATGTCATTGTTACCACTGTATCCCCCTCCTCACTACTCCACTCTGGAACCCAAAGATACTCCAAACAGAGCTTCCCACTGCTGTGCTGTGCTGCCAATGGGCTACAGCTGTGGCACCACTGGGGCCACAAAGTCACCTTCTGCAGGCCAGATTACCTACCTACCCCCACCCTACTTGGATCTCATGGGGGCCTGGGGACTTTCTGCTTCCCCTAGGGCAGCCAGTTAAATAAAGGAAGCCTCCCTCCTACGGCCCAGAAAGTTGCCCCTGTTTCTGTTCTGGATTTCTAACACCATGCCCCTGCCTCCTATGCAATCCCCTGGTCTACTCCCATCAGCTGCAAGAAACCTGTGCAGAACTGCATGGGTCTGCCCTGGTGCTGGACATGAGAGATGGCTATCAACCTCTCCTTCTGTTCCCTCTTTCTGCACCCCCGGGCTGCCAGCTTTCAATCTTCTGCTGGGTTGTCAATCACTAATGCACATTTCTAGAGCACAACCCAATTTTCTCAAGGACAAGGATGCATCTCTGTCAATGGCAACAAGCATTCTAGAAAACTCTTTCAATCCCTGTTATTGGCTCTACCACCAAGCTATATCATTCATTCACTGTGAGTTCTCCTCCTCCCTTTCACTTCTTCTGCCAAATCCCAGGCCAGGCCATCATTAGCGTGTGTTAGAGGCTACACATTCTCCTAGCTGGTCTCCCTGACTCCAAGCTCCCTGCCTTCTTCCCCATTTGTCTGGCTCAAGCTATATTATCCCCAAACCTTCGTTCTTCGGGTCACCCTCCCTTCAAGAACCTGTTGTAGCTGTATCCTCCTCCTTTCCCACCACTCCTAAAGAACCATCCTCCCACCATCACCTCTTCTCCAAAAGCTCTGTGCTCCTTCTCCACCACCATGGTTTTGTACACACTGTTCCCCAGGCTGGCGTGTCCCACATTCTATTCTCTCCCTAAATAAATTCTACCTGACCTTGCAGACGTGACTCCTGGAATCTTCCTCTATCATAGCCACTCCTATTAATCTTGCTATCTCTGCACTACATGGACCATCACAGCTAGAAAGACCCCAACCAATCCTTTCATTCTACACAGTAGAAAACTGACACCCAGAAAAGTGAAAATACTTGTCTAGAGTCATCCTGTTTGTCAATGACCTCACCACACTTAAAATATTGCACAGAGATTTCCTAAACTGATTATAATGACACCCAACCTGGCTAGAGTGCTTGCATTGTACCAAGTACTGTGTGAGACACTGTATATATATTAGTTCATGTCACTCTTAGAGAAGTAGATACTATTACTATCCCATTTTACAGATGAGAAACCTTTGGCTCAGAGAGGTTAACTTGCTAAAACCCACACTGCTAGATAGTGGTGGAGCCAGCAGGATTCAAATTCAGATTTCACTTAGAATTCTACCCTCAGTGCCCAATTAAACTCTTCTTTCCTCTGAGTACATATTCTCCCTCTAAGCAGATGCTCACCCTCTCAAGGTCAAGGACAGTGCCTGGCATGGTGCCATGTATGAAGCAATGCTCGTTCATTCACCAGATGTTTATTGAGCACCTGTTGTATGCCAGGCACTATGCCAGGATCTAGAAATAAAGCAAATTACTAAGACAGAGTCCCTGCCCTCATGGGACAATCGACACTTATTCATTCATGGATTTGTTTACTCAGCAAATACATATTGAGGATCTTATTCCAGATACTACAGTAACTACCAAAGAAATAATTTTAAAAGGAGAACAGGTCCTCGACCTCCTGTAACTACAATTTCATGGGGAAGACAAGTATGAATTAACTAGTCACACAAATAAGTGTGAAATTATAGCTGTGAAACAGGAGTAGAAGTTTACTATGTGAAGGGGAGTGGAGGAAGGAGGAGCATTCCAGGCAGAGATATAGCCAAAGGCCAGGAGCACGAAGCACACAAGATGCTGGCTGAAGTAGAAAGCACAAGCTGATACCTAGTGAGGCTGCAGAGGTAAACCAGCAGCCCAGGTCATGCAAGTCCATTGTTCTCATAGAAACAATGAGCAAACTTGTCTAGAGCCCTGGGAAGTGCTACAGCTTGCATCCTGCACACTTAAAACCCAAACAGGGAACAGCAGTAGCTTCCCGTTCGTAGAAAGTTCCTAGACACATAGTTTCATGGGATTTGGCTAAGCCAAGCTTGTCCAAGTTATCCAACCTTTTTCTGAAATGTTTCCTATTTCTCTCATGTCAGATTAAATCTAAAGCTGGAAAAAGTGACTGAGAACAAATGCCATTATGAAAAGGCACCATGCCGTTCAAAACTCTTCACGCTGTGCGACACGTTGTGTTACATCTTAAAATGTTATATTTAATAAAAAGTAAGTAAGTTGGAAAGGGGTTCTGCCAGTAGAAAGCCAGTCTGGCCAACTGTCAGGAAAGTGGCTTGACAGCTGCAGCAGAAGCGGGAGGTCGTGGCCAGTGTTTTACGGCTTGGGAAAATGTCTAACTATCTGAGAGGATATATGTGTTAAAACACAGAATAGATACGTATCCTCCAGCAAAACGATGTGGCTGGGGTTTCTCCTGTCAAGAACTGAGGCTGCTGAGAGCTGTGAGAAGGATGTCAGGGAAGGGAACTCTGGTACAAACTGCCACATAAAGGTCTTAGAAACTAGAGAAAGTCAGAGGCAGAGGAAGCGGTAGCACCTCTGCAGGCAATACTTCCCATCCCCTACTATTACCATCTCAGGAAATAGGTATATGTATAGGTATGTGTGTGCGCATATGTATGCATGTACATGTTTTATGTGTGTACATGCATATGTGTATATTATGTATGCACGTGTATATATGGTATAGATGTGTGGGCATATCAGAGTATGTGTGTACTTATAGTGCATGTGTGTGTTTACATATATACATGTGTCTACATGTGCGTATACATGTGTACATGTATATGTAGATACGTGTGTGCACATCCACACATTTCATTCAGAGTCTGTTGGTACCAGGCCAAAGCACTCAACGGTGACAGGAGCATGCGGGTTCATCAGGTGGAAAAGCTTGGCACTTGAACGCATGGGTCCACTCAGCGAATCCCGACGCCTAAACAACAGGCCGTGTGCTCAACAAAGTCTGTCTGTCTCTGTGTGTGTGTGTGTGTGTGTGTGTGTGTGTGTGTGTGTGTCTCTCTCTCTCTCTCTCTCTTCAAAACACTGAGAAGCAGACTTGGGAGACACTGGAAAAAGAAGGTTTTAGCAGGAAGAGAGTTTTGATGGCTTCAGGAAAAGAATGTTCTGGTATGACATCATCCAGGAATTCTGGGAAAACTCCAAGGAACTCCAGCTCCCATCATCTTTTTTTGGGAGTTGGGGGACAGGTCTCACTCTGTGGCCCAAGCTGAAGTGCAGTGGCGTGATCTCAGTTGACTGGCAGCCTCTGCCTCCCGGGTTCAAGTGATTCTCCTGCCTCAGCCTCCTGAGTAGCTGGGATTATAGGCATGTACCATCATGCCCAGCTAATTTTGTATTTTTTGTAGAGATGGGGTGTCACTATGTTGCCCAGGCTGGTCTCGAACTCCTGAGTTCAGGCAATCTGACCACCTTGGCCTCCCAAAGTGCTGAGATAACAGGTGTGAGCCACAGCACCCGGCCAGTCTAAACTTTTGACTGCAGAACCAGTGAGTGAGAATTGTCTGCGCCTCTGCCCAGTCCTTGTGAGCTTCTGTGCTTAGCACAGGCTTTGCACCTGGGGGGCAGCGGAGCTCAGTGGGGACTTTTAGACTGGATGTCCTCTGTCACCTTCACAGCATGACCCTTAACAGCCTTCCAGAGGGCTCTTGGCCACTGAGCTTCCCATTTTGGGGTTTAATGAAACCCATTAACAAGTGACTTTCAACATATTTCATCATGCTACGCCTCTCCTCACAACCACCCGGTCCTTCACCATCCTCAGAATATCTGCATCCAATCCCTAAGGCAGGTTTCAAGGCCATTGCCCTCTTCAACTGGGCCTGTAACTAACTACTCAATTGTTCTCCTCATTGTTACAGAAACATAGCACAGGCATTCCCATCTCAGTGGCTCTGTTTCTTCTATTCCCCTGTCCAGAATATACTTGGTTCTCCAATCTGCCTTCACAAATCCCACCTTTAGCATTGAGCTCCAGACCTACGACTCCTGGGAAGCCTTTCATGCTGACATCTGTTCAGAAATATCTGTCTAGTGCTGAGTAGAAGCAGATGGAGATGTCAGAGGGACTGACATTAATTTCATTAAATACACAAAAATGCAAGTAACTGTATAAACACCAAATTGTGGCAAGTGCTGTGATGGCAAAGTCTCCCAGGGTATATACAATAGAGAAACGACTTAGTCCAGGGTATCAGGAAAAGTTTTACTGAGGAAGTGACTTCTGAACTGAAATCTGAAGGATGAGTAGGAGTTAGCTCTGTGAAGGAGGAGTGGGGAGGAAGGCATCCCAAGCAGTAGCACCAGCCTATGCACAGGCTCTGCGGCAGGGGAAGGAGTGAAAAGAAGGCCAATCAGGTACTGTGGCTCACGCCTGTAATCCCAGCACTCTGGGAGGCGGAGGCGGGTGGATCACTAAGTCAAGAGATCTAGACCACTCCGGCCAACACGGTAAAACTCCGTCTCTACTAAAAATACAAAAATTAGCAGGCATGGTGGCATATGCCTGTAGTCCCAGCTACTCAGGAGGCTGGGGCAGGAGAATCGCTTGAACCCAGGAGGTGGAGGTGGCAGTGAGCTGAGATTGCACCACTGCACTCCAGCCTAAGCAACAGAGTAAAATTCCATCTCGATAAAAAAAAAAAAAAAGACAAATGTGGCTGGACAACAGAGTGTATGACAACCCAGAGGGGAAGTTCACCTTCAAGTGTCTAGTTTGCACCATCTCTCTGGATTAGGGCTGCCAAATAAAAACACGATGCTCAGTTAAATATTTCAGATATGCAGCACACATTGGATGGGACATATTTATACTATATACAATTTTTAAAAATTGTGTATCTGATATTCACATTTAACTGGGCATCCTGTATTATTTACAAGCAACCGTACTCTGGATACAACCAAATAACGCATTTTTCTATGTAACTCAATTATATTCTTAAATACAATGGGTCTTAATTTTTATCTGATTTGATATCATTCCATCTTAGAGATTGCCTCAATTGGAGGACCTTGGAGCAGGAAGACTCCTTATAGAAATCGGCTAGTCTGACCTTCTCACTTCACAGATGCGAACAGGAGGCTCAGGAAGGCCCTGGAGCTGTTCAAGGTCACAGATAGAGATTCCTCTGGGGCTTCTTTCATGCCTCCCTGCTGTGCCTAGGACAGTGCTGAGCACACTATAAAACAGCTTAATCAATTGTTCAATTGAATTAACAATCTCATTTACATGCCTCTGTACAGAGGGGGATGAATAGATATAATCCCAGACACCCAGGAGCTTTCAAAACAAAATAAATAGCAAGCCAGACAGAGTAGGAGCCATCTGCACATGCACAAATACAGGGACAGACACAAAGGACACGGGTAAGGGGTTGATTCCACCAACCAGACTCCAGCCTTTTCCCTGAGATTCTACAAGAGCCTGGGAACCAAGGCTCACCTCCCTCCCTGGTGGCGTGGTGAGTTTATTCCTGCATGAAGGCTCATTGGATTTACATGGCAAGTATGGAAAGTGATCATTTTTACCAAAAGATAGAAACTGTGACCCTGAAGGGACTCACCAGCCTCATTCATTCATCCCATTCAGGCTGCAGTTATTTGCTGAGAGACTATTTCAGGCCATCTCTGTAGGCAGAACACGTTCCATCCAAATATGCACAACCACCAAGAGAAAAAGGCAGGGGCGGGCCCCTCCACCACTATTTACCAAACGAATGCAGCCCTCCACATTCAGCTCAAACTGAATGTAGGGGGCATAATCCCCCTGAGTAAGCTTGGCTTTCATTCCTCCCCAGGACTTTAAAAGACGTCAATCCATCCCAATCACAATCAAATGCAAGCATTTCACTTCCCCAAAGACAAACAAGGATTTGGACAAATGAGAAACGGAGGTTCCCTTGTGGCTGCATGAAAAGCAAATTCAGTAACCCGGGCTCCCTCTCAAAGGAAGCACCGGGAAGGATGTGCTTGTCGTGGCCACACAAAGCGTGGCATGAGCTCATCCTGCCAGAACCTAATTGAAACCTCAGGCTGAAACAGTATTTGGTGGTATTTGAGGGAAAAGGATGGGAAAAGACAAAAAGGAAAAACAAATGATGTGTACAGAAGACACATGAAAAGCAGCCGGCTTCTGGAATGTGGGACAATTTGGATGGTGGCCATTGAGTTAAATTAGGTGTAGCCTTCCTCTCAAGCTCTCTGAGACCCAAAGATGTTCTGCAGAACTAGCTGCTGCAGCATTATGCTTCCATAGCCAAGGCCCTTAGGGTTCATTAGAACCTTCAAAATGTCATTATATTCAAAGAAATGTGGCAGGAAGGATTCTGGTTAGGCCTTTAGGCAAACCACCTAGCACACTGGAGAATCTACGGAAAGGCATACAAGTGAAAGGGAAAGAGGATGATCTTTGCAGAGTCCTTACCTGGGTTTGAATCTGAGTTCTTCCACTTAATAAGCTTGTGTCATTGGACAAAGTAAGTCTATGAACTTTGCTTTTCTTATCTGTCAAAATTGGTATGACAAGGCTTATCTTAAAGATTTGTCTGTGAATCAAATAAGAGAATGCTTGTAAAAGCACAGGCACTCAGTAAAAGTTAACTTCCTCTCTTCTCCCATGAAACTAGATACCTAGGGAGTAGGGAAATGTCTGCATTTGGAAGCTTTATAAGAATTGCAGGGCCGGGCGTGGTAACTCAATCCTAGCACTTTGGGAGGCCGAGACAGGCGGATCACGAGGTCAGGAGATCGAGATTATCCTGGCTAACCCGGTGAAACCCCGTCTCTACTAAAAAATACAAAAAACTAGCCGGGCAAGGTGGCAGGCGCCTGTAGTCCCAGCTACTCGGGAGGCTGAGGCAGGAGAATGGCGTGAACCCGGGAGGCGGAGCTTGCAGTGAGCTGAGATCTGGCCACTGTACTCCAGCCTGGGGGACAGAGCGAGACTCCGTCTCAAAAAAAAAAAAAAAAAAAAAAAAGAATTGCAGACATGGAAATATCGACATTTATCAATATGTGGCAACCCCTGGCAGAAAAGTTGGGGTGGGCAGTAGTCCCCAGTGGTCTCAAGGCTTCATTTGAATATTCTCTTGCTCTTAAGTAGTAAATTGATGTTCAGCTGTCATCAGAGCCCTTCTGAGCTGCCTGTTCTTTTAATTTTCTCTGATAATTATCATACAAACATGGCCAAGTTAAAATATCCCCGGAAGAAGACTAGGGAGATGGGCTCCACGACTTTTTGGCTGCATTTCAGGACTCCAGCTGCTCAGTAGCGAAATCTAGAAATGCTGTTGAGGGTCTCATTATTCTATTTTCCTCCACTGTATGGTTCTTGCAAACAGCCACCTGCAAGTTTCATTTTGTTATTGGATCTGGATAGAGACCTAGTTTTAATCTTCCTTCTTGTGAAAGTATCCTGTGTTCTGAGAGGCCATCATCTCCTGCAGTTCAATCATCAACCACTGATAAACACAGGTCTTAAAGAACTCACTATTCTTTTCCCTCAGTGGAAGTTCCCACTAACAAGCATACTCAATGGAAAGCGTGTGACTACAGACTCAGATACCTGGAATGAACCCTGGTCGCCTGCCCTTCTCCTTACACTGAACATAACCATAGCCAGGAAACCTGTGTGATACTGGCTTTTTCCCTAGACTCAGTTCCCTAACTTCACCTTAAATATGTAGCAAAAGCTTGATGCTCTACTTTCTCTTGGATATATTTAGCCAACCAGTCTGGGTGCAGTGGCTCACACCTACAATCTTAGTCCTTTGGGAGGCCAAGTGCAGGAGGATCGCTTGAGGCTTGCAGATCAAGGCTAGCCTGGACAACATAGCAAGACCCTGTCTCTACAAAAAGAATTTAAAAATTAGCCAGCATGGTGGCTTATGCCTGTAGTCTCATCTACTCAAGGGAGGATCCATTGAGCATCAGGAGCTCAAGTGTGCAGTGAGCTATGATCACGTCACTGCACTCCAGCCTGGGTGACTGAACAAGGCCCTCTCTGTACAAAAAAAAAATAGATTTAGCCAATCATAATTACCTAAAAATTGAGAGGCCCGGAAAAAGAGAAAAATTATCTTTGAATGCCCAATATATTTGAGATGAAAGGATGTGATTTTTTCGGACAGTAATCCCAGTTATTCCTACTCCCCTTCCAACTGTACTTTGTAGATCAGGATTCAAGGAAAATTGCTAGGTAACTCAATATGGTAAACTACTCCTCAGGGCAGAGCTCTGACAAATGCAGACACAAGTTTAGATCAAGGACATTTGAGGTCTGTTACTGTGGGTTCAGAGAGCTAGACGTCAAAAGAGGGCTATATGACAAAGTAGACATAGGGAGATACAAGATCCAAAATTGGATTTAGCCTCCGTAGACTTATGTTAAGGAAAGGAAGGTCAAACTTGTCACAGCTTATCTATGCAATCCTGAATCTTCCAATACTTTTACCCTTTAAGTCCTCTCTATTTCCTTCCTGGTTTCCTTGTCCACCTAAAGTCAAATGGACAGTTCACCAACAACAGATAATGCCATGAAACTCAAATTAGAGAACATAAACGGAGAGAAAGTGTAATATAAGCTCTCTTAAGCCCTTGGCCTAGATTTCACTGGGTCCATCCTGTTTGGTTTTTGATAGTAGGTATATAAAGGCCAATGTGAGCATTTCCTGATTTGTATCTATTTATCTGAAAATTCAGGGATTGCCCAGGATATGCTGCTCATTCTGATTTACTATTTCACCCTCAGAAATGGAAACTGTAATCCCAGCATTTTGGGAGGCTGAGGCAGGTGAATCACAAGGTCAGGAGTTCAAGACCAGCCTGGCCAATATGGTGAAATGCTGTCTCTACTAAAAATACAAAAATTAGCCGGGCGTGGTGACGGGTGCCTGTAGTCCCAGCTACTCAGGGGGCTGAGGCAGAAGAATCACTTGAACCCAGGAGGTGGAGGTTGCAGTGAGCCAAGATTGCGCCATGGCACTCTAGCCTGGGTGACAGAGCGAGACTGTGTCTCCAAAAAAAAAAAAAAAGGAACCAATACCTCACACTCATTAAGATAACTACTGTTAAAAAATACCCAGAAAACAGCAAGTGTTGGCAAGGATGTGGATAAAATTGGAACCCTTATATACTGTTGGTGGGAATGTAAAATAGTATAGCCATGTGGAAAGCACTATGACAGTTTCTAAAAAATTTAAAAATAGAATTACCATATGATTCGACAATTCCACTACTTGGTATATACCTCAAAGAACTGGAAATAAAATCTTGAAGAGATATGTGTATGCTCATCTTCATAGCAACATCATTCACAGTAACCAAAAGGTAGAAGCAACCAAGTGTCCATTAGCGGATGAGTGGGTAAACAAAATGTGATATTAACATACAGTGGAATATCATTCAGCCTTAAAAAAAAAAGAGGAAATTCTGACACATGCTACAACATGGATGAACCTTGAGGTGATTATGCTAAGTGAAATAAGCCAGTCACACAATGACAAAAAACATATGATTCTGCTTCTCTGAGGTACCTAGAGTAGTCAAATTCAGAGACAGGAAGTAGAATAATAGTTGCCAGGGGCTGAAGGGAGAGGGAAATGGGGAGTTTCGGTATAATGGGTACGGAGTTTCAGTTTTGGAAGATGAAAAGAATGCTGGAGATTTGTTGCATAAAAATGTGAATGTACTTAACACTACTGTACACTTAAAAATTGTTAAGATGGTGTATTAATCCATTTTCAAACTGCTGATAAAGACTGGGTAATTTATAAAGAAAAAGAGGTTTAATGGACTCACAGTTTCATGCAGCTAGGGAGGCCTAGCAATCATGGTGGAAGGTGAAAGGTATGTCTTACATGGCAGCAGGCAAGAGAGAATGAGAACCCAGCAAAAGGGGTTTCCCCTTATAAAACCATCAGATCTCATGAGACTTATTCACTACCATGAGAACAGTATGGGGAAACCACCCCCATGATTCAGTTATCTCCACTGGGTCACTCCTACAACATGTGAGAATTATGGGAGCTACAATTCTAGATGAGATTTGGGTGGCGACAAGCCAAACCACATTGGATGGTAAGTTTTATGTTACATATATATATATATTTTTTATATTATCGCAATTTTTTTAAAAAAGGAAGCGATATGCCAGAGTCGATACAAACATCCAAAGCCTGCTCCCTCCCTACACACACACACACACACACACACACACACATGCACATACACACACACTCCAAAGAATCAAATCAACACTCGAATGAAACAAGTAGGTAAAATTGGTGAGCAAATTACAGTAGCTGAGATGATCTCCTACTAGACCACTCTGTCCCACAGGGATTTGCTTTCTTGTCTTTATTCTTCCCCGCTTCATCTAAAGCTGAGCATACAGGAAGAGCTGAACAACAGAAAACCTTTCAGTAAGGAACACATTCTGGTAGATGGAAAAATCAGCCGTCCTTTGGAAATGAGGATGACATTACTGACCCAAAACCAATAAAGCCTGCATGAAAGTTGCTGTGTTCCCCATTATTAAGGATAAATTTCCATCATTTCACCCACATTCTCCTACTATAAAGTGCATGGCACCTAGTGGGTACTCCATACAGGTTTGGTGAGCAAATTAATGAATCACCTACAGGCTAAAGGGAACAAACCAAGCAGCTATGCAGCAGAAATTTAAGAAGCCCTCAAGAGTGTTAAATATGCAGACTGATTGCCTCTTTCTGGATGAATTCAAGGAATGATTTATGTGAAAGAAGGTAAAGTAAGTTCTTGTTAAAGTCTCAGGTTTTACTGAGAAAGTGTGATATCCTGAGTGTAGTTTTGATTTGTCTTCTGTGTATGTGTGTAAACCACAAAAGCAGTTAACTGTTGATGGCCAAAGAACAAATGCCTCTGTCTCTCTTAGGAGAGATTAAATAGCTCTGGGTTGAAGGAGGGGGAAAAAGATCAAAAGAAGATCCAGACATCCCTGGCTGGCAGGCAGCAAGAGGTCCCCTGGCCAAGGGAGGGTAACCTTTGCGTGAACCTAGAGCAATCTGGAAGAGGTGTTCTGGACTGAGAAAAAAATCTTTAAGATGCTTTTCCTAAGCTATGCTGACCAGGATTCTGAGCTACATGCCTGAGATTCCCTGACCAGACCATAATATTTACTTCTAAACCTTTGTTGTATATACTTACAATCAACAAGAAAGATTTCTCTTTTTTTTAGGGATAGCACATAAAGCAAGTTTGGGATGAAAGTTTTATCTTCATATGACTGGTACAGCTTTTGGGAAAGTAAGACAGATATCAGGCAACATAATTCATACCCACCGACCCATTCATCCCCCTCCTGGAATTTGTTCTAAGGCTAAAATCTAAAATAGCATATTTCCTTTTTTCCTGAAAATGTATTTGAATGAATTTTGAGTTATTTTGTTTATACATATTAGGAAAAAGATTCTAGGGAAGAAAAACAAGTTCTAAAAAATGATACCCTTTAAATCCCAAGGCACGTCGTCTACAGTGAATCCCCGTGTAAGCCCCGATTCTTGGGTACCATTTGGTTCGGACAGAAGCAACAAACCACAGCATCCTGAGCAGATAATGTAAATGTTTCCCTAACACCTGAGATCACCCAGACAACAATGTCAGTCAAAAAGATCCCTTTCTATAGTCCCTCAGCCTGTTTTTTTTTGTTTTTTGTTTTTTTTTTAATGTTAATGAGTGAGGCCTAACGGCTAGTTTCCAGTGCACAGTTATTCATTCTTCGAACGTGATAAAAGCATCCGGCCTGAGTCCTCAGAAGCCTAAAACAAAACACAAGCAAACTGTGAAAACAACTTGACCCTATGCCCACGGGCTGCAAAGGAATCTCTAGAGACCAGAAAAGAAAAAGACAACATGAACCAAAACAAAAAATCCTGAAACCTTGACTCCTAAAGTAGCAAGTAGTGTAATACAAATACATGTTGATTACAAGGCGAACAGAATCCTTTTCTGTTCTGTTTCCAAACACAAAGCTTAGAAAACAAATGATTTTTGCCAAATTCTTCTAAAACAAGGAAACAACTGGCGAATGCTTTCATCATTTAAAAAGCTAACCCTCTGAATTAGGAACTCAGGTAACACTTAAAGTTTCCTTTAAAAAGTGTTATTTACTTAAAGCTCAGGCGTCTACATATTTTAGGGGTCTTCTCTTTGTTTCACTCCTAAGAAACAAACCATCATGTTTCAGAAAGCGAAGCTGGGTCCACCTGTCAAACTTCTCTTTCACGTGGTAACATCTCCATCTGCTGGAAATTTAAATGTCTGCATTAAAGGCAGATAATGTTAGTTTTATTTTTCTATAAATCTGTCTAATTCACATTTCCATTTTCTCTTACCTGTGTCAGTATTTTATTGAAAATATATGCCCCCTTTTCCTTTTCTCTGAGATTCCCAGTGGTCTTTATCGCTACGGTATTTGCAGGCCCTCCCCTAACCCCCTCTCGGCCTCCTCCACATGGTTTGGGCAGGTCCTCATCAGTCTTTCGTTACAATTGTACATCCTTAGGTTAGTCCTGGAACCCTTGGCTGACTCTGGAAATTGCTTACCTGTCCTCCTTGGGTAGCATTCCTTTGAACTATGATCTTAGCTGCTCACAACATGAGCTTCTTTATTTGGCTGGCAAACCGTTAAATAGCTGCCTGTTTTGTCTTTGATTTTTTTTTTTTTTTTTTTTTGAGACGGAGTCTCGCTCTGTCGCCCAGGCTGGAGTGCAGTGGCACAATCTCAGCTCACTGCAAGCTCTGCCTCCCGGGTTTACGCCATTCTCCAACCTCAGCCTCCCAAGTAGCTGGGACTACAGGCGCCCGCCACCTCGCCCGGCTAGTTTTTTTTTTGTATTTTTTAGTACAGATGGGGTTTCACCGTGTTAGCCAGGATGGTCTTGATCTCCTGACCTCGTGATCCACCCGTCTCGGCCTCCCAAAGTGCTGGGATTACAGGCTTGAGCCACCGCGCCCGGCTTTGTCTTTGATTTTTAATGGAAGTCAACCCATCAACATTTGGGCAGCAGGGACAAGGCTGTGTTTGTCACTCTCTGATTTCTGGTGTTGCTTTTCTGTACGTTGGCATTTATTCAATCTTCACTAAGCACTTGTTCAGTAAACAGTCGTAGGAAATACTGTGCCTATGGGACACAGGATATGATTTCTTCTCTGTCATTTCTGTTGCTTCGCTAGCTTTCCTCATTTTTCCTTAAGAGTTCTGCCTCCATTCTGCCATTGCTTTCTTTAGTGTACAATTCTACTGATAAATTGTTGTTTCCTCATGTTAAACTTACAGTATGAACATCAGCAGCTTTCTGGACCCCCATCTCTTGATCTGTACAGGAAGGAGGTTGAGATGATCTCTTAAGTTCATCCTATTTATGAAGGTGTTAAATTAAACTTGACTTGAGAAAGTCTCCATATTTGCATACTCAAGCCCTTATGTAACCACAACCTAACTCTGTAAACAAACCATAAACCTAATTTAGGAATTTGACTTTGTAACAGATAACTGAGTCTCAGCCAATCAGGGCAGCCAACTTTCAGTCAATCACAGGTGGCCACATATTCAAACAAGATTCAAATAAAGCAAACTCCGAACTCTGAGTCAGCTGTCTCTATACGTCACTTCTGTTTTCTGTACGACTCTTCCCTTTTTGTGTCCATAAATGTCCAGTCATGTGGCAGCTCCAGTCTTCCTGAAGCTGTTCTGCTTTTGAGGGCTACCCAATTCACCAACTGTTATTTGCTCAATTAAACTCTTATTTGTCTAAGGTTTTTTGTTTTAAACAGAATAGTGTCACAAGTGGGACTCAAAGTCAGACTCCAATGACTCCCAGGAACACCAGGCAACCAGGTGAGGTATCCGTGGAGCCCAGTGTGCTCACTGCTCTCTTGTTTGTAACTGGAGGTCATGGGTTAGTTTTTCTCTCGAGTTCTGAACTCCATAGAGTTGTGTCTAGAGCACTCCTAGTTTATATGAGCATTTTTTTTTTTTAACTGAATTGGGTTCGGAAGTCACGAAAGCAACTGGACTGGATCCAGGATGGGACTGGATCCAATAATTAACTGGATTGGATCCAGCTAGAGGCCTCAGATGTCTGACGGAATCAAACGGAAACTGGCAGTAAATGGCAATTACTGCAGGGGATGCAAACTCCAGCTTTCAGAAATTTGCAGGGATTTTGTGTCCTATCCTCATCATTTCTTTTTCTTGCATTTAGGTAAAGAAAACTCATTGGCTAAGTTGGTTAAGGAGATTTGACAGCCAAGGCCAACATTCAACGTAAAAATGGGATCCTTAACTTTGGAAGGATTGAGTACTCCACTTTCTTGTCATGTCTACTTTTACATGTATTAGTATTAGGCCCTGAAAGGCAAAGTCTTACTAAAGATAATTTAAATTTACAACGCCATTATGTGAATAGTTCCAAATGAACAGCACTGCACTTTAAGAAGTGCATTTTAAAATGTGGGCTCCAGAACTAGGCTCACCCGGGAAAAGCCTACTGATGTGCAAATGCTCCTAAGAAGGTTTCAAAAATTTTATTGCCTCTTTTAAAAGACTATTTACAAAAGGCAAAAAAATAAAAATAAAAAAAACTGAAGCAACTAATTGAAAGAAAAACTGAATCTGCTAACCTTTTGGCTTAGCTACTACCTCATCCAGAAGGCAGAAAGAAAGCTGGATAAAGTGTTTATAAGAGGTAGACCTTCAGATAAAAGAAGCCTTCATCTTTTTCAGTGCTATCCATGCTGAATCCGGGCACACAAAATAGTTTCTTTGCCCTGTTTGTTAATGAGCTCTGCCCTGAACTCAGTAATTTTAGCTAAGAAACAGAAGCTAAGTTGCGAAGACCACCTATTGAACTAAATTGGTCTCCAAAATACAGTCATTCCTCAATATCCACAGGGGATTAGTTCAGGACTTCCTGCAGATACAAAATCTGCAGATGATCAAGTCTCCTATGTAAAATGGTATATTATATAAACTATGCACATCCTCTTGGATACTTTAAATCATTTCTACATTACTTATAATACCTAATACAATGTGAATGTTACGTAAATGATTGTTATCTTGTATTTTTATTTGTATGACTCTTTATGATTGTATTTTTATATTTTATACTGTTTTTTCTTCCTGAATGTTTTCGATCCATGGTTAGTGGAATCCATGAATGCGGAGGCAGATACAGAGGGCCGACTATACACTTTTCTGGCATTTAGCTGGCTATTTTGAAATCCTTTTGTAAAAGAAATTTACATCTATTAAAAAAAATCTACATTTGTAAGGTTGTCAGCCTCTGTACCAGGAACAGAGGAAGGACCCAGTCATTTGAAACTCTTAAAATGGAAAAGACACTGGTTTAAATCTTTATCGCAATATATCACAATATCACAGTGGATATTTTGCCTTAACTAGGCCTTAAAGTATGCCCTTCTTTCTTGATTTGGGCAAATGATGGTATTTAAGCCTGAAGTCTCAGCTACATGCCTTTGAGATATAAATGTTCTACCTAGCTTTGCTTAAGCCATCACTTTGGAAATGCAAATTAAGGGGAAAAAAAATCATTAGATGGTTATGAAAAAAGAGGATAAGGCCAGGTGTCGGCGGCTCACCCCTATAATCCCAGCACTTTGGGAGGCCGAGGCGGGCAGATCATGAGGTCAAGAGATTGAGACCATCCTGGACAACATGCTGAAACCCCATCTCTACTGAAAATATAAAAATTAGCTGGGCATGATGGCACTCACCTGTAGTCCCAGCTACTTGGGAGGCTGAGGCAGGAGAACTGCTTGAATCCGGGAGGCAGAGGTTGCAGTGAGCCGAGATTGCGCCACTGCACTCCAGCCTGCCAATAGAGTGAGACTCCGTCTCAAAAAAAAAAGAAAGAAAAAAAAAAAAAAAGAAAAAAGAGGATAAGTCAGACTTCTGAGGTTAAAACAAAGGCCAAATCTACCAAAGGCTGGACAGACGAGAGGGACCCTTGCTGGTCCCCCAAAATTACAAGGTCCAAAACCAGTTTGCTCTATTTACAACAATTTGGAGAAATTCAAAAAGTAGGAATACAGAAATTACAATAAGCAACCTAAAAATTGCTTAGGGCAATAATCCAACAGGTTAATTTAAAAAAAAAATGATAGGGGAAAGGGTCCCTTGACTCAACCCCAACCCCTTGTTAGGATGGGATAAACTTGTTTCAAAATTCATTGTTTCAAAATTATTTTCCAGTAACTTAATGTCTTAAAATCATGTTAAATTAAGTAATAGATACTTATTAAATGTCTAAGTAAGTTAAAATACTGGAACATTAATTGCTAGACATAGCTTTATAGTATATATACTTCCACATTTTTTTATACAGTATAGAGAAGCTAAATATATTTGAGTCTATTAGGAAACATAAAAAATTGTGTGCTATGAGAAAATACATTTCTAAAAATTATAAAATTGTATCATCTCAGTTCAAAATTATTTATTCCATGAGAAATTAAGGTTAATAGTTTAAAATTCTAATAATATATGGTAATTAGATATAATAAGGGAAACAGGGAAAGCAAGATGTGTTTTTGGTGAGAAAAGTTATAAGAAAGGCATGAGGATGTGTTATATATATATATATATATATTTTTGAGGCCGAGTCTTGCTCTGTTGCCCAGGCTGGAGTGCAGTGGTGCAATCTCGGCTCACTGCAAGCTCTGCCTCCCGGGTTCACGCCATTCTCCTGCCTCAGCCTCCTGAGTAGCTGGGACTACAGGCGCCCGCCACCTCGCCCGGCTAGTTTTTTGTATTTTTTTTAGTAGAGACGGGGTTTCACCGTGTTAGCCAGGATGGTCTCGATCTCCTGACCTCGTGATCCACCCGTCTCGGCCTCCCAAAGTGCTGGGATTACAGGCTTGAGCCACCGCGCCCCGGCAAGGATGTGTTATATTTTTAAGGAAAAGATTAGTTTTGTCTAGTTTGGAGGTGGTTTCAGAAGGAATGAAGAAAGAAAAGAATGACTGGATAAAACTAAATGGATAAGAAGTTGTAGAAAGCTTGTGAAAGATGCATATTATAAAAGGAATTTTATATGTGATCAAGTTGGCTAAAATTAGAAGTAAATTATTTATAAGTTTTTCTAAAATTGAGTGTTAATATCAAAAGTACACTGATGCAAAACTAGCATTTGGTCCTCTCTGTCAAAAGAACAAGGTTTTCTCGGAATATTGGCTTCTGCTCTTAACAGGAAATTGTGAAAAGTTTTTCTTTACCTTTTAGGTATTTGGCCTAGAAAACAAAAATTCTATGTTTTACCAAAATATTTTCCTGTCCTTGATGTTGTCCTTCTTAGGTCTTTGATTACTAAAGAAAACCAGGTCTTCTCTATTAAAAGTTGAGATGTTGCCGGGTGCGGTGGCGCAAGCCTGTAATCCCAGCACTTTGGGAGGCCAAGACGGGCGGATCACAAGGTCAGGAGATCGAGACCATCCTGGCAAACAGGGTAAAACCCCATCTCTACTAAAAATGCAAAAAAGTTAGCCGGGCGTGGCGGCGGGCGCCTGTAGTCCCAGCTACTCGGGAGGCTGAGGCAGGAGAATGGCGTGAACCCGGGAGGCAGAGCTTGCAGTGAGCCGAGATTGCACCACTGCACTCCAGCCTGGGCGACTGAGCGAGACTCCGTCTCAAAAAAAAATAAAAAATAAAAAGAAATGAAAGTTAAGATGTTTCCTACAACTATGTAACCTTCTGTATTTGTCCCTAAAATGTCTTATTGTCATCTTGATTAAATATGTAACCAAGGTCATATTTAAGTGTTTTAAGCTTTTTGACAAACTTCCCCAAATCAAATCTAAATTAATTCTTTTTGATCTTGAATTAACTTTGTGACTTCTCAGTAGGACCCCTAGAAAATCTCAAAGGATGGCCGGGCGCAGTGGCTCACGCCTGTAATCCCAGCACTTTGGGAGGCCGAGGCGGGCGGATCACAAGGTCAGGAGATCAAGACCACGGTGAAACTCCGTCTCTACTAAAAATACAAAAAAAAAAAATTAGCCGGGCGCGGTGGTGGGCGCCTGTAGTCCTAGCTACTCAGGAGGCTGAGGCAGGAGAATGGCGTGAACCCGGGAGGCGGAGCTTGCAGTGAGCCCAGATCGCGCCACTGCACTCCAGCCTGGGCGACAGAGTGAGACTCCATCTCAAAAAAAAAAAAAAAAGAAAATCTCAAAGGATGTATCTCTCACCTTTTAAAAAAAGAGACATTAAACTGAGTAGACTTATTTGATATGTTAACTACATGGGAAGCACTGTCAAATAAGAAATAATGTTTAACATTTAAATTACTTTTATGGATATGATATTAATATGAGTGTTCCAAAAATTGTATGGGGTTAATAAAAATCTAATATGGCAGCAGTAATAATTTTGGTTATGTTAAAATGTTCTATGCCACAGAAATCACCAAGTTTTCTTTTCAATTGCTGGTTATAATGAACGGTCATCAGATTTTTAACATGGACATGTTAAGTCTTTTGTCATCCACAGTTAAGTATTCATAATCCAAAAGTGCTTTGTGTCCAAGGAGGTTCATGGAAAGGACGGAAAGGACTCTGACAAGTACAGGTTTCTGATAACCTTAAGATAATTCCACTGGAATGGTAATGATTCCCAGAATGCTTAGGAAGAAACTGACTGTCTTTATAAAACGGCTAGCCCAACACCAAGCAGAGCAAAACTTAATTAAATATTAACACCAAGGAAATGCTTTGGCAGGTTTTTATGTTAAGTCAACCAATACTAAAATTGTTAAGATATGCAATTTGAATGACTTCTATAAGATTCATCCAAATCAAATTACCTATGACAATCTATTTAATAAATGGTACTAAGTACCTGAACTGGAAAAACAAAATTGATATTTAAAAGGATGCAAATTCAGAGTTAAGGGTGGACTCATGGAGGCCCTGGGGTCTTTCCTGAGTCCTAAAGTTTCCATTATTACAAGTTCTGCACTCTGTAACTCATCAAGCAGTAGGCAAAATGATATAAACTATGAAAAATATTAGTGTGGTGACTATTCTAAGCTTGCTAAAATGGTCTATAACCAATGTTTGGCTTGTCAAGTCCATAATCCTAGGAAGACAATCAAAACTTTAGGCAGTGCATTTTCACTATCTGATGGGCCATTTGAACATTTATAGAGGGACTAAATTGCCACCCTCAATGGGATGACAATAAACATATTATGCATTCCTTTCCCATAAGAGAAAGGGAAAGGAACGTATCATATTAATGTGTTTATGGAAGCAGCTAACAGTTGGTTTGGAGGCATCCTAAGTGGTGGATGGCAAGCTTGGCTTTTCAAAGTTTCCAATCTGTGTTTCTTCTACTGCGTCTCCAGATTGCGATGACATGTGTTGCCAGGCTAACTACCAAGATGGATATCTCTTTGAGTCAGACTATTTTGCAACAAGATAGGGTCCCTTGATTGCCATCAAAACCAAAACAGGGGCTATGATCAGTTAGACCCAGCTATTATTGAACTGCCTCAATTTCCAGAAGTTTGGTTTGTTTGATTTAGATTGGTTTGTTAGGGTTTCTTGTTAAGGAGTGTACTTTGGTCTTTTGATATTATTCTCTTGATAGTCCATCACAGTCATCTCCTGGGTGTGTTGTACCCTCTCAAGTCTTAAATGTTTGTATGCAGCCATTCACTGAGCTTTGAACAGTTGCATTTTGACTAGATTAGCAAGAACATAAAAAATTATTCAACTGATGACATGACACTGTGACTTGTGAATTCCATACTGTGACCAAATAAGAGTTATGAGTTCTGCACTGAGACCAAATAAGTCCTTTTATGATGATGACAGAGCGTGGCACCAATGCCCAAAGTTTTGATCAGTCTCTCAAAATTTGGCTGACCAAAAGAAGAAGGGAATTGTTAAATTCAACTAAATTTGGCTTGAGAAAGCCTCTGTACTTGCATACTTTAGTCCTTACATAACTGCAACCAGCTTAGTACGTAAACAAAAATGAAAACCTAACTTTGGAATTTGCCTTTGTAATAAATAGCTGAGTCTCAGCCGATCACAGCAGCCAATCTTCAGTTAATCACAGGTGGCTGTAAGGCAAACTCCAAGCTTTAACCAATCCAGCTTTCTCTGTACCTCACTTCTGTTTTCTGTATCTCTCTCCCCTTTTTGTGTCCGTAAATATTATTCAGCCATATAGCAGCCCTGGTCTTTCTGAACCTGTTCTGGTTCCAAGGGCTACTCCATTTGTGAATTGTTCAATTAAATTCTGTTAAATTTAATTTGCCTGAAATTTTTTTTTTTAAACAAAAGTCAGAGAATAAACATACACATGTGTAAAGAAGCCATTTGCTTCAGTAATTTCTCATAAACTACAAACTTAATGGAGTCAGAGGTTGGAAGGAAAACTGTCCTCCTCTTAGGAATGGAGGGCTGGTGAAGGACAAGCTAGATATGAGAACAGCTGACAGCTGACTATAAGAAAACGGTAGCCATGTAAACCCAAGAGAACCAGAATCCCCTTAGAACTGAAAAGATGGGTAGGTTGACCCTTCCCTGTTCTCTGTAACCGACAGCTAAGATGCACTTTAACAATGAGAAAAGCTGAAGAAACCCTCCGCACCCACACACACCAGTGCTGCCTAATCCTGAAGCAGAAGCCTTAAAAAGCTTTTGATCTCAACAACTGGCTTAAAACAAGTTACCCTCTGGCCAGGCATAGTGGCTCTTGCCTATAAGCTCAGCACTCTGGGAGGCCAACACAGGAGGACTGCTTGAGCCCAGGAGTTCAAGACCAGCCTAGGCAACACAGTGAGATTGTGTTGAGTGAGACACACAACCCTGTCTCTACATAAAATAAAAAGATTAGCTCAGCATGGTGGCATGCAACTGTAGTCCCAGCTACTCAAGAGGCTGAGGCAGGAGGATCCTTCAAGCCCAGGAGTTCAAGGCTGCAGTAAGCCATGAGCCCACCACTGTACTGCAGCCTGGGCAACAGAGTAAGACCCTATCTCAAAAAACTAAAATAACAAAAAACAGTAATGACAACAACAACTTTGCCTTCTCATATCTAGAAGAAAGAATTAGGTTTATTAAGCAGTGACTCACAACTATAAAAGATTTAAAATTATGGATAATATTTAAGCTTATTCCACTAAAAAAAAAACTAAAGCATAATGGAGTGGAACAGTGGATCTGGCAGGACGAAGCATCCCCTGGTACTTCATATATGCAATTACTGCATTACATTGTTTTCCTACCTGTGTTCCCATTGAAATTCTGAGTTCCTCGAGGATGATGGACCTTTGTCTTTCTCATCCTTATAGCCTAGACAGAGGTCTTCTCACACAACAAGGGTTTCGTGATTGATTGTTCAATTAGAATGAATCAACCAGCACCCGTTCTGATGGTCCACATCTGGAGAGAAGCTGGCTAACCACCTACTCACCGAAGCCTCCACTCCTCATTCATCTGGTGGGAGCTCTTCAGGCCACCTTCGTCATGCCTTTACAAGGATAGTGAAGGCATCCCTTTCTCAGCATCTTTATTTCGACCCAATAGAAAATTGTCATAATGTATTGATATTATTAGAAAAAGGCACTTTACTGTTACCTGCCAGAAAGCTGTTCTAATAAATATACATGTCACTCATCTTTAGAATAGTTAAAATATGAAAAAATCCAAATAAAATATATCTACAATGTAAATGCTGTCCCCTTAGATGAAGTACCCTGTGCAGTGCACAACCTGAACAACTATACAAGGCAGATAATTTCCTCCCGACATCTCAGTAGCTAGCCTTGAACAACTAAGCCTATAAGTAGGTGGAAAATGGCAGGACAATTTACGTTCTGCTGTTTTCAGGTTGGCTTTCAGAAGAGTCACTGATGGAAATAGGTGAGGTGTGAGTGTCGTGGATATGTCTGGGAATAGAGAAGACGGCAATGTCAGGCCTCTGAGCCCAAGCCAAGCCAGCACATCCCCTGTGACTTGCTCCTATAGGCCCAGATGACCTGAAGTAACTGAAGAATCCCAAAAGAAGTGCAAATGCCCTGCCCCGCCTTAACTGATGACATTCCACCACAAAAGAAGTGAAAATGACCAGTCCTTGCCTTAAGCGATGACATTATCTTGTGAAATTCCTTTTCCTGGCTCATCCTGGCTTAAAAAGCTCCCCCACTGAGCACCTTGTGACCCCCACTCCTGCCCGCCAGAGAACCCCCCTTTGTAATTTTCCTTTACCTACCCAAATCCTATAAAACGGCCCGACCCTCATCTCCCTTCGCTGACTCTCTTTTCGGACTCAGCCCACCTGCACCCAGGTGATTAAAAAGCTTTATTGCTCACACAATGCCTGTTTGGTGGTCTCTTTACATGGACGCGCATGGGGCATGACAGGCAAGAGTGTGATCACAAGTAGGAAAGAACAGGACTTTAAAGAATGACTTCTGTATATCAGAAAGTTCTCAGGCCCAGGATGGCCTGCAACCTTGTCAGCAAAAGAGTTTCCCTGGAGATACACAGTTAGCTTAGGTCCCAAATAGCTACCCTGATACCGAATGGCCCACTGCACCCCGGGTGTTGTCTCTAAACCCACAAGCATGCCTCATCACATCTGCCCTCTTTCTCTTATCCTCCCTGTAGCACGAACACTGCAGACGACTACCTTTTCCTCAGTGTTCTCCTGTCCCTTTGCATCCCTGTCACTGCAGCCCCCTGGTTCCCTTCCCCTGGGGTTGTTCCTTCCCTGATTCTACTTTTTCCTCCACCTCAATGCAGACATTCCCCAAGGATCATGCCTCAAAGTCCATAGCTCCTTCCTCCCCTCTCCCCTTTCCTGCTGTCTCCTAGGATGGGGAACACCCATATTCCTGTTCATCCTAGACTACATACTGCCTGTGGTCCTGAATTTCCATTCACCTGCTCAGCATTCCCACCAGGATTCCCTGCTTTCACCTCAAACCCATTTATTGTTCATTTCAGTCCTCAACTTCCTCTCACATCTGTTCTTCCCCACTGGATGTCCCTCTTTGTGTCAGGGTTGTTGTTATTCCAGTCATCTTGACTCTTCTCTGTCCCTTACCCGCTTCAAGAAATCAGCCGTCCTGCCCCACTGATTCCCTCCTGGGAGTGTCTCCAGAATTCCTTTCATATGTCCATTTCTTTCCTCTTCCCACAATCAGTGCCACATCAGGCCTGGATAACTGTGGCCACCTCCTTTTGGTCCCTTCCTGCACATCACCCTGCACACATCTGCTAGCTGAGTATTCGAACAGCATCTGCTTAAGGTGTCACCACCTTTCCCAACCCAGAGCCTTTAGTAGCTCCCTCCTAGGGCATGAAGTGTAAGCTCCGGAGCTGGGGGATTAAGACCCTCAAAATCTGATCTTACCAATTGTTTGCTAATGTTTCAAATCCAATATGTCTCAGCATGAGTTCTTAACCCAGCCAGACTGATCTACTTACAGACCTACTCATATTTTTCATATTCTGACCTCATGCCTTTGCTTATACTGGTCCTATCACCTGGGATCCCTTTCTTGGATAACTGGCGCAGGTTGAGGAGATAGCAGAGACTAGGAGTCTGTGAACATAAGTTGGCCTGATTTGGGCAAAGAGTTTGCAAATGGGAGCAAGGGGAAAAGATTTGTTTTTCTCAGGGTAGATCAGAATTATGTGTGTCCCAGGGGAGATTCAAATGATCTGACCCAGCCACAGAAGAAGGGCTTAAGAATGGCCAGAAAAAGGTTGCAAGTCAGAACAAAGGTTGGTGGCCTGGTCAAACAGTGACAGGAAAGACTATCAATCAAGATCCAGAAGAGTGGTATGAAGGAGGTGAGTATGGGACTGGTGCGGGAGACTCAATCGTGGTAAGAACAGTGTCAAGAAACAGGACGCCTAAAGCATAAGGAAGGAGGCTGGGTCCTAAAAATTCAGAGCATGAAGGTCAGAAGAGAGCCTGCAGCCAGGCCCTCAGACCTGAGCACTGCCTTCATCTTGTCCTACATACATTCAGGATTGGCTCCAGTCAGAGACAGCACATGCAAGAGGTGTGAGCAAAGGATGTGAGTACTCCTCCTCCTGCACCCATGACAGACCTTACTAATCAATTGTGGCACTCTTTCACCTTGGGCACAGTCATGGTCTCAGAATCTCTTTTTTTTTTTCAAGACTGAGTCTTGCTAGAGTGCAGTGGCGAGATCTTGACTCACTGCAAGCTCCCCCTCCCGGGTTCACGCCATTCTCCTGCCTCAGTCTCCCGAGGAGTTGGGACTACAGGCGCCTGCTGCCTATTTTTAGTAGAGAGGGGGTTTCACCGTGTTCGCCAGGATGGTCTCGATCTCCTGACCTCGTGATCCGCCCGCCTTGGCCTCCCAAGGTGCTGGGATTACAGGCGTGAGCCACTGTGCCTGGCCCAGAATCTCTTGCATAAGAACTCTTGCCATCAATCAACTGAAAGTAGCTGGACACGAATTCTATTTGTTATGCATAATCCCAAAGTCGCAGGTAGGGCCAAGTCGGTCTGTGACAGTACATTGGTCTCAGTGATAAATAATACAGAGTCATAGTAGAAAAGGGCTAGGTCAGTTGTTCTCAAACTTTGAAGTTCATCATAATCATCTGGAGGGCTTATTAAAACCCAGATTGCCAGGGTCCTCCTCCAGAGCCTCTGATTTAGTAGGTGTGGAATGCAATGGAATGTGAAAGCAAATTTGGGAGTAAGGCCCAAATTTGCATTTCTAACAAGTTCCCAGGTGATGCTGATGCTGTTGGTCCAGGGACCGCACTTGGAGAAACACTGCACTAGATAAAACCATATCTTCTCTCCTCTTGTTCTTATCTTTCAGGGCTGGCTGAAATCCTTTCTCCTGGGCTTCAAATGACCCCTTTCATCTCCACTCACAGAGGACATCATCAATACTGCTTGTGGAATCTGTCAAGAAACATGTATTGTGCCAGGAGTAACAGACAGGCAACGTCCCTGCTCCCAAAAAAGACAGTAGGGGATTGGGGAAGAATGATCCAAACAACTGAACAGGCAATTACAATTCTGTGTGAAAGTGATGGGAGGGGAGAAGTACAGGCAGCGGTGAGAACACAGAACCAGAGCATCCAACTTGGTCTTGGAAGGTCAGAAAAGGCTGCTCAGAGGAAGGCACCATTGCGGTTGAGATGAAGATGGAGAGAAGTTGTCAGGAAGAGGGAAAGGAAACATCATTGTCTTGGCCTATTTCCCTTTTGCACACATATGTGTCCACATGTACATACTCTGCCTCATCTCTCCATGTACACTGTAACATACTTGGATGAAAAGATCATCTGTAGTGTACACAGTCCTCGTGGTGCTCGGTCCCTAGCAGACATGCAGTTTTTATTCATTAAGTGAATGCATACATTTGCAACATCCTGGACTTGTTCTACATTTAGGAAGGTGGGGGAAATGGGGAAAGAGGAGTGTGAGGAGATGTGGATTTGTCTGAAATCCCCTCCGTGAGCCTCTGGGGATTTCTGTGGCTGTGAGGATTTCTCTAAATACCCACAGGACAGGTGATTCCACATTAAGCCCCTATAGTATACCCTTTCTTAGCCTGGGAGGCTCACTTCTACCAGGCAGCATATCTGTGCATGGTGATTAATGGTCTGTTGTCCTAGTCGCTGTGTCTACTCCCAGCCCAAGCCACCATCTGTGAATAGTCTCTGACTTGAGTAATAGCCTTGTCTAGCAAATTGTTTTGCACGTTTATAAACAGAGATTGGGCGTTTTCCCTTGCTGCCTTAATTTCAAGTGATTAGGCTGAGGTCATTCCTGCAAGCAACTTCTTTCCTAGAATTCAAAGTCTGAAGGTCAGGGCCATTGCTCACCCTCAAGATTCATTCCTCAATGCAGTCTCTGAAGAAGCTAGAGGGAGGCCCAGAGCTCTGATGATGTAGAGGCAGCCTTTCTGACAGTGGAACTGGTAGAACTTCACTCCTTCCCCTAGAACCACCACTTTCTGATTTGGATATTTAGATGAATATTTTCTTACCATACCCCCTTCTTACTGCATCCAATTATTCATATATAGAATGTGATTAGCTCATGTCCCACTTTAGGTGGGATAAGAAGTAACAGATACTCACTTGCTCATCTCTCTCTTATCCAGCTGTCTCCCCAGAAGATAGTACAGCCTGATGTATACTGAGTGCTTGACAGATGAGACATGAATGAAATAATGAAGACATTTATTTCATGGTACATTTGAAGAAAATGAACTGAGTGCTTTGCAAAGGAAGGTACACTTCCCTCTGCATCCCCCATTTGACCGTTTCTACCACTCCACCGTCAAGGACATCGGGGCAGAAGGACTACAGTGCTGAGCACTAGAAACACATGTTTGCATCACTTTGGAAGAGGACACACATCACCCAGCCCATGCTCAGCTGTTCCACACAAGAAAATACAAGCCAGGGCCGGGCGCGGTGGCTCAAGCCTATAATCCTAGCACTTTGGGAGGCCAAGATGGGCGGATCACAAGGTCAGGAGATCGAGACCATCCTGGTTAACATGGTGAAACCCCGTCTCTATTGAAAAAATACAAAAAACTAGCCGGGCAAGGTGGCGGGTGCCTGTAGTCCCAGCTACTCAGGAGGCTGAGGCAGGAGAATGGCGTGAACCCAGGAGGCGGAGCTTGCAGTGAGCTGAGATCCGGCCACTGCACTCCAGCCTGGGCGACAGAGCAAGACTCCATCTCAAAAAAGAAAAAAAAGAAAAAGAAAAAAAGAAAATACAAGCCAGTATTTTGCATATCATTCCAGGTCTACCTTCTTGACCTAGTTTGTAGTTGAATTCAGTCCAGTGTTCACATAACATCCTGAGGGAAGGATTGTCCCAGTGACTTTACAACTGACTGCAGAGCAGCAGTTTCAGAATTTTTAAAGTAATGATTTTTAATTCTCAGGGACCAGCATGCAGCATCCGCATGTATATAATGCTTTCTCCAAGAAACACTCACTCACCCTCAACGGGAACACTGTCTTTCATGAACGGCCTGTGACCTTCAGGATGAAAAGCCAGAGACCCACCACACAGAGTCACAGATTTGGGAAGCAGAATGGACTTTGACAACATCTGCCTGGACCCTTGTAGTTCATGGAGAGGCAATGTGGCCAGGAGCAAGTCAGTGGCAGAGTAGGGCCAAGAACTCGAGTTTCCTGACTCACCATTCGAAGTTGTCTTTTAGAAGCTGAAGGAAAGCTTCACCACTAGATCTTATGGATCCAGAAAAGATCCCCAAAATATAGTTGGGTTTGAGGTATGTCAATGTGTTTCAATGATGATTTGCTATTTGAGTCATAAGCACCTCCAAAATGTCTTTGTTTCAGCCACTGGCATAACCTATGTATTAGACCTTAAAATAGGAGCCATGGAAGTTCAAGTTAGGAGAAAGCCAGAGAACTCTGCACCCAATAAAGAAAGCAAATAACACAGTCTTTTCAAAGACTCATGAAACAGCCACTAAAACTGCCCATGTATTAGGCCGTAATACAAAATTCACTACATTTTAAAAGTTCAAACTTATTCAGGGCTATATTTCTGACCCCAAAAGCAGTAAAACTAGAAATTAATAAGAATTATTTTTAATCCATCCACTTGCAAGTTACAGATATTCTTCTAAATAACTTTTTCATTAAAGAAGCAGTTAAGACTGAAATTATGAACTATTTAGACAAACTGTTCCCAACCCCAACCCTAATGCTATCTAAATATTCTTAGAAAAGACTTAAAATCTCTTGATTTTCTTCTAAAAGGAGGTTGTTGCAAGAATGAAAAGAGAGAACAAGAAAGAGAACCTAGCATGAAGTAATTGTTCAACAAATGTGATGACAGCATCAAGGCCAACCTTGTGTAACAGGTTGTTATAATACAATGGGTTGTTCCTGTGTCCTGAAAAGCGTGGAAGCTACATTTTGAAGGACCACTATGCAAAAATTTCAAAGTTGATGAGCCAAAACTCATTAATGATTCTTGAATCCCTTGTTCACACTGAGGATGGAATATGTTTTGAGAAAATGGAGCTTGAAAGAGGACCTCTTTGGAGAGTGCTAGCATTTCCCTCTGCCAAGGAGAAGGGTCAGGGTCCTCTCCTTCACAGTATGAGAAAGGAGCTTCACTGAGACCATTAGAGGGTTCGATTTGGTCTCCCTACAATTGTTGGGACACAGGGTACTGGGTCTAATTCCCACCTGAAAATCTAAAAGATTGGGTGTCCAGTGGTATGAGCAAAGGAGAGGTGCCTGTTGAGTACTGTTCTCTTGGAGATGATCAAAGCAAATAATGTGGGAGTGTTTTTCATGAAGAGAAGGCAGACTGGGGAGAGAGCCAGACAGCATTGATTTGAAATCCCACCTCAGAGGATTCCGTGAGAAAGTGACTGACCCTAAATGAGAGGGCCCAGATACAGTGGGCCATTGGGAAAAACAGCCAGAGGAAAATGCAACATGTGTTGTCAGGGGAAATATAGTTTAATGTTTCCAGTAGGAGCCTCAGAAGAACCCTCAAAAGAGCCCATGAGAGAAGGAGTCACCTCTAAAGACCTTCCAGGTCAACCCAGTAGAGGCATCACAATGGTACTCATCAAGCAGCAGCAGCTCTTCTTCCCTCTGTACACCCAGCAGAGTAAAAACCTTGGACACCAGTATGAGGGAAGATGTGGGAAAGGACAGCAAGAAGGAACCTCCAACTCTTCTCACCTGAGACAAGTTCTAGTTTAGAAAGGGGAGTGGTAATTTAACTTTGAAGCAAGTTTTGATCATTACACAGGCTGGATGGATACTTTTGGTAACTGAATTGTGACTGTGACTGTGTTGGCAACTTCTAGTGGTCCTAGGAGTCTTGATGACTTGAGAGTGATCAAAAAAGTCATGAGACTACCTGAGTTTTCAATCAAGAACAGTAAAAGAACTTCTCCTACTAAATTACTTTTAAAGGGACAATGAAAGAGAGAGGGAGGAAAGTTGCTTGCAGTTACATGCCATCAGTTGGCAGGCTGCACTTAACAATCCAAATCCAATGCAAGCAGAACCCACTTCGGGAAGCTGTGATACCATAAGGCCTCCCAAGCTAGCAAGAGAACAGAACAGACCTCCTTTCATTTCATAAAACCTCTTCCTTGTCCCCCACACCACCCCCCCTACATTTTTATAAAGCGTCAGCAGATTGTGCTGTTTAAGGTTGACTTTGGGAGACAGGGAAATACATGAGAGCATCCCAAGCAGGCAGAAAGACAGAGTAGAAGGATGGAGTGGAGGGGCACCCTGGGGTTAGGCTCCTACTCTGGAGTCATGCCTGGGCCACCATTTTGGTGGTTTTGTTACGGTTACATCAGCAACAGTAACAGGAAAGAGACTGACAACTACAAGGCAAGCTGAGAAAGTCAGTACCTACAGTTTTCTTTACTTCACCTGGAAATCCTCATGCAAAGTCCTTTAGTCACTACACACCCAATCACATGGATTATTGGCTCACCCTCTCTCTTCTCTTCTGTCTCTCTCGCTCTCTCTCTCTCTCTCTCTCTCTCACACACACACACACACACACACACACAAAAGGGGGGATATATTTTCATGAACTACAAGTAAAGTGAGTATCATTTCCAAGAGTTTGATAAATGATTTTTGTATCATCTCTAGAAAAGAGAAACTCTAGGAGATGCAGTTTAAGTGCCAAAACAATAGAATTCTTAGGATATTTTATAGTTTAGGTGGAAGCAATGGGTCAAAATATTTGTGATTAGGGCTGTCTCAAAAAACTGCAATTTAACAGAGCTTTAAAAAACTATTAATTCACATGCATACAAGTTCCATTTCTAACCCACCCCACAATCAGCTTCCAGCAATTTCATACTGTTTCCCATTTACTTTGACCACAATGTATGCCCCTTACCAAGACATGCTTTAAAGCTCAGCGCTATGCAAATGCTAAAAAGAAAACATGAGTGTTTCAAGAATAGGAATAGGTGACGAAATAAAATAAAACTAAACTATGTGCATACTAACGATTTGAAATATGAGATCTGGTAACGTTGATGTACAAAGCATCTGTTCATCCATTAGGAACTGACACACAGATCACCTCTTCTATAAAGCCTTCTTGAATCCCTAAGGGAAAACTAGTATTTGCTACAACCACTACCTGGTAGTTTTTTCTTTAGTTACTCTGTGAGGGAGATATCATTTTCCGCCTTTGAACAGGTAAAGAGTGTCAGGCCTCTGAGCCAAAGCTAAGCCATCATATCCCCTGTGACCTGCCCGTACACATCCAGATGGCTGGTTCGAGCCTTAACTGATGACATTCCACCACAAAATAAGTGAAAATGGCCTGTTTCTGCCTTAACTGATGATACTACCTTGTGAAATTCCTTTTCCTGGCTCATCCTGGCTCAAAAGCTCCCCCACCGAGCACCTTGTGACCCCCACCCCTGCCCGCCAGGGAAAAACCCCCTTTGACTGTAATTTTCCTTTACCTACCCAAATCCTATAAAATGGCCCCACCTTTATCTCCTTTTGCTGACTCTTTTTGGACTCAGCCCGCCTGCACCCAGGTGATTAAAAAACTTTATTGCTCACACAAAGCCTGTTTGGTGGTCTCTTCGCACGCAGGCGCGTGACAAAGAGAGCTGAAGTAACTTGCTCAAGGGCACATAGCTAATGTCTAGCAAGTGTCCCAGATAAGGTGGGAAATTAATCTGCATTATAAACAGCTATTACCAGGCAAAGTGCTAAGTAATTAAATATATGTCTTCTCATTTAATACAATGGCCTCTGAGGCAGTTCATCTTACCGCCCAACTACAGATGAGCAAACTTGTCCAGACTTGCCCAGTGTTGCATGAATGATATGTAGCAGGCTGGGGCTCCCAGGCAGGATTGCTGACTCCTATCCCATGTGATTCCATGTCATCATGCTGCCTTTTCTGTAACAGCTTCTGAAATTGTCCACCCCACCCCACATCCACTGGCCAAACCTCAGCCCTCATCTAGGTTACTTCTGGTAAATGCGTCTCTTTTCACCTTGTATTCCACGGGCTCTATCAGAAAACCTCCTGCCTAGAGTTCAACCATCTTCTATCGCCTAGAGTAACACGATTTTAATGAATACTATTTCTATCAGACGAAATTAGGAACAATTTGGAAAAGAGTAAAGAAAAGATTTCTGAATATCTTTTCTGGGGAATAATGAGGCATTGTTCAAGGAACCCTTTCTGCACCATCTCATTTTATAGGTCTGCATCTTTCATTACTTTAACTGAGTTACTTTACAACTCTATAAATTGTAGAAAACTGATAGTAATGCAAATGAATTTGTCAGCAGAGATGCAAATGGAAACCTTGCCTGGTCCCCAAGAGGTCAATTTTCCTTAGCAAATTCCTTTCCGCATTCCTGATGGCCTCTATATGTGTCTGTTCTCTCCTTTGAACCAGTTGTAACATCATACTGGTTCCCTTACTCATTAATGAGTTAAATAAAATCTTTGACACATGTTCGTTTTGTCTTTGAAAAGGAGTCATGATTTCACTTTTTGTTCTTAATATTCTTTAACATTTTCCACCGCTGCCTGAGACACTTGCAAGTCAGCCTGGGTTACTCTATTCCAGAAATGCAGTATGCTCAAATTCCTTCCCTTTTCAGGTCTCCCCTGCCCAGGGATCACCAACACACACGTGTACACACACACACACACACACACACACACACACACACACGAAGCAGTGAGCAGACTTCTAGGGAAAGATAAGGAAAGGTGAGACGGTGAGAAAGCAAAAAGGGACTGTAACAGCCAATTAGACCAAGGTTGGCAAACTATGGCCCTTGGGCCCAATCTAGTTTACTACTTTGTTTTTTTAAATTTTTATTGCAATGCAGCCACATCCATTCACTTATGTACTATCTATGGCTGCTTTTGTGTGACCACAGCAGAGTTGGGTAGTTGTGACAGAGACTGGCCTACAGTCTAAAATATTCACTAGCTGGCCCTTTATAGAAGTTTGCCGACTTCTGAATTAGACACACTCTGTACCCTTTACAGCAAGCTTGTCCACCTGCCGCCCGCAGACCACATGCAGCCCAGGATGGCTTTGAATGTGGCCCAATACAAATTCACGAGCTTTCTTAAAACATTGAGAGATTTTTTTAAGCTCATCAGCTATCATTCGTGTTAGTGTATTTTACTAATTCACAATTCTTCTTCCAATGTGGCCCAGGGAAGCCAAAAGATTGGACACCCCTGCTTTACAGCATTTATAATTTGGTGAAGGGAAGCACTGAGTATACATAGACAAGAATACAAAACAATGAAATAAAGTGGATCTCCATATGCGTGGAGGGAGGGGCAGGATGAAATTAGAGTGGGAATGCTGTGTGCGGAGGAAAACGGAACTCACTGTTGGCAGTAACTCCGGGGCATAGCACCAGGGCCATGCATGGAAATTAATTATTTATTGCAATTTTTTTTATTGCAAAATAGTTCAAGAATACTAAAAAGCGGTATGATCGATGTATGTACTTACCTTAACTCACTTTAACATTTTGTCATTTTGTCTATTTGCTTCTAATTTTATTTTCACAGTCTTTAATCTAGGAAGATGAGGCTAGGCTTTTCTCTCTCAATTGACTGTAAAATGAAAGGCAATTCATGGAATATTTATTCTACCCCAAATCAAAAGAAGCTCGTAGTGGTAATGATTTATTTGTTTTACAATCTTGCCTTTGTTTTGTCTCATTCTTATTTCTGAAAACTATGATGCATATGGTTCAAAATTCAAAAGGTACAAACGAATAAACAATGAGATTCTCCTCCTACTTCTGTACCCCAGCCACTCATTATTATTTTTTTTTGAGACCTAGTCTCACTCTGTCACCCAAGCTGGAGTGCAGTGTCACCATCTTGGCTCACTGTAATCTCCACCTCCCGGGTTTAAGCGATTCTCCTGCCTCCGTGTCCCGAGTACCTGGGATTACAGGCATGCACCACCATGCCCAGCTAATTATTTTGTATTTTTAGTAGAGACAGGGTTTTGCGATGTTGGCCAGGCTGGTCTCAAATTCCCTGCCCTCAAGTGATCTACCTGCCTTGGCCTCCCAAAGTGCTGGGATTATAGGCATGAACCACTGCATCCAGTTCCACTCATTATTTCGAATAATATAAATTTCTTATGTTTCCTTCCAGATATATTTAATGCATATTTGACCAAATATGTATATATATTTATTTGTCTGCCTCTTTTTACACATTTTTGGTGTTCACTCAACACTTTGTTTTGGTGACTCATCCAGATCAGCACACACAGAAAGTCTCATTTTCTGTTTTCAGGATTTCGTAGCACTCCTTTGTATGGATGAAATATAATTTGACCCGTTTTTTTCTCTGATAGCATTGATACTGTTTCCAATCTTTTGTGATGACAAACAAGGCCACAGTGGATGATCATGTGCATTTATTTCTTCCTCCAAATAGTGAAATATTTGTAGGTAAAAGGTAGAATTGCTAGGTCAAAAAAACAGTGCATTTATAATTTTGATAGATATTACCAAATTGCTTTCCACAGAGAAGCTCCCCAAACTACACTTCCATCGGAAATGTATGAGGAAGCCCACATCCTCAACGATCACAGGTGATATTAGCATTTTTGATCTTCACCACTCTGAGGTGACAATAGCTTTAAGTTCCATTTTCCTCATAACGAATAAGGCTGAGCATCTTTTCATACAGTCAAGTCATCTGTATCTGCACCTTTAAGAACTGTATGTCAAGTATTTTTGTTATCTTTTCTTTTGGGTGATTGGCCTTTTTTGGGAGGTAGCACTTTAAAATCCATCCAAAGTGACATGGTCATGACAGAATCTGGGTACAGAGAAGTAGGTCACCTAATAGTCACTTTTAAGCCCTTTCCCAATAAATGTTAAAAATACATGGATGGTCTTCTCCTTCAGTGGCTCCCCATTACCTACAGAATCAAGTCCAGGTCCCTCAGTAGGATACCCAGGGCCCTCCATGCTTTACAAACACGAGATAGCACGTGCCACCCTTGCCTGCTCACCTCTTCACCTTTTTCTTTCAGGACACTCCCTCGATCCACTTTTCTTTGCCTAGATAATTCTTCTCTATATACTTGGTGATTCAGTTCAAGTGTCACATTCTCCAAGAAATCTTCCCTGAAACCCAAATTGTATGATATACCTCTCTACTAAGCTTCAATGAGATCATATGTACACTTCCATTAAAATTATCTCTAAGACATCCATCTCCCCTGTTAAACAATAGGCTCTTCAGGGTCTTCTTTCTGTTTATGCTTCTGGCTCAAGGAAGGCAGCTTAAGTGCTGACCGACCTGAAACTCTATTAAACATTAATCACATGATTTTGAAAATGCTCCTGTGTAAAGTGAGAAAGTGAGATTAGGTAATTTTTAAAGCCCTCCTTGGATCTATGAATACATGAACCGTGGATGAAAAAGGCATCTGAGGAGGAGTCATATGCTAGCAAAATATACAATTGGATTAGATGCTGGGGAGAGAGTCCGAGTACCGTAGTGAACCAAAAACGATGCACAACAGAATTGGACCCTACTAAGGTGGCAGTAGTAGACTAGAATGGCTAAGAGGGATTGTTTTTAGGCAAAAATATTTCTGGGTCTTTATCATATAAGGATGGCCACCATCAATTTCTTCCCTTACTGTATGCATATATTGCTTCTCATATGAAGAGATAGAGCCTAATAACCCATCCTGTTGAATCTGGACTGGCCTTAGTAACTTTCTTGACCAATAAAATGTGCTGGAAGTGAAGACCTGAGATTCTAAATAGGTCATAAGAAACACTGCAGCTTCCAACTGGATCTTTTAGAATGCTTGTTCTGGGGAAAGTTGGCTGCCATGTAGGAAATTTGACTACTCTAAGACCACCATGTTGTGAGGAAGCTAACACAACATGGGCTTCCTCACATGGGAAGGCAGAAATTCTCCATCAGCCCCCAGCTCTTCCCCACGTGCCAGATAAGTGCGCGAAGAAGCCTTCAGATGAATCCAGCCTCAGCCACCATCTGAGTACAGCTGCAGAAAAGACGAAGCAGGAATCTCCCAGCTGAGTGCAGTCAACCCCCAGAACCACGAGAGATAATAAACTGTTCTTTAAGCTACTCAATTTTGGGGTGGTCTGCTATACAGCAATAGACAGCCAAAACACAGAGGAAGCAGCAGACACAAGATAACAAAGTGGGAAGGACAGAAGATGAATCCTCACATCTTTCCTTCTCTCTTTTTCTTTTTGGTTTTATTGCTTTTTTGTTTGTTTGTTTGTTTTTGAGACACAGTCTTGCTCTGTCGCCCAGGCTTGAGTGAAGTGGCATGATCTCAGGCTGGAGTGCAGTGGCAAGATCTTGGCTCACTGCAACCTCTGCCTCCCGGGCCCAAGTGATCCTCTCACCTCAGCCTTCTGAGTAGCTGAGACTACAGATGTACTGAGACTACAGACTACACCATCACATCTGGCTAGTTTTTCATATTTTTGGTAGAGATGGGGTTTCCTCATGTTGCCCAGGCTGTTCTCAAACTCTTGAACTCAAGCAATCTACCCCCCTTGCCCTCCCAAAGTGCTGGGATTACAGGTGTGAGCCACCACACCCGGCTACATACCTAGATTTCAATCCTAGCTTGGCTTATTACTGAGTGACCTTTGGGAAGGCTCTTAACCTCACTAAGCCTCAGTTTGTTCATCTGTAAAATGGTATGAACATAGCTCTTACCTGCCAGGGTTACTGTGAAAACCAATGAGATAACATAGGTAATGTTTTTACTAAATAGAAGGTATTATATCAATAGAGGCAGAATCAAAGATAACTCAAGATTAGTAAGAGGACAGTGATGTGAATGATGCAATGGAGGTCCAAAAAGAGTTTTAAGCACGTTAAGCCTGACCACAAAAAGAGTGCCTTACACATCTTCTGTGCCCCTATGCCTCCTCGCACTGTCCTGGGTGTGTACAAGGTTCTTGTGACTGTCTGAGTAATTAATAGCAGAAGAGAAGATGCAAAGGGGAGGACTGGAGGGTGGGAAAAGGTGTCGACTCTTTCGACTGAGGATTACATTAACTTATACCAAATTAAAATTAGTAACAAGGATTATCCTTACCATTACACAGCCAGCTTCGCTATGGTAAAATGAATCCTCTATCTAAATAGCTGTAAGGGTGGGCTATGCTTAGGCAGGGCGTGCTGGGGAGGGACAGGGGAACTCATTTTTGCCATTTCCACTGGGTATCAGGCCCTAAGCTGACTATCTTCACATTCTCTCTCTTAATCTTCTTGGCAACCCCCACTAGTATCATCCCCATTTTACACAGAAGGAAGCCAAGGTTCAGAGACGCTAAATCACTTGCACTGGGCCACCCAGATAGTAAAGAAAGATGATGATGACAGCAGTGCTGATGATGTTAAGTGATACTAATTGAGCAGGCACTATTTTACGCATTTTACATGTATTATTGAGTTAATTCTCATAGCAACCAGAGGTAAATCCTATTTTTGCTTCCATTTTACAGATGGGGAAACCCATGCACAGTGAAGTGAAGTCTTTGTCCAAGGCCATGCTGTTGATAAGTGGCTCAGCCAGAATACGAATTTATGAAATCTGGCCCCAGGGCTGAAGCTCTTGAAAGCCTCACGCTTGTTCCTGTCTGTCATGCTGTGAGGATAGGTCAGTCCTATCAAATGATTCTAAATGGACACCCATCTGATGGGATTTCTGTTGGATGGCTGCCCCAAGTCCTCTCTTATGACACTCCACAATTAAAGTACAGTTACTAACAGTCACTAAATAGTCCCTGGACTGATTATACAGAGGTTTTGCCATATGGGAAACCCTGATATGGGAACTCTCCATTAAATCACCAAAAAAAGAGACCCGGGCAGAATTTTAAGGAACAATTTGGAAGGAGGGGAGGGAGGCTGACACCATATCCTGGGGTGAGACAGACACCTTTGAGGCTCTCCAGCCAAATGTGACTAAGCCCTTCAAAGCCTAGAGAAGGGGAAGGTCAGGAAGACCGTGCTACGGGCACTTGTCTGGAAAAGAGGGAGAAGCCAGCTAAGACCTGAAAATGGGATCTGGCCACCCCTTCCCAAGGAGGCTGGGCCTCCAGTTCTCATGTCCATAGCTGAGTCCCACAATCTTCACAGCCAGCAAAGCCACCTCTTAGAACCTCACCCAAGTCTGAGGTATTTGGTAGGCATCGCCACAGCACAAGGCCAGCATGAACGCTTTTTCCTCCTCTTTGAATAAGTAAGGCAGTTGGTAGTGTGAAGGGAAACAAGAAAAACCTCAAAACAGATTATTTTACAAAATAATATAACTCAATTATTTTCAGACAGCAGAAGGGGAAAATCCATTTCTCGCCACATTTAATTTTCTCACTCTCTTTCCTTTATCCTTCCCAAATCTCCATCCCTGCATCTGGAATGTGATCCTGATGTGCACTCCCCTTCCTCTGCCAGAAAGGACTCTGGTTGCTGGATTCTGCCCAAGACACTTATCCAGGCCCCGCCCTTATTAAAACTGCAGGCAGGAGAGCGAGGAGGGGAAAGGGAGCAAGGGCGTGGGGCTCTGCACAGCCTCCCCAATGCCTCAAATACTTTCTCGAAACCTGGCAGCCACACCCACAGCTCTTGACTGCTGCAGCCCACACCCTCTCAGAGAAGCCAGTCTGCAGGGAGTCCCACTGGGTGGACTTGCTGAAATACACACTGCAGAGTGAGCCTGTCAGCTCCCACCAGGGACAGGAGTGGTGGCCAAGGAAACAAAGGCCTCCCAGCCCAGCCCTCTCAGCAACACCCCGGTGATGGGGTCTAGAGCAGGGAATGACACCCTCTCACAACCAAGTTTAGAGTCCCTGCAGTGCAGATGTCCTGCAGTCGGCTACCTGTTCATGTAGTGGTCACCAAATCTAAAGACTATCGGAAGCCACAGGGCCAGCTAGGATGCAAGGCAAGAAGGCAGGAGGTAGAAGGACATTCCTTTGCACTCTCTCCATCCCCTAGGGCATGCCTGGAAGCAGTTTTCTTGGCCCACAAGTCACAGGGCACAAGTGGAGCAGCTGCCATGCCCTGTGCACCTACTAATGCTGGGAGCACTGACACAGATATGCTCTTCTTACCCCAAATCCACAAGGCCAATGTCATCTCTCACACTTTTGATGTGCACAGCCATGGTCTCTCTCTGCTGCCCCCTGGGCAGGACTCAGTGACCACCTTGTGCGTTGTCCCCTGGTGTCTTCCTGGTATACAGTGCTACTGGTGCTCTAGGAATAAAATTCCCCGGAGAGAAGGGGCTGTGAATGTGAAGAAAGTCAGGGGAGTGAGAAAAGAGCAGATCCAGGCTCCCAGCTACGAAAGACCCCCATGTGACCTAAGGCAGGGCTGCGGGGCTCCAGGGAGTAAATGGACCACCGTAAGAGAGGGCAGTGCCCTGCATGAGCCCTGAGGATTTTGGTCTCCTCAGCCCCAGTTGCTTAATAAAAGAGTTAGTACCCCTGCTAAAGCCTCCTCCCGCCCTGCCTTCCTTCACTCTCTCTTTCCCTTTCCTCCCTTCCTTTTCTCCCTTTCCTTCCTTTTCTCCATTCTTCTGTTCACTCATTCAACAAAGTTTGATTAACACCTACTATGTACCAAATATTTTTTCTAGGCTCCGGGGATACAGCAGAGGAAGAGGTCAATAGGTCCCAGTCCTCAAAGAGCTTCCATTCCACTGAGGCTGAAGAAAGGCAATAAATTAACAAGAAAAAATGACCTCCTTCCATGTTGGACTGTAATAAGTGTGCAATAAGTGTGAGAGCACAGGGGGTAGTGACTGCATGGCCACCTCAGGCTAGGTGCTCCTGGAAGGGCTTCAGGCCCCAGAAGCAACAATGTGCAGAGAGTAGCCATCAGCTCAGTGGGAGAATAAACTAATTAGAATCTTCTGGAGAAGAACCTCATTAGGCTAATTAGAAGAAAGTAAATTAGGGCCACGCACAGTGGCTCACCCCTGTAAGCTCAGCACTTTGGGAGACTGAGGTGGGCTGATCACTTGTGGTCAGGAGTTCGAGACCAGCTTGGGCAACATGGTGAAACCCCCATCTCTACTAAAAATACAAAAATTGGGCCGGGCGTGGTGGCTCAAGCCTGTAATCCCAGCACTTTGGGAGGCCGAGACGGGCGGATCACGAGGTCAGGAGATCAAGACCATCCTGGCTAACACAGTGAAACCCCGTCTCTAATAAAAAATACAAAAAACTAGCCGGGCGAGGTGGCGGGCGCCTGTAGTCCCAGCTACTGGGGAGGCTGAGGCAGGAGAATGGCGTAAACCCGGGAGGAGGTGGAGCTTGTAGTGAGCTGAGATCCGGCCACTGCACTCCAGCCTGAGCAACAGAGTGAGACTCCGTCTCAAAAAAAAAAAAAAAAAAAAAGAAAAATTAGCCAGGTGTGGTGACGCACGTCTGTAGCTACTCAGGAGGTTGAGGCAGGAGAATCGCTGAAACCTGGGAGGCAGAGGTTGCAGTGAGCCAAGATCATGCCACTGCCCTCCAGCCTGGTCAAGAGTGAGACTCTGTCTCAAAAATACAATACAATACAATATGAAAAACCTAAATTAGAACACTTGGAAAAGGGTTACTCTAAGACTCAATTTTTTTATCTGTGAAGAAAAAACTTCATCCCTGACCCTGGGTCCTGCTGATTCAAACTCAGTCAAGCCAGCAGCACCCTCTTTGGGCCCCTTCCATCCATTAATTCAGCTCTCCACAGACCCAGCCTGACTGCTCAAGAGCATGTTCTCCGCTGAGCAGGGGCTGAGCCTGCAGCCTCTTTCCTCTCCTAACTGACCAGCACCCAGGACAGTCCTCTTTTCATCATTATGCTTCCTCTAGGCACCACTGAACAACACACAATCCAGTAATACTCAAGGCTACAGGTCCACATTTGTCTTGAAAACAAGAAACAACTTCCTGGGTAGATAGGGAAATGCAATAAACTGAGAGACATTCTTTTGGAGCCTCTCTTTGGAGCAAGTATCTGCATTCACACACAGGCACATGCATGCACACACACAAACGAGACACACAGCCTTCAAACTAGCTGGAGGAAAGCATGTCTTGCTCAGAAAAGCGTCAGGTTTGGAAGCCAATTTCAAATAAAGAAGAGCTCCTTGGTGAGCTGGGTGTAAGCAGGCCAGGATTAACACTCACCTTATGTAATAAGCATGTTATATCAGTCTTTTATTGCATGTGGTTTTGCTCCAGGAAAACCTTTATTTGAAACATGATTTGATCTGCAGTACAGAGAAATCTCCAGAAAGAGGACTTTCAGCCCAAACAACGTCGTGGATATGAAAGACTCTAACATAGGGCTTGACTCATGGTCAGCATTCGGCAAATGTTATTTTTGTTTTACAAAACATTTGTAATGCTTCCATGTTAAAACAACAGGATTCCCTGGGGTTGGGAGGGATAATCCTCAGATGCAATAGATTTGTCCATTCACTAAACATAAGTACAGGCACAGGAAATTCAAGGAAGAACAAGAGGAGTGTGAAGTTGGAGACATCATACAAGATGAATGTTCTAAGCATAACCAGAGTTTTGCATATGGAAGGCATTTATTGGCCACCACTCTCAGCCTGCATCTTATCTGGGCACTGATGTAGGACTTATCTGGACTAGGGAAACTTAAGATAATCTAGTCTTCACGCTTAAACCCAAAGAGGTCATGTGGCCTGCCCAAAGCCACACAGCAGGCCTATCTATTTTCTGATTGGGAAATTCTATGCTTAGCAACTGCAGGGCTAGAAATAATGTTAGAGCCCAAAGTGTTTAAAGGTGAGACCTCATGAACCAAGCTCCTTCAATGGCTTTATTTGGTACATACAGGGCATTTAACAAATTTATGTTGAATTAATAAAGGAGGAGTCTTTTTAGTTAATGAGATACTTCCTTAGCCACAATTTGGAAAACTCTCCACCTGGGTTGACAATGAAAAAACAAAGATGGCTTCTCATTCCTTACCTAGGTAGATCAGTCTAAAGCCACTCTGATCCCCGCTGCTTAACACTCTCTCTTCTGGACACTCTTCCCTTCTGGTTTTTATCAGAGCTCCCTGGCCTCTCCCCTCAGTCTCCTTCATCAGTCCCCTTTTCTTTTCTTTATATAAAGACAGGGTCTCGATCAGGCTGGAGTGCAGTGGCATGATTATGGCTCAATGCAGCCTCAACCTCCTAGACTCAAGTGATCCTCCTGCCTCAGCTTCCCAATAGCGGGGACTACAAGTATACGCTACTACGCCTGGCTAAATTTTTTAACCTTTTTTAGAGATGAGGTCTGTTGCCTAGGCTGGTCTGGAACTCTTGGGCTGAAGCAATCCTCCCACCTTGGCCTCCTGGGTAGCTGGGATTACGGGCATGAGCCATCACATCCAGGTGGCCCCTTTTCCAGACAGCCCCTGAAATTCTGATGTTCCTCAGGGTTCTATCTTCAGTGTCTTCCTTCCTCAATCACCTGGCAATCTCATCTGTTCTCTTTACTCATACGTGTAATAATCTTATCTGTTCCCATATTACTTGCTACACTTAAAGAGGAGGGAACTAAATAAAGCTCAGAGGTCACACAAACAGCAAATGGCAGAGGCAGCATTTGAACACCAAGTCTGATTCTTAAGTCCATGCCTCCCATGCAAACAAGCAGGGATTTTATCATCCCGGCATTGAAATAGTTGGGACAGTGCATTCTATAGATAAACTATAAATCCTGGCTCCTCTTTCTTTGGGCTAACCGACTCTGTTGAGAATTGTATAAAAGCATGGGCTTTCTCCAGAAAAGCTGCACATGGGAATGTGTTCACAGAGAAAACATTTTGTATACAATATAAAGGGTGTCCTGGATCCCTGGAAGCTCATCAATGACTCCTTCTGGGTCAGGGACCTCAGATGTAAGAATTTATCACATAAAGACTCAGAAAACACCTTTGAAGTACTTTAAAGGAAACCACAGTTTAGGTGTTCTTTCTCATCTGCTCTGACTTGCTCTAGTAAGCAAACTTAAAACTGAATCACATTATGGTTTGTTTTGCAATCAGATTTAAGTGTTTGCTAACAAAAAGTGGACACAATTTTTATCAACATGGCTTGTTTATCAAACAATTACATTTGGCCCAAACCAGCTAAAGATGTTGTATCATATACAGATTATATGTTCCTCATCCCACACTGCTGTTCTCAGAGTGACATCCCTGGGTGAAAATAAAGTAGGCTTAAAGTGTAGCACATTGCTTCTGCTTCACACGTCAACGTCTGTTGATGTCAGAAGAGTCTGACTGGGATGCATGATCACTATATGAAGCCTCGTGTATAGAGTGCTTGGAAAAGCGTCTGGTACATGAGATTAGTGTTGAACGAATGTGAGTTATCGCCTACAAGGTCCTTGGAAAGCCTTTATAGCCTCCTCTCCCAATCCTCACACCTACCCAACCTCTGGACCAGTCTCAAGGATGACGCAGCACTTCCCAGAACTTTTGGGCTTCTGAGCCATTGCCCATGATGCTCCCTTCTCCTAGAATGCCCTTCCACCCATGTCCCTGTGGACAAGTCCGTTAAGACTCAGCTTAAATGTTAAGCTTTCCTCTATCCCCTCCCAAGACTCTGGTTGGAATTCATTTTTCTTTCATCAGGGCTCATAAAAGTAATATGGATAAGCCTCAATCATAGCACATAGGACACTGTGTTATAATTATTCATTTCTTTTCCCCTGGTATCTCTGAGCTCTTTGAGAATGGGACCCATATGTCTAAAATTTGTATCCCTAACTGACAACATAGGCTCTCAATAAAATTAAAATTTGAAATGAACTCAACTGTATCAGCCCATCCTTTCTAAGTCCTAGGGTGTCTAGAAGCTTTGGTAAAGTTCCACCGTTTCCCAATTTACCTGGTTTTTAAAGACCCATACTTTTTAACTCCACTCCTAACAGTTTCAGCATACACAGTAACGCCTGCTACTTGGTTACAGGGCCATGACCGTGGGAAACATCCTGTAATTTATCTCCATACAAAGTTGTTGGCAAGGGAAAGAAACATGTCTGCTTCTCAGGAAGAATGGCTGGCAACCATCAGGGCTTTGGATAAACTCCGGCCATGTGTCTTCAGCCAGAAGCTTGCCTTGTGGACCCATCATCAAACCTTAACCTGGCTGAGGACTGCACATAATAGTAACACCAGAAGTGACGGTCCTGGAAGCTTCAGTCTTTCCAAATGAACATTCAGCATGTTCCTGGTTGGGAAAGGATATTAAAAGACAAAGAGGACAAAGAGGACAGGAAAGCATCAACTCTGACAGAATCATGAACCTGCCAAAAATAAACTGACATGGCAATCTTTTTGTTTAATTACAAGGCTCACTTTGGAAGCCAAAAAGGACAGATGTGAGAGTACAGGGTTGACATGGTTCTTCAGAGGGGCTTTTACACAAGTGTATCAAGGAGTGTCAAAGAGAAGCAGGGCAGGCAAAGTGTGCCTGGTAAAGCCAAATGACAGAAGGTACTGGGTTTCCTAAAGGCAGACAAGGGTAAACACATTACCATTACTTGGTAATTGACTTCTGAATCTATATGGCCTCAGGAAGCGAGTAGGGAGATAAAAAGCAAAGGCATGGACAAAGTTGGGAGAAGTGTTGCAGAAAGTAAACTTGTTTCCATGTTGTTTTCAGTCCAATCTAGCCATAGAGAACCATCACCAGCCCAGCAGAGAGGCCATGCAAACACCATCTCCACTCATTGGTGACAGTCTCAGTAAGACAATGGAGATTGCTGTGTCCTAGAGCTTGTAAGCCTTGCCACAGATAATGTAAGCAAAGAGCACACATGAGAAGCATTTTTATATTTTGAGGTTATAAAAGATTTGCTTAGTTTGTGTACAAGAAGAAACTCAAAAGCAGATGGCTAGGAGATGCAGCAAGGCGGAAGGCCTGATGAAATCCATAATTTGAGAGGAAAAAACAGGGTGAAATCAATCAACAGAAGAAATGTTGGTTAAGGGTCTGTAGTACATGTGTGTTTTCTGTATGTATAGTTTCCCTAAAGAAGGGATTTTTCTTTTCCTTTTGTAATCATGATATATGGCATATTATGGTGGGAAATGCAGAAAGCTCAGCTCGGCACCAGGTATCAGATTGGTCCTGCCCCTCACCAGCTAGGTTTGGGCCTCCGCTCTACAAAAGACAGGCGCATTGCAGCAGATGATCTCCAAAACCTCTTGCAGTGCTCACGGCCTGTGATTGATTTACCATGCAATGTTTAATTTTGGTGCAGAGGCTGTTTTCCCACAGAATGCAGATGGACTTCTGCTACTCCCCAGGGCAGTTCCCCAGCCACTGACCTGATACCCCAGGACCACAGCTGGCCTTGGAAAGCACTTCCCAAACAGAGGTCATTGGTGCCCCAACCGATGCAAAGCTGTTCCCACCACAGCGTGTTGACAGACTTGTCTGACTATGCACCTTGAACACAGGGACTTGAGTGCCCTCACGTTATCAGGTCAGCTTAAAGGTAATACAACAGCCACTGCCAGTGAGGTTTCTTAGAAGAGTTATGAACAAGCTTAATACAATAAAAAGTGTGGAAGTGTGGCCACGTGGTTTGCCTGGAATGATACACTTGCACACAGGAGACGCCCCGAATCTGGTGATGGCACACCCTTGTTCTCAGCTCTGTTATTTTTCCATGTGCCCTCCCCCAAGGCCTCAGCTCACCTCCCCTCCTCTCCTCTGCATCGTCCTCCTAAACTTCCATAGGCAGCTCAAGCTTGTTGGCCATTCTTTCTAGCTGAATTTCTTTCAAATTAAGGAAATTAAACTTCAGAGTTTTATAAAGGGCTATGTTGGGAGATTTTTATTTTAAGTGATGAAGAAGAAAGAAAAATAAAAATTCAAGTAAAAAAATAGTCACTTTTAGGAGTTGCAACACCTTGGTTCCTTATGTGCCAGAGAGCCAGAGGGGAGGTCACTTAAGCGGTCACTGGCAGCCCCAGGTGCAGAACTCAGGGGTCCTGATTCCCAGTGAAGGGTTCATTCCTGTTCCACTTCTCTGCTCAGCACGGAATGACTAAATTCTAGGGCTCCCCACCAGGAATGTGTGCTTCAAAGTGAAGGTGCCAAGAATGAACATTAAACAGACACCAATATCCCTTCTTGTTATATGCTGAAAAGCATAACTTTGAGATATTTTTAGTGAGTGAATGTGGTCAAACTCAAGGACAAAGCTGAGTTCAACTTAATGAAGTTTACATTAATATATCCCACCTTGTTTTTGGCACGAACGTTCACTTTTTTTTTTTTTTTAGTAATTTGCAGTTTATATAATTACAAGGCTGGAAATCTATCACCCCAGCTGAGCAAGGATACACTATAAATGTGCTAGAATAAAATATAGATGGAGATTTAATTATCATGCTACTCATGCTTTTTAAATAACAGCATGTCAGCACTTCCATAAACCGATTTGCATTACGTTAAAATTAATGAACTGGAAAACTTTGCTTCTGCTGAAATGGACCATCCCCGTCTTTCCCTCTCGCCCTCCACCTCCTTCCTAAGACCAGCTGTGTTTCAGCTCCCCCTTCCCTGGGACCACACTGAATCTCTGCTACCCTTACAAACCCCTGCTGCCTCTAAGAGTGAGGGCCGCTATCCCATCCCAAACTCAAACCTAAGCACATGCAACTTCATCCCATTTCTCCAAAACACATGAAAGCAAAAGAAAATCAAAAAGTAACTCAGCAATCTTGCCCTTCCTCTTTGGCTACTGCTGGGTGTGGCCCACTTTCACTTGTGAGAGAGCCATCCAGTGAAGAGATGATGGGAATGCTACCTCCCAGAGGTGAGCCCAGCAGGGAAAATACAGGCTTCTCAAGGCTAAGGGCATGTGCTCAGGGGTCAGGGGTCACTGACAGGTGCTAGGTAGACAGAAAGGTGATGCAAGCAGCCACTGGCCACACCTTCAAGACATGTTGCTAGGGGCAAAGGGAGACGGACTAGCATGTGGAGAAGTGAACAGGCTCCTGTCACCTTTGTTTTCTACATTGTGCAAATGTACGTATGTGAATGAAGAAGGAATGAATTAAGAAAAGAAGTAACTAATACTAAAGAGAAAAAAATAAGAAAGGGAAACAACAATTTTTGGTGCTTTTCTGGGCTGGCCACTTCTGTATCCGATTTACCCTTTGTATACAATATATCTACTTTAATCCCTGTAACTCAGAGTAGCCTTGTTTTTAGTTAGAATGCTGAAGGTCAGAGAAGTTAAGAAATTTGTCTGTGATCTCACTGCTAAGAATTGAAACGGGATTTGAAGCTGGGTCAGTTTGCTCCTGTGTCGTGGTTTTCCTACCACTCCACGTGGCAAAATATTGGAAGATGGGGTGGACTTGCGTACACAGATAGGAAGCATGGCCCAGAAAAAGAGAATTTATGTCTGAAATACAGAATGGATAACCATAGAGATTACAATACAAGAGTAACTTTAAAGGAGAGTAGATTTCTTTTTTTTTTTTTGAGACGGAGTCTCGCTCTGTCGCCCAGGCTGGAGTGCTGTGGCCGGATCTCAGCTCACTGCAAGCTCCGCCTCCCGGGTTTACGCCATTCTCCTGCCTCAGCCTCCCGAGTAGCTGGGACTATAGACGCCCGCCACCTCGCCCGGCTAGCTTTTTGTATTTTTTAGTAGAGATGGGGTTTCACCGTGTTAGCCAGGATGGTCTCGATCTCCTGACCTCGTGATCCGCCCGTCTCGGCCTCCCAAAGTGCTGGGATTACAGGTTTGAGCCACCGCGCCCGGCCAGGAGAGTCGATTTCATAACAAAAATGCAAGAACCTGTATATCCAAATGACAGCACTGCTTCCCTTTAGCAGGGTTCCTCTGGAGGCTTGGCACTTACTCTAAAGATGCTGCTGTCTCAAAACGTTTATGTAACTCCTTGTTAGAATGCAGTTACACAGCAAGTGACACATTCCTTTTAAATAGCTAAGTGGTAACAGGTGTTCATCCTTTAGCAGGTAAATGTGGTTTTTGCTAACAGTTGTATCCTTTGGAACCAAATCTGGAGCAAAAATTTGTATTGGGAAGCATAAGTTTTAATCAACGGCTACAACAGCCATTAGATTAGGTGTGACTATAAAACAGAGTTGTCTCTTCTATAGCTCAATCTGGCTCTGAATACAACTAAGAGCTAAGCTCTGAGCTATTTTCTGGAGTGGCGGCATTGCCAGAGTACGGACTCACAAGATATCTCTGTTGAAAACCAACACTCACCTGGATGTATACAGGTCATGGTGAGCAGGTGTTCTGAGGGAAGACAAAAGAAAAGCAGGGGGAGTGTTGCCAATTCTGAGCTTCAACATCACAGACATTCAGGGCCTGCTGGCATGGTCCTCAGAGCAGCAACGACAGTATCAATTGAGGTTCATTAAAATGCAGAATCACAGGTTCATATGGACCTACTGAATCAGAATCCACATTCTAATAACAGTTTTCAGTGGTTCTTCTGCACATTAAAGTTTGAAAAGCACTGGTCTGGAGGAGGAGGCTCTACAAAAGGGTTGGGTATTGAGGAGCTGAAAAGACAACCTGGAATTGAGATTCCCAGGGATGACCTGAAAACAAGCATTTCAAAAGCTCAGAAAAGCAGGAGTTTGACTACTCTCATTTTATCACAACTACATGTCCAAGATTTTACAAAATAGTCTGAGTTTCAAACACTCTGTTTCATTTGCAGATCATGTATTATGGATGGTCTGCGGTAACAGGGATAGACTCATGGGTATTGGGAATGAGTATGCAGGGGATGAGATTAGTGAAATTGTTACTATGTGGGTATGGAGACAGGCTAGTTAGCATGAAGGACTGCTGAGTGTTTGGATGGTCCGGCTGATCATCTGAACACTGAAACATTAAGTTGAAGTCAGGGAAGAATCCATGTTAAGTTAGGAGAATAAGAGAACTTTCTGTGATGATGGAAATGTTCTGTAACTACACTGTCCAACACGGTAGCCACTAGTCATATGTGGCTACTGAGCACTAAAAACACAGCTAGCAGAAGTGAGAAACTGAATTTTAAATTTTGATACGGGACTACTGGCTAGCACATTGGACAGCACAGGTATATAAAAACCCCATGGCAGCCCCTGTACCTGCCTCAAATCTAAAGAGGACCAGGAGGATCCCCGCCAAAAGAAGGGTAATTGGTAGGACACTAAAGGTATCAGTCAAGTAAGGCAGAAAGGCTTGAATGAATAAATGTATATAGATAGAAAGTGGAGACCTTGATAAAGTCAAACTCCTTGCCTTTACAAGTGTGTGTTCAGCAGCCAAGCAAGGAAGATGTCCATATGGGGCGACCCAGGGCAAGGTGTCAGAGCCCTAGTACAGGGAGATGGCATCCATGTATGGGGGAGGGTGATATGGTGCTAACTGGGCATCTACATAGGGCAGGGGGACAGTGGTGATGTGAAATTGATTACATTCAGGGTGATGGAGTACATAGTAAAAATATAAAAGATAATGGAATCTAGATTTCTCATGGCCAGACAGTTACAACTACAGAAAGAGAGAAAATGAGAATGAGCCGGGCACGGTGGCTCACACCTGCAATCCCAGCACTTTGGGACACCGAGGTGGGCGATCGTCTGAGGTCAGGAGTTCGAGACAAGCCTGGCCAGCACGGTGAAACCCCAACTCTACTAAAAACACAAAAATTAGCCAGGCATGGTGGCAGGTGCCTGTAATCTCAGCTACTCGGGAAGTGGAAGCAGGAGAATTGCTTGAACCAGGAAGGCAGAGGTTGCGGTGAGCCGAGATTATACCATTGTACTCCAGCCTGGGCAATAGAGTGAGACTCCATCTCAAAAAAAAAAAAAAAGAAAAAGAAAAAAGAAAATGAAAACGAAACTTATGATGCTATATTGGAATTTGAGATGTGTGTGAACTGACAATTTTTAATATATAGATGAATACATACACACATAATAAATATGTGCATATATACATAAGACGTATTGCCCAGCTCTGTGACTGAAAGGATCTAGGAGCAGCAACACCACAAGAGCAACAGGTAATTTATTGCCCAGATTTTGGCTTGTAAATACTATTCTCCAAAAAATGGACCAGGGCTCCTTGGAAAAATGGCTCATTCCAGGGCTAGGTCTGGAAAAATACAATACAAGCTTGGAACATCTTGTCATACCTGAAAGTGAGGAAGTGCTCAAAGAGTGATGGAGATGTGTCAAAAAAGACACCGAAGCCAGACCAAAGTGGTTCTCACTAGCTAAACATGGGGCAATTAGAGCTTCAAAATAAATAATAATGGTAACAGCTCAAAACCCACTGAGTAGAAGGGAAATCCATGTGTCCATGCTGATACAAATAAATGGCTGAATAAAGGAGCAAATGGACAAGTTGTATCACCTGATAGGATACAATAAGAATACCCCATCACATTCATGATTTTCCTGCCAAAAATTCATCGACTGAATCTAATCATGAGGAAACACAGGACAAACCCAAACTGAGGGCCATGCTACCTAATAATGGTTTATATTCTTCAAACATGTCAAGGTCATGTCATGAAAGTTAACAAGGGAATAAGAAATACTTCCAGGCTGAAGGAGGCCAAAGACATGTGACAACTAAATACAGTGTGTGATTCTGAATCAGATCCTTCCACTCTAAGAACATTATCGGGATACTCAGGACAACTGGTGAAACTGGAATGATGTTTGGGGACTGGGTGGTAGCAATATATCAATAGGAATGTCCTGATTCTGATGGTTGCTTTGTGGTTATGAGAATTTTTTTGTTTACAGGAAATCTGGGGGAGTGGCAATGTATCACATGGGCAACTTACTCTCAAATAAGTCCGAAAACGAAAAGCTCTTGGTACAGGGCTTTAACTATAAGTTTGAGACTGTTTCAAAGTAAAATAATTAAAAAAAAAAAAAGACCCCAAAGAACTACGTTCACTTATTCTGGCCAAGGTACTCTAAAGGAACATCTTTAGGGACATCTTAGAAAGATGTTCTTCTCTAATGTCAACTGCCTAAAGGAAAAGTGCTTCCTTTCCACCGACATAGACATTTACCCATCAAAGCTGAGGCCTGGAGCTGTCACAGTCATTTTGCAAATAGGGAAAAGCCACTGAAAGTCCTCCCAGAGATCTGCCATTGTTGAGCTGCTAAATTGGCAAGCCCTCAGACTGGTTACCTCCAGATTTCTTGTTATGTGTGATTTATTACCAAATCCAAATTGTTTAAGTTAAAAAAAATCTTAATCTGCTTTCAGACGGCACCAGCTCTGTTTGAAGAAAGGGGCCAATCACAGAGGTCAGCACTCTCCTCTCACAGGCAGCCCGGGGTGCGTTTGGTCTTACCTTGCCCCGGTATCAGACTCCCTCCTAACCTCTGGCCCAGGATGGGAGCTGCTGGCACTTGAAAAATCCTTTCTATCTGGCAGGCTACTAGTATACAACTCCTCCTTATTCACAATGAATCCTTCCCTTTGCCCCCTACCCCTCCACCCCCCACCACTTGCATACTGAAAGAGAACAAAAATACACCAAAAAAGAAACAAGAAATCACATATATAATTACAGCCAATGTCACAGATGCAGGCTACACCAAGAAAGGACCAAGGATAAAGATGAAGAACCCTGAGAACAGTTTCCTTTTGGACTTTGTCTCTTGATTTTCTCTGTGACTCTTTTGCCTCATGTAACCCACACACTGCTTGCTACCCGTCTCCCACATGACCACTCACATACTCAGAATTCTTGGCTCCCTTTTCTGCCATCATACCTAAAGGGCATCTCCCACCTTGGCAGATCTCATGAGCTGGACCTGAGACACAGACATGGAGAGCACACCATTTTCAAAATCCTTCCCATGGCCCCAAAGATGCTGGTTTGCCAAGGCTACATTTGTTGAGTGGACCTTGTACATCCGTGGAAGTAGGCACAAGAAATCTTTGTGAATGCTCATGATACAACTTGGTGTTTCTACATTTTTCTTTTTCTGATTATGAAAGAATGCCCCTACCTTGAGCCCAGAGAAATTTTCACCCTGTTTATTATTTTTCCTAAATTAGCATGTTTGGCAATGAAACAAAGATATGCTTAGTTTCAGTGCTGAGTACTGTGGAGGACATAAAGGATAAAGGATGTGAGGTCTATGGAGCAGGCATCCAGCCAGCCTCCTGCATGTATGCTCCCTGAGGCAGATGAAACATGTTTGGAGAGGTTGTCAATGCTCCATAAGGTGGAAGTGGTAAGCTGAATGGTGCCCTCCTTCTCCCAAAATGCGCCCAAATCCTGACCCTGAAATCTGCACATATCACCTTAGTTGGAATTAGAATCTTTGCAGATGTTATTAAGAATCCTGGCTGGGTACAGTGGCTCACGCCTGTAATCCCCCACCCCCATCACTTTGGGAGGTTGAGATGGGCTGACTGCTTGGGCCCAGGAGTTTAAGACCAGCCTGGGCAACATGGCGAGACCCCGTCTCTACACAAAATACAAAAAATTAGCTGGGTGTGGTGGTGCGTGCCTGTAGTCCCAGCTACTTGGGTGGCTGAGGTAGGAGGATCATCTGAGCCTGGGAGGCTGAGGCTGCAGTGAGCCATTTTGCCACTGCACTCCAACCTGGGTAACAGAGCAACACCCTGCCTCAAAAAAAAAAAAAAAAAAAAAAAAATCCCGAGATGAGATTATCCTAGATTTAGGCCGGCCCTAAATCCAATAATAGGTGTCCTTATAAGAGAAAAGCACAGGGATATTTCAGTAACAGAAACACACAGAGTAGCAGGTCACGTGAAGACAAAGGCAGAGGCTTGAGCGACATGCCTAAAAGTCAAGGAAGGACAGTGATTGCTGGGTGCCACTAGAAGCTGGAAGAGGAAAGTAAAGATTCACCTTCAGAGTCTCCAGAAGAAGCCAACCCTGATGACACCTTGACTTTGGACTTCTTCCCTCTGAAATGGTTAGAAAATAGTTTCTGTTGTTTTAAACCACGAGGTTTACAATCATCTGTTATGGCATCCCCTGGAAACTAATACAGTGGGCAAGGCAGGCTATTGATTATCTATCAATCAATCAAGACAGGGTCTATCTAATCTATCTAATTCATCTAACATATCCATCTATCTCTCTATATATCTAATATATCCATCTATCTACTTACCTACCTACCTACCTACCTACCTACCTACCTATTAGAGATAGGGTCTCACTATATTATCCAGGCTGGTCTTGAACTCCTGGCTTTAAGAGATCCTCTGCCTCTGCCTCCCAAAATGTTGGAATTACAGGCATGAGCCACTGGCCTGGTCAAGGCAGATCATTTAGGGGTGGACTGACTTTGTCCAGAGAAGAAATGATTTTCCCTCCCAGCTCTGATAACATACGCCCAGTAAGCACAAAGGCCCTGGCATATGGGTAAAATGGAACCTTTTAGCATATGGCAAAGGCTGTCTCTTAAGACCCTACTGTACACAAGATGGACCAGTGGGGAGGAAGAGAGCAGAAAAACTCGGACACAAACAGGGAACTCAAAGACCTTCTGAAGCTCAACACTTGTTGACTGTCTCTGAGGATCTGGGTATGCCTGGCACAAAAGGCCTCAAAAGAGAATTCGCCACAAGAAAGAAGACATCTAGTTGGTATCCAAGGGCCCCCATCAGTTGCTGTGGGGTGGGGAGGGCCACTTCAGGCACCGTCCATGGCGGAAGTGGCATCCCCTCCAACACGTCTGCCTGGAGAACAAGGACGAACATGTCAGAGTAGCCAAAGTGGCTGCAGCCACGGAATGTCCTCAAGGGCCACTGTGCAGCCTCTGCAGGGTCTGTGCCTGCCAGAGCACACCAGGGCAGGGGCAGAAGGAAACACTGGAGGGCGGGGGGCGGGGAGAAGGCAAGGAAACCCAGAGAGAAAGCTATTAACCTGCATGGCAGTCAGCTCAAGGCAGGGGTCAGAGGAGGGAGGGACTCCCACACTGAGACTGCACCCCTGTTGTTTCTTCTCTCCTGTTTTCAGGCTGTCCTCTGACTTCAGGCTCTCCAAGTGTCTGCAGGCAGAAGACCAAGGGTGCAAGCCCAGCACAGGCCCCCATTTGTTGCTTCTATGCATCATGTGCACCATGAGTACTGTGCACTTCCCGTGGCAGTCTCTGTAACACAAACTCTCTCTGTTCCAGATTCCCAAAGCATATTTTAAAACCTCATCAGCTATGTTATTTTTAAACTCCAGGAAATACATGGGATTTAGTAGATGTTATTAAGTAACACCTACTGTCCCCGCTTTTTTTTTTTATGAAAAAGTGTTTCAGTCAATCAATCAAAGGATGTATCGGTTTCTGCATCTGCATGTCCACCCCTCAATCCACTTATCCTACCCCTCCCCACCTACTGTTAAAGACAGCTATCCTCACCGACTGTTAACAAGAGTTAATCCTCTGTGGTGGGATGTGGAGTAATTTTTTACTGTCTTTTTGACTTTCAATTGGATTGTTTGAATACTTTATATTGAACACAAGCTACTTTTAGAAAAAAAAAAAGTTAGAGCATTAAGGTCATTATTCTAGATGAAATAATAAAAACCTAGTAGGTGGAAATAAACCAAATGAAAGGAAAGGAAGGAAGGAAGGAAGGAAGGAAGGAAGGAAGGAAGGAAGGAAGGAAGGAAGAAAAGAAGGTTGTGAGGGAGGTAGGAGAAAAAAGGAAGAAAAGAAAGGGGAGAGAGAGGGAAGAGAGAAAAAAGAGAGGATAGAAAAGAAAAGGCAAGGCAACAAAAGAAAAAAGAAATGAGAGAGAGGAAATGCAACACATTGGGAAACAATGAGGAGACCATTACCTGTACATCTACCTCAGGAACTCTAGTGACCAGTGCAGACTCTCCCACCCCGTTTTCACAAGTGAACTCCCAGGGAAAGCTTCTGAAAAGAAATCTCTGGGGCCCTGGCACGGTGGCTCACGCCTGTAATCCCAGCATTTTGGGAGGCCGAGGCGGGTGGATCACCTGAGCTCAAGAGTTTGAGACTACCCTGGTTAACATTGCAAAACCCTGTCTCTAGTAGGAGGCTGAGACAGGAAAATGGCGTAAACCTGGGAGGCGGAGCTTGCAGTGAGCCGAGATCCGGCCACTGCACTCCAGCCTGGGCGACAGAGCGAGACTCCGTCTCAAAAAAAAAAAAAAAAAAAAAATGAAAAACAGAAAAAGAAAATAAAAAGTCTCTGGATGCTCGTTAAGGCCCAAACATAGACCTACAAAAGACAGCCTGGGAAGTGGAAGGCAGTCACGGCAAGGGAGCTCCAGAGGGTGAGCGAGCTCCCAGCATAGCGGGAAACGGGCCACACAGCCTGGCTTGCCCAGCTCATCCCTCAAGGATTTGGTTTGACAGGCCAGAGCCTTAAAGCTACAGGGTGGATGGCATTTTGGAAGCAGTGGTCTAAGCTCCCACTCAGTTCCAGGACTTCTACCATATTCTGGTCTTTAAAGTGACTTTCAGCAAGTCCTTCAACCTCTCTGAGCCTCAAGTTCCTCATCTATGAAATGGGGATGAGAGACCCATCCTGGCAAGATGTGAAGCCAAGGTGTATGCCAACGAGCAGGTGTACCCACACGATGCCTGAGCAAGCACAGGGTCCAGTCAGAGAGACACACAATACAAAGCCAATCTGCAAACATCTAGTGACAAAGTGTTAAGGTCCAAGTGCAGTGAACGAAGCCTAGAAATTCGGATCAACATCAAGAATAACTAAGACTTGGCCAGGCGCAGTGGCTCATGTCTGTAATCCCAACACTTTGGGAGGGCAAGGCAGGCAGATCACCTGAGGTCAGGAGTTCGAGACCAGCCTGGACAACATGACAAAAGCCCGTCTCTACTAAAAATACAAAAATTAGCTGGGCATGATGGAGTGCGCCTGTAATTTCAGCTACTCGGGAGGCTGAGGTAGGAGAATTGCTTGAACCTGGGAGGCCGAGGTTGCAGTGAGCAGAGATAGTGCCACTGCACTCTAGCCTGGGTGACAGAGTGAGACTCATCAAAAAAAAAAAAAAAAAAAAAATAGTTAAGACCTACTGAGCAGTTATCTGCTTTACACATATTTACCATTTAATACTCATAACATCTTTATGAGATAGCTACTTTATTATTTCAGTTTTAGAGATTAGGAAACTGAGGCACAGGGAGGTTAAGAACTTACCTCAAGTTATGGTAGAGAAGTTCCTACCACACTAGGTAGTGCTGCAATTTCAATGCGGGCAACCCATCTGTTAAACACTACACCTCATACCTAATCTATAATAAATAATGTATGGCTCTCATTTTTAATGAGGTTATATTGTTAGATAGTGACAAGGCAAGTAAAAAAATATAAAGTAATGCACTGTGATCAGTTTCATGGGACATTTGTGCAAAGTACAGAGGTGACGGTGGGGGGAGGGGATAATTAAATATCTGAGAGGGTCGGCAAAGATTCCCCAAGAGTCATTAAACTTAATAAGGGGTTTGGAAGGATGAGTAGGAGTATTTCTGGATTAAAAACATCAATCAAAGGGAGGCCCAGGCAGAAGTAACAGTTTGGGTAGACAGAAGCAAAAAATGCAAAAAACCCAGCATAGAACATTGAAAAAGTTTAATGGAGATAAAACATACTAAGAATGCTAAAATGCTATGAAGAGCCCAGAGGCAGTGATATCTTAAGCGCAGAACACAAAGCTAACAAAAAGATCAGGGGGCAGGTGAGGTCAGGACAAAATGGCCTGAGAAGAGGTGAGGCTGCAGAGATGGCCAGTGGCTGGAGCAAGACACAGTGTGATGCCCTGCAAGGAGCCTGCTTTTATCCCGTAAACACTGGTCACTCAGGCACCTATTTCTATAGGAACAGAGGTGACCTTTAGGACAGACAGCTCTTCACTGACAGCCCCAGAACTCCAACTCTGGTTTCCAGACAATGGCCAGACCCTGACCTCAGTTCTGGCTACATCAAACTGGAGATTTCAGTCTTTCATAGGTCCACTCGGTTGGGTTGAGTAGGAAGGTCTTTTCTCCCTTGTCCTATTTCCCCCTTCTCTTACCTCCCACCAAGTGTCTGTTACTGCAAGAGGCCAGTTAAGGGTATCTTTTCCTTCTAATAATCTCAATGTTCAGGCACAGATTAACCAAACCCAAACAACATAACTAACTCAAAAACAAAAGCTAACCTCCAGCCCTGATGCAGTGAATACGCGTGTTTGTAACTCTACCTCCTAACCTCCTGCTTGTCTCTAAAGACACCATAAAAGGAGAAATCAGAGCTGAAAGAACCTCACTGCAGAGTAGAACAGTGCATTAATTTATAACAGTTCACATACTCTCGGCATTACCTCATGGCCCAATTCTAGGATCCACGCGCGAGTATGAACTGGAGCAATGTGAAGCTCCCTGATATCTATTAAGTGTTCAGACTCAGGTCCAAAGAGCTTTTCATGCTACATGAAGCAGACCCCTTGCTTTCAGATCCTCTTGTCCTACTGCTGAGTGTTTGGGAAGAAGCTCAGAGTGGGGCTGGGGGTTGGGGGGTTCTGAGCCATCACCTGGAGAATCCTCCCATTTCATGGGAGGCCAAGACTGTGGGATTGGCTCGAGGTCACACAGTTAATTAGGGAAACTCCAGGATTCAAAGCTCAAACTTCTGATTCTTCAGTGTTTGAACCCATATTTTGAACCTAGTTCTTAGAGATAAATAAGCAGATAAGATTTGGGGGGCACTGCTGGGGGAACAGTTTAAATGTAGAACAGGGAAGAAAAATACGAGCACAATTCTTTTCTAGGTACAACTAGGCATTTTACATACATTTTCCTAATTAATCTTCATAATCCTTCCAGGAACTTATCGGCTCCACCAGTTTACACAGGGAAGGGGCTGAGGCTGGAAAGACCAGAAAGTTGCCCAGTCATTCGTAAATGAGAGCCCCATTTGACCTTCAAATTGCCCATTCTGCCTACATCACACTGCATGCAGAAATCACTTTCCTAACCTTCACTCAAGCCGCTGGGAACGTCTCCTGTGGCCTCAGCCTCTACTAGGTTCACCTGGGGTGTGCAAAGGCCCTCCTCAAGTCTGCAGGCATAGCCTCATCTTCCAGGCTGGCTGAGGGGCCATCTCTCCCAGGGCCCAAGTTCCTGAGAACCTCCCAGAGCCCAATAAGAATTTGTATAATGAATGACCTGCGGGCCAGAATGTCCAAGGCCTTTCTCATCCCATCTCTGACTGGGAAACATTTAGCTATTTATCAGGCCAGACCTGTTTATCCAGTTTCCATTTAGGACAACTTTTGACATGTTAACTAGCTGATCCTTGTTAAGCTAGGGTTTGGCTCACAAGGCAAGTATTTGTGGTTTTTCTCCTGGGCTGAAACACTGAGTAAGGAGCACCAAGCCCTACAGGGGCAGGTTTCCTCCCACTGCCTCGGGCGCTGCCCACTTTTCACTCCTGGCTCCCACAGGGGCACTAGGCCTGGCTCTACTCTGGGTCCCCTGGACTGGAATGTAGCCACATGTTGTGTGTCCAGGTGGGGCCACTCCAGACCCTACCTCGGCCTGACTGCTGCAGCCACTACCACCCCTTACAGTTCTTGGGTTGGAAAATGACCACTTCATGTTGTTAGTGTTGTACCCAACTAAGATACATCCACATGCACAGGCTTCCTCAGTCTAGCCCAGGACCAGGGCGGTCACTACATCATTACAGTCCTCTTTCCTCCTTGCCTCTCACTTCTCTCCAAAACAAAGCACGTGCATGCATGCACACACCCCCTCTCCCCCGTCTCTCTCTCTCTGATTTAGCCCAAGGACTGGAAGGCCCTCAAGTAAACTGTGCCTTGCAAATACTGCCCTTTGCCATCCTAAGGCATGTACTAAAATGTGATCAAAGTTACCTTCCGTTGACATGAATGAACAGCATTTTCCACTGGTGAAAGTGTGAAAGTCTAGCTCATTTTGACAGGTTTGACAGGGTTGCATGTCATTCTTAGACTCTCCTACTTCTCACAGAAAAATTAGATTGGGGTTAAATCCATTTACTGCTTCAGACACTGTATCTGAATTGCCAAGTAAGGGGAAATAAGTCATAAATTAAAATGATACTTTAAGGAACAGAAATGATAAATTTTTAGATTTGGGTTTGGAAAGCACCACTTACAGAAATGTAATACTTTACGTCTCTTACCACTGAGAGTTATTTCTTTGAACATGTGATACTTCAAAACAAAGTCAGATATGGTTTCACGTGGAATATAACTCATGACCAGTGATAACTCCAAACATTCTGGATGCTGATCTTCAACTTTAAGAAAAACAATCACACCCAGATGACTTTTTTTCCTTAACTGTTAAAATGATAAAGTATAAAATTCCTTGCTTTAAATACTGCTAATTAGAAATTTTAACTTTTCTATAACTTGAATTTGAATCGCTTCTGTTTAAATGACAACTGAATTTCAGATTTGACAAAATATTATAAATGCATAATAAAGGGTATTAATGTATTTGTTATCTCTACCACTTCCTTCCCTGTATCATTGGGCCCTCACGACTCAGACCAAGGCTGTAACATTTATTTTTATTCTAGACGTTGAAAAACACTGCCCTAAATCCCTTACTTGATTAAAAACATTCTAGAAGCTTGAGCATTTTGTGGGGACAGGGAGACAGTATGTGAACATGCCTCACATGTGTTGGCTGAGCAGGGGATGGCCTCCATCACTGTATTTCTTCTCCCTAATGGATTGCAATGCGAAAGGCCATCCACCAAGGTGATCTCTCCCCAATGACTGAGATTTTTTTTTTCATTGACTGTGTACTGCTGCAGTCCAGCCCCTCAGGTTTGGCCTTCCACATCATTCCCCCACAACCCACCCCTATGCCCTTCTATAAGAAGGATGACCTTAAGTGCGAAATAATCTCCAGCATCTGTTTGGGGCTTTGATTCTGTGGGTTTATTTTACACATCCTAATTCTGCAGGAAACTCCCTGCAGATGTGGAGGAGCCCTCAGTCACTGACCTCTTGTTAAAAGAAACAGCCAGAAACCAGAAACATGACTGGGAAGATAAACAGCTGTTGAGGTCTCAGCTGCTCTCCTGAGTGGCATCATCTTCGGAAATAAGCCTTGCATTCATCTTCATCGAGGAAGTTGGGCCTTGGAGTTCGTTTAGAGATGGTAAAGGCATGGCACACATATCCCCCACCCTTCTCTCGCACCCATGAAAGACATCACTAATCAATCACTATATCCTTTTCCTCCGGGCCTGAAATCAGCCCCAGAATTCTTCTCAAAAAGGGGTCCAGACAAACTCTGTAAAACCATATTAAATATATTTGTCATTCTAGAAGTCTAGGTTTTAAGGGATAAAGACTCTGAAAAGAAAAATTAAAATCTGTGCATTTTGTTGGGAGGGGTTGGAGGGAGGTTAGGGGTACTCGGCTCAAGTCCTAAAGAGAGGAGGAAATTCTGTTTCCTTGAAATACCATCTCAAAGCCCACAATACTGATTTAAGAGCCCTCAACTAAAAGCAGAAGTTGTTGCTGATGCTGACAAGTATTTGCATTTCCTGAATGTAAGCTGTGTTCCAGGCACTGTTCTAAGCACCTCACATGTATTGTCTCGTGTAATTAATAGAAGATGATTCTGATGCTAACATGACCCAGGATTCAAGACTCATTTCTCAGATCCAACATGATTCACAGACGAGTGCAGCACAAGTCACACAAGACAGCTGCCTGCCAAGAGTGCTCTCACCCTCCCCGGACCTGAGCTCCATTAATTCTGCTCAGGAAAGAGGGCCTTTTTCAAATCCAGCACAGCCCTGGCCCATCTGTTCCAGTGTGTCACTTAGCCATAATCTGTTTCTGAATGTGCAGCTTCAAAAAGCAGATTTTGTAACAGATTCCCCCTTTGTCCCAGATAGACGGCACAACTTCCATGAAAGATGTGCATCTTCCTTCTTCCAGTGAAGAAGTTCTGCTGACAGTTCTGAGTGCTATGAGGGCCACAGGTCTATCCTGCAACAAACAGATCAGGCTAAGGGCTTACTTTCAAAGAACTAGAGAGAGGGAGACTGTTTTGTTTCTTCTCCTAGGCTTGGGTCAGACATTGGCAAGCTGAGTCATTTGCCTTGATGGGCTGGTAGTTGGCTGCAGCCTTGGTCAATGCCAATTTCAGCATTATTTGGCCCTTGTGGATTCTCCATGGATCCTGGGTGACAGCCTTGCACCAGCTGCCCCCAGAGCTGGGGAATGAGAAAATGACATGAACAATGATAAAAATAATAAAAATGAGAGCTGACTGTACTGGATGTTTAGTAAGCACTCAGAAAATGTGCCAAAGACTTCATATCCACTCTCACGCTGAATCCCCAAATTCTTCTGTGACCAGTTCATCTAGAAAGCTGCTGACGTCCACCTCTTAGAGAAAGGGTTCTGTGGTAGTCGAGTGTTGGTTTCAAAGCTAGGATTTTGAAGAAGTCCTTTAACTCTGTTTCCCCATTTGTGAAAAGGGATTACCCTTGTTTTTCATGTTATGTGTCATGAAGAAAAATGATCCACAAAAATATGCCTTGGCTATTCTGTGGAAAAGAATGAAATAAGTTCTCAGTTTATGACTGCTATGGTTGCTGATATAGTGCGCTCTGGCTTCCGGTTTGCTGGGTGTATCTTATCACAGTGTCCTCCATATGTGAATCCTAAACATTAAAAACAGTGTTTCTTTAGATACTTTCATCAACTCAACTCGAAACTAAAACAACAGGCCGGGAGGCAGTGAGTTTCTTGAGGGCAAAGGTTGTGTCTTACTCACCTCTGAATTCCACATATTTGGTTTAAAAGAAACAGCCGAAAATGTTATTTGAGGATAAAGACCAGAGGGAGGTACAGAAAGGGAAGAAAGAAGCCACAACCTTCTGTAGCATTATCTTGTCAACGAAAGTTCATATTTTTTCAATAAGCATCTACTAAGCCCCATAAGAGAAAAAGGTTTGTTGTCTGCTTGGTACTACCTTAAACACTGGGTGTTTGATGCAGTCATTGCCTTTATTGAGTGGGAAATAGCCTTGAGTAAAGTGAGAGGCAAGACTTAATAAGTCCTTAACGACAGTCACAACCATTTGTACCCTCAGTCTGGCTGATTCTTGGAAAAATTAAAAATGCCCATGCTGATGCCAGGGAATGTCTCCTAAGATCACTGCCTTTCTGCACTCTATCAGTCGCCAGCCACTCAAATCTCCAAAATTATAGATGACAGAATGACAAGGCTTTTGGCCAAGAAAAAAACAAAGGCTCAGCCTAATTAAAGTATGTTGAGAGTGAGAAAGCTAAAGTCTAAGAGGCCCACATATCAGAAATGGGAAACTAGAATAGACATCTGTTTGGAATCTCCATGGGCAATTCTCTGTGATCACAATGAGTTTAACAACTGCAAGGACAGTAACAAGGGGGCTTTAGGTTGGCTCTGCCACTCCCTCTCTTCCCTCATAAATGCCTGCTCTGAAAGCCAAAACTCAGAATGCCCCTCCCAAGACACTTTCAGCCTCGAGACTCCAGAGAAAGGAAGCTCACACTCGGGCTGAGCTGCTAACGCTTGCATTGCACCTGCTTTTCCAGCCACAATGCACAAGTGGCTCTTTATGCCCCCACCTCGTGGGCAGCAAAAAGGGAAGATGTCCTTCTCACCCAAGCATCCCAGTCTCCCCATAGGAAGAGCGCTATTAGGGAGGTCTAAAGGGGGGAATATTCAAATGGAGTCTGGGTGAGCCAGACAGATACCAAGCTTAAAGGCAGAAGTGTCCAATCTTCCCTGGGCCACACTGGAAGAATTGTCTGGGGCCACACATAAAATACACTAACACTAACAATAGCTGATGAGCTAAAAAAAAAAAAACACGCAATGTTTTAAGAAAGTTTACAAATTTACATTCCGTCTTGAGCCACATGTGGTCCGCAGGACGCGGGTTGGAGGGTTGGACAAGCTTGTTTAAAGGGCTCAGCTTGCAGTTAATGAATTCATCACTCAAATATTTGGCGAGTACTCTCTGCATATCAGGTGTAATTCTAGGTATGGCAAAAGAGAGAGAGACGTCTGCTGTCAGGGTGAAATGTCCCTATCTTAAGCTTGTGACAGCAATCGGGCCATAAAATGTTAACGTCACAAGACTTCAACTGGGGTTCAAATCCCAGGCATGCTGCAGTCTAACTTTGTGACCTTGGGCACCAGACTTCCCTGAGTTAAGGGAAGGATCAAATTAAGGGGCAAATTTGAAGACCAGGGGCAGAGTCCTTTTCTCCTTCTAGGATTCCTGATTCCATGGCTGGTGTTACTCCTGCATTTTACAGCCAAGAATATACACATAAACACATACCCATGTATACATATACCTCATCCTTTAAATAAGACTTACCATACCCTACATTTCTCTCTTATCCTCATAGTCATCTGACCGTGTAGGTATTTGTGGTGCCCATGAGAATGAATGCTGTTCGCAGGCCTCCCACTACAGGCAATGAAATTGACCAAGGGCTCCAGCTGCTGTGCTCTGAAATCCATCACTGTAACTGTGTTGGCACCAGACTGCACTTCTCATGGGCTGATTCCAGAGGCAACAGCGGAACCCAGCAGGGGTACTGAGACAAACCTATTCCTGGGAGACATAGGACTCCTCTGACAGCTGAGTTTGGCTACAGGACTCCCTGATGGCATTGTGGACCCTCCTTGGCAATCTAGGACCCTTCCCTACAACTGCTCCTTCCTCTTTCCTTCAGTAGAGATCAGACTTGCATTGCTATCTGACCATTCTCCTAACCTGTTTCTTTTAATAAAATCCTGGAATGTACAGTCCTGTCTTGATGCCTGCTTCTTGGAAGATGGTGACAAACAGAATTTTATCATGTCTGTATTACAGATGAGAAAGCTGAAGTTTAAGGGGCAAATAGGCAACCCAATGTCACGGTGTTGTGGGGGCTGGCAAGGAATGCACTGTAATTCAATATTAGCTATTTGTGAATCAAAATGCCACAGAGGCCTCCCATTCCCTCCACAAAAAGTCCTGGAGACGGGCCCTGAGGTGTTCTCTGCGAAGCAGTATGCCTTTCCCCATTTCCCTAGGTCCTACAACTGACTAGTGGTGGGCCAAGATCAAAGCCTAGGTTTTCAGCATCTAAATCAGGGGTTCCTCCTCCCAGCCCACCATGCTCTGGGAGCCAGACTGCAGAGCAATCCCAGCTAGAGTGAAGCTCTGCAGCTCACCCTGCCTCATGGTGCCTGTGGAGCCACAGCAGGTTTTTGCATTTAGTTAGTGTGTTTGGAGACAATCATTTCATAAAAGTTAATCTGCTCTGGGCTGGAACCAGCTGAGACTGATAACTCCAAGTCTCCCCAAATGAGAACTTCAAATGCAAAGTCACATTTCTTCCCAGTGATCTTGGCTGCCTGAGACCTGACTACCTTCAGATGAAACCAGGCATTCATGTATCCACATCCAAATTTTCTTGGCCTACCCCAGCTGGAGATTTCAGAGCTGCTTCTTCAATGCCAGAAAAAGTAAGAGGAAGGGCAGCTGCCCCTCTGTCACCATCACAAGCCAAACACGCTCCCTCTGTACCTAGGTGGCTGGGGAGACGCCCAAACAGCACCTCAGGAAAACTAATCAACATTGTCCAAGTGGCTGTAGCAGAAAACTAGAAGGGGAGACAAACAGCTTTGCCAGCCAAAGGCCACTGAGAGGCGCGCAGGAGAAAGGAGCTCGAAGCTCTGTCTACACCCGGGAGTCACACAGGTGGGAGAACAAATTAGCACAGCCTCTCTCCCTCCTCGACAAGGCCAGATCACCAATGGCATCCAGTAAACGGGTTAGTGTCCATGTCACTCAAATCTCTGCTCTGTGTGTAGACTGGTGTCTGTTTTATTTGAAATTACTTACCAACCTAGTCTCTCTCTTACTCTTGGCAACCAACAGAGCGATGGACTCGTGACAGCAGCAGCAGAGACAGAGAGAGAAAGTGAGAAAAAATGAGTGGGTTTATACAAGAGTATTGTACATCAGAAGGAACAGAGCACAGGACTGTTCTCTTCAACTGGGTCCTGGAAGAATTGAGAGGGGCAGGACGGAAAGCACTAATAGTTATTGAGGGGTTTACTGCATGCCAGACACTGCTAATGGATTTACATGCCTTATGTCATCTAATCCTCATAGTAACTATAGAAAGCTGATACTATTGTTATTACTTCCATTTTACAGAAGAAGAAACTGAAGTTCAGAATGGCAAAGCAACTTTCCCAAGGCTTCCCAACGAATCACAATCCTGGCCTGGATTTTAGCAGAGTTAGTGTAACTTGAGAGCTTCCTCTATTGACTACCACAATACACAATTCCCCGTGTTTGTTGAATGCCTACTGTGTGCTACATGTTTTAATTAATGACAACTGCATGCCATTCTTAGAACAGCTTTAGAAAGTACGTCATACCCATTTCTGAGGAGTGGGGACTGAGACTCAAAGATGAACTTAACAAAAGTCCTATAGCTAGGAAGTGGGGGAGCTCAGGTTGAAAGCACGTCTGAGTGACTCCACAAGACCATGAGGCCCTCCTCATAGGCACACCCAGGGCAGCTCCCACCTCTCCTCATTTGGCCCAGGAGGGCACAACAGTAAACAATACTAGAACAATCATGGTGGTCTTTTTTTTTTTTTTTTCCTTTGGAGACAAGGTCTTGCTCTGTGGCCCAGTTTGGATCGTGCAATGGCGCTATCACAGCTCACTGCAGCCTTGACCTCCCAGGCTCAAGTGATCCTCCCACTTCATCTTCCCTAGTTGCTGGGACTACAGGCACGTGCCACTATGCCTGGCTAATTTTTTTTTTTGTAGAGATGAAGTTTCACCATGTTGCCCAGGCTGGTCTCAAACTCTTGGGCTCTAGCGATTCACCTGCCTTGGCCTCCTAAAGTGCTGGGATTATAGGCGTGAGGCACCGCACCCAGCCCATAGCAATAATGGAACACTGCCTGAGGATTTTCAATGTGCTAAGCACCCTTCATTTTATTGTTACCACAGCCCTGTCTGTGAGTGAGTGGCTTGACCTCAATTTCACGATGAGTAATTTGAGGCTTAGAAGGGCAGGGCACACGAGTCACCTGAGCAGAGCTGGCATCTCAGGAATGTCCAGCATACTGCCTGAGACATGACATCTCACAGGGGACAACAACGACTCCATCCTCTCCTTTCCACTCTACAGACATTCGTCTTTTGGCTGAAGAAATTCTCTAATGCAAATTGTTAAGGAGGCAGCAAAGGATGTTTCAGGGTTTCATTTCTAAGCAGGTTTCCCTAAAAGAACCTTCTAGAAGTTATAGGCAATGTGGGTCACTCAAAGGTCTGGCAACCTTTCTCTCCAACTTGAACTTTCCTCAGGCTGAAGCCTCCCACATTCTGCCGCAGACATCCCAGGAAACGTCTCTGTCCTTTCAAGTCCGTGAGATTCCAGCCGAGGCCTGACCTCACACTCAGCCTGGCCCGCTCCCTGTCGCCAGGCAGCCAGTTCCTTGTTTTTCCTCCCATGATGATGGATACAACCTGTCAGGAAAGCTGGGAATATTTTTAGCTCCTAACTGATTTTTATCTAAATTTAACTCTGAGCCACAGCACAGCACCAGCAGACTTGCATCCGTAGGGCAGCCAACGTTTTCATGGCGACACATCACAACGGAGGCTTGGTATTTCTCAGATGCCCTGGCTCAGCTTGAAGCTAAAATAAGACAAACGACTCTTTAGGAAAAGGATCTTGATCTTGTAGTACTGGAACCATCAGACTGTAGAGTTGGACAGAAACTTAGATTTATCCAACCTCCTCATTTTACAGATCAGGAAACTGAGGCCCAGCAAGCACACGCCACTTGAACCGCAAAGCTCGGTGTTGTTTTTTTCACACCACCACATTGCCTCCAAGGAAAACAATGAGCAAATCAGATGGGACATTTGCAGAGGGCCATAACTTTTTATTTCGTAAATCATAAAATCAAATGTTCTGGGTCATGGAGCCAAAGCTGGTTGAACCCTGATCTCTAGTAAACAGTACCAACTGTCTGATTCAGCACATTTAGTAAGCCCATGGAAAGTGGACTTTTTCCAAGGTTCAGAGTCTAAAAAAAGTTCCAACTGAAACAATTCAGTAAGTCATTCTCTCTCGCCAGAATGCTGGCTCCTGGAGAGGGGGGCATTATCAGTTTGATTCACTGTTCTATCTCCGAAGCCTGGAATCACACCTGGAACATAGTGGATGCTTGATAAATATATATTGAATGGCAGACTGAATGACTGAACAAACAAACAAATGAATAATTAGGAGGAACAGAATCATTAGGCCTGAACGACTGCTTGTAGGAAAGGGAGGGCAAAGTCACCAGCAAAATAAAGTGAGATTGTGCTTTTCCATTCTTTACCCATCAAGTTATGCAGAAATCGATATCTTCTAGGAATTAGATAAAATGTTCTGCATGGCCATACAATAAAAGGCAGATGGAGATTCCCAAGTGGCCACCATCATTCACACACTTGATTGAAGATTGGACTCAAAAGAAAAAGAAATAGAAGAACAATAAAAACAAGAAGCATGAAAATATGGTGTCCCAGCCGGGACCATGACCCAGAGAGTCACCATGGATCTCCCGGCAGAATGAAGCAGTGAACTAGAGGCCTCGCCTCTGAGCCAGCGTTTGAGAAAGGAGGACACAGCCTATTGTAAGGGGGGAAAGAGGGTGGCTTTACTTTTGTCCCATTCCTCACCTTAGTATCTTTGTGCGGAAAGAGGCCATCATTGCTACAGTACGTTTAATTGAAAAATCACCCTTCTTGCATAGACCCGACTGAATGAATACATTCTGAGGCTCAAATGGTATCATGTGTCCTAGGCCCCACATTGTAACACATTTATTTTCACAAGCGGGTCACTATATACAAACACAAAAGGTGGTATTTGTGTATATTTGAAGGCACATGATATGGGGAGTAGGGTGAAGCAAAAGGGGCAAGAGAAAAATCAGGATTTATAAAAAAGAAATCCAAATACAGCTTTATTTATTGAATGCCATATACATTCAGCATTGTGCTTTAAATAATTTTTTTTTTCCTGCAGTGCGGGGGAATGACAAGGGGATGGGGATTTCTAAAGGAAAGGAAATGACATTCAAAAAGTAAATAAAATAGAATTCTTGACTTCTTAGAGCTTTAACTTATTAGGAAGACAAGACAAACACAACGAAACATTCACAGATAAAATAAACATTATATATATTAAAACATAATAAAGCATTAGTGAATTGGTTTTGTAAAATGTGTGGTTCAGGGAATCCCAAGAAAGGAAGTTCTAGGTGGGTCAGGTCAGTCAGGGAAGGCTTCCCAAGGGAGGTTCCAGAACCTGGTGGAAGGAGCTGTTTGAAACAGTGAGATTTGCCATAATGTATTTTACATGCATATTATTAGAATTACTCAGGGGTGAGGAAAAAAAGATCCCAGTAAAAATCTTTGGACTTTTTTGGTTCTGGTTTTGATGTTGTCATAACCTATAGGTGTCCCCTAGACAAACTATCTAGACTTCTTGGAGATTTTTTTTGTTATTGTTTAATTAGCATCATACATAAAAGTCAAATGGGCTCTAATTTAGCATTTCCTCTGACTAATCTCTGACCTGGGCTTGGCATTGCAATAGCTGAGCCCCAATCACGAGAGGTTTGAAAAAAAAATTCCTAAGCAGTCAGTATTAACAGCCCATTGTACAAATGTGGACATTGAGGTTTGCAATAATCACAAATCATGTAACCTTGTACTCTGACTTGAGTTCCAGGGAGGACTGGGACTGTGTGACATGTCCCACTTTTGAACTCCCTTAGAACATTCGCTGGACATTTCTGGTATCCAGGTTCCTCACATCCTTTTCATCCCCACACTCACCTCCTTCCTTCCACTGGGCTGTGAGCGCTACATGCAGACAAAATCAGTTTCTTGGCCATCTCTCTATAACCAGTGCCAGCCTCAGGACTGGTTGGCACTGGGTAAGTACTCAGGGACTGTTGAACTGAGGAATAAAGAGAATGCTGATGGTCTTGCAATGGAAGGAAAAGGAGGATAGCATACTGGAGGTTACAGATAAGAGTCATTTTTCTGGATGAGAGAAATGATTACTGTACATGTATGAGGAGTTTCTTACAACACTGGGCATGACAAGTCAAATCTATATATGACCCATATCTTCAGCAAGAAGGGTTGGTTATATAAATTATCATATACTGAGAGCAAATTATATGAGCAGATATTTCTCAAAAGAAGATATGCAAATGGCCAACAAACATGAAAAAATGCTCTACATCACTAATCATCAGGGAAATGCAAATTAAAACCATAATGAGATATGTACACACTCCTGCAAGAATGGCCATTAAAAAGTCAGAAAACAATAGGTGTTGGCATGGATGTGGTGAAAAGAAAACACTTATACACAGCTGGTGGGAATGTAAATTAGTACAACCTTTATAGGAAACAGTCTGGAAATTGCTTACATAACTAAAAGTAGATCTACCCTTCCATCCAGCAATCCTACTACGGGGTATCTACCCAAAGGAAAAGAAGTCATTATGACAAAAAGACACCTGCACATGTATATTTTATTGCAGCACAATTCATGATAGGAAAGCTATGGAACCAACCTAAGTGTCCACAGGCCAGTGTTTAGATAAAGAAAATGTGGTATATATACACCATGGAATAGCACTCAGCCATAAAAAAGGAGCAAAATAATGTCTTTGCAGCAACTTGGATGGAGCTGGAGGCCATTATTCCAAGTGAAGTAACTCAGGAATGGAAAACCAAATACTATGCTATGCTATGCTATGTGTACACAAAGGCATACAGAGTGATATAATCAACTATGGAGACTCAAAATGGGGAGGATGGGAGAGAGAGCAAAGAATTAAAAAAGTACATATTGGGTACAATGTACACTACTCAGGTGACAGGTGGGCTCAAATCTCAGACTTCACCACTCTACGATTCATCTACGTAACCAAAAACTACCTGTACTCCAAAAGCGATTGAAATAAGAAAAATATTTTTTAAAAATTATTGCACACTCATATAATGAAATACCATAAAGCTGTATATGGTGCTATTGTGCATGCATTGTCAAAGAGCCAAACATTTGTTCTTGGGAGGTTAAAAAAAAAAAAAAAAACAGGTACCACAATTATTTGCTGCCTTCCAAAGGACCCCAGTATATAAACACACACAGAGTATACCTGCGGTATTAACATTTCATGGTGGTATTCAAAAGGCTCCTATGGGAGCAGTAATGAAGAGAGGGTTGGGAAACAGTGCTGTAGTAGAATCATTCACAATAGAGACAGATGCTGAAGATGAGTGCTGCATGAGAAAAGCAGGTTACAGAGGTGCAACACAACTTTGGTAAAATGTATGCACACAAACACAATAATACACACACACACACAGAATGATACATTTACATCATGGAAAACATGGAAACCATAATTGTAGTAGCATTCTTTGAATAGTGGGGTTGCAGATTATTTTTACTTTCTTCTTGCTTATCTGCATTCTCTAAAGTTGCTACCATAAATACATTCCTTATGAGAAAAACAACTCTGTGTGTGTGTTTCTAAGAGTCAGATCATTGCATTACTCTGATGTTCTGCCAAAGAAATATATAGGCAGCCCTTAATTTCTGCTGCTTCATTCTTTTTTTTTTTTTTTTTTTTGAGATGGAGTCTCGCCCTGTCGCCCAGGCTGGAGTACAGTGGCGCGATCTCGGCTCACTGCAAGCTCCTCCTCTCGGGTTTACACCATTCTCCTGCCTCAGCCTCCCGAGTAACTGGGACTACAGGTGCCCGCCACCTCACCCGGCTAGTTTTTTGTATTTTTTTTTTAGTAGAGACGGAGTTTAATCGTGTTAGCCAGGATGGTCTCAATCTCCTGACCTCGTGATCTGCCCGTCTCGGCCTCCCAAAGTGCTGGGATTACAGGCTTGAGCCACTGCGCCCGGCCATCATTCTTTATCTTTCTTCCTATCAATAAGCTTGTGTACTGCCACCTCGGGACACCCACTCAAGTTAATAAGGATCCATCCGCTCTGGCACCCACAGCTTTAAGCTCAAGACAACCCACCTGGAACCCAAACCTGCCTGCAGCTCTTCAACCAGTTTTCAGGGAACCTGAGAGAATGGAATAGGCTTTTCTACCTGCCCCCATCTCACTCTTCCCTGCTACGCTTCTTCTCAGCTCCTCACTGGCTCTCTGAACAATCCCAGCTTCTTTTCAGTCAGCCTCAATGGCTTAAGCTCCTTCTTTCTCCTTTTCTAAGCTGCCACCATGTGTCTATTTCCTAGGCTTCCCCCTGCAAGGCTGGCCACAGGCAAACATGAGATTTCTGTGTTCTCTTCAAGACCTTTAATCTTTGGCTGTGGCAGTCAGCTTCTGAAACGGCCCCCAGCGATTGGTGCCTTCTCGTATCCATGCTTTTTGGCAGTCTCCTCACATACTGAATCTGCACTAGTCTGTGTAACCAACAGAGAATGATGAAGTAAACACTTCATAACTTTCAAGATGAGGTTAAGGATTAGGAGACTAGGTTTTTTGTTTTGTTTTGTTTTGTTTTTTAAGACAGGATCTCACTCCAACAACCAGGCTTGAGTGCAGTGGCACAGTCATGGCTCACTGCAGCCTCATCCTCCCACCTCAGCCTCCCGAGTAGCTGGGACTACAGGTGTGTGTTACCACGTCCAACTAATTTTTGGAGTTTTAGTCGAGACTGAGTTTTGCCACATTACCCAGGTTGATCTTGAACTCCTAGGCTCAAGCGATCCCCCAACCTAAGCCTTTTAGGTGCTGGGATTACAGGTGTGAGCCACCATACCTGGCCAACACCCGGACTCTTTGATTGGCTGTCTTGAGGAAGGCCAGTCACCGTGTCAGGAGGACACTCAAGCAGCCTTGTGGAGAGGCCCATGTGGAGAGGAACTAAGGCCTCCTGCCCACAGCCAGCAACAGGGAGTGAGCCACTTTGGAAGTCCATCCTCCAGCGCCAGCCAACCTGACTGCAACCCCATGACAGACCCTGACTAGAACCACCCAGCCAAGCCACTTCTCAATTCCTGACCTATAGAAACGTTTTAAGATAATAAATATTTATTGCTGTTTTTAAGCCATTAGGTTTTAGAACAATTTGTTATGCAGTCATAGACAACGAATACATTTGTGTTTTTAGAGTTCTATTACCCCATACCAGGTGAAATAGACAAAATTTAAATTAGAAGGAAGTCACAAAGATTTAACAGGCCTAGTAAGTTTTTCTGATCTGTTCCTTGGACTAAATTTCCTCACTTTTTTCTCACAGATTTTTCTGGATGGTTTTAATAACTAAATATCCTCCAGCAAGGGTGAGTGTTGTCTAGTTTGCCCACCTACAGTCTTAGCCTCTCAGACACTTCAACTCATGGTAATCCTGTTTCCTAGCAAGCGAGTCAGCAGGTACAAATCAGGAGACCAAGGAGACATTTCCTCAAAGTTCCTAAAAAGTCACTGATCCCTTCCAGGTTAAATTCTGTAACACTGTATAAATGTCAATGAATTTTGAAAAACCATTATTAGGTGCATTTTAATGTACTCTAAGCTTGTTTTCAACTTAATTTGACCCACTTTTTTTTTTTTTCAAGTCTATGTGATCATTTTACTCAGTTCTGCATTTGCCCTTTAGTTCTAATGGTCTTTGATTGTTGTTAATATTTGCAGTTGTTGACTCTGGCTTTTATTTGTTTTCGCTGCTTTTCGGGGTCTTAAGAAAGTAAAATTTTTTGCCCATATTGAATTGACTATAATATTTTAAGATTCTTTTAAATATTGCTCACATTAGCCCATTTGTTGTTTTAATAGGTCTTAAGTTGTTTCAGCTGTTTTTCAGTTAAATATTTTAACTTAAAAAAAACTGTCTGAAGTTATAGCATTTTAAGAATGCAATTACATTTATTTCAGCACTCTCACATTCATAACTGCTTTTAATATTTTAATAACTTAGTTATTAAATAAATCTATTCTTGGAATATGATTTCAAAATGCTGCAGGGAGGGGAAAACAATTTTAAAAGATTCTGTTAACCCTATGTTTTAAAAGAGAAGGCTGGCTGGGCGTGGTCGCTCACGCCTGTAATCTCAGCACTTTGGGAGGCTGAGGTGGGCAGATCACGAGGTCAGGAGATCGAGACCATTCTGACTAACACGGTGAAACCCCGTCTCTATTAAAAATACAAAAAAATTACCCTGGTGTGGTGGTGGGCACCTGTAGTCTCAGCTACTCGGGAGGCTGAGGCAGGAGAATGGCGTGAACCCAGGAGGTGGAGCTTGCAATGAGCCGAGACCGCACCACTGCACTCCAGCCTGGGCAACAGAGCGAGGCTTCACGTCAAAAAAAATAATAATAATAAAATAAAATAAATAAATAAAAGAGAAGGCTGATACTAAAGCTTTTTCGTTTTTTTTTTTGGAGACGGAAACTTGCTCTGTTGCCCAAGCTGGAGTGGAATGGCGCCATCGTGGCCCACTGCAACCTCTGTCTCCCAGATTCAAGAGATTCTCCTGTCTCAGCCTCCCGAGTAGCTGAAATTACAGGCGCCTGCCACCATGCCCAGCTAATTTTTGTATTTTTAGTAGAGACGGGGTTTCACCATGTTGGCTAGGCTGGTCTCGAACTTCTGACCTCAGGTGATTCGCCTGCCTCAGCTTCCCAAAGTGCTGGGATTACAGGTGTGAGCCACCATGCCCAGCCTGATACAAAAGTTTTACAGAGGGAGTACGTGAAGCTGCAGAAGATCTTGGGTCCAGCTCTGGTTATCTCAGTCAAATAACTGGCACATCACTGAGGCAGTCATTTCATCTCTGCTAGAGTAAGCTGATACATCTGTAAAAAGGGGAATCATATGTTTTGGGCCAACTTTAGAAGGTTACAAGGCAGCTGTTAGGACAGCAATTCTGATCTTCCCAATATACTCTTATTTGTTTAAATGTTTTAACGTTTATTTTCGAAACAAATTTTATCTTGCCATGGAATATGGAAAAGCTACATCACTTTCCATGGATAAAAAGTTATAGTAAAATAAATACAAAAGAAAGTGAAACAATGTTATTAAATCCTAGCTAGACACAATTGAAGACTAGCTCAATTTGAGAATTGTTAAAGACATAACTAGCATAACACCTTCCTTGATGTTGAAAAAAAGGATGTATGGAGTTGAAAGAGAACTGAAAAAGGAATGACTTTCTCATTCTAGGATTCAGTGTTATTTGATGCGGTTTCTTGGTTCCACTAAATCAAGGGACAAGCAGTATGAGTCCCACATTTTTTAAAAAGCTTTCGTGAGGAAAGATATGAATGGAGCAAAAAGTTTGATCATGTTCCAGGAACAGGCTTTCTTGGGCTACTTAGATCTTTTTTTTCCCACATGTTGTCTGTCTCTTTACCAATCTAAGGTGGGCTACATTGTATGAAAAGGCCAAAAATGTGAGCTAACCCATTTTAAATCTTAGTAACATCTGGGACCTTTAGGAGAAGGAAATAATTTGTGATCCAAAGGAGAATTCAGCTTGCTGAAAGCTGGTATCCTCATGGAAAAAGGAAAATGGACCTGCTCGTGGGAAGGGGAGTTGCTGTAATATGGAGATGTTCAGAAGATTATAAATAACTTTGAGGTTGTTTTAGTGTGGGTTAACTTGTGGTCTTTAGTACATTCCAAATATACAAAGATGTTTTATGAGTTTACAACTTATACAAAACATAAGGCATTATGGAATTGTACCATTAAACTGTGAAGTGGTTATCATGAGTGACTGCAGAATGATCCTCACACAGTTCACCCTGATGGGGGAAGAGGACTCATCCAGTCCAACTTTAGGAACCAGAAGTTCACCTAGGGGTGACCCGGTGGACTCTGGGCTCAGTAAACATGAATCTGAGTCAGCATTTCCCTAAGCATATTCTCAAGAATATTACTGCCAAGAGATCTAACAACAACAACAACAACAACAAAAAAAAACAATTTAAAAACGGTTCTATGATCCTTTTGCTGGAGTCTAGTTACTATACCCTCCTGCTGAAGATTTATAATTCATGTCAGCACAGTAAGAGCTCTGATAATTCCTGTAATAAAGAATTTGCTTACCTTTGCTTCATCACGTGTTTGTAACACTTGTTGGCCAAATCAACAGTCATCAATAACCTAGCAAAACTCATATTCAGGACCATTCTAACTGACTTTTAACAGGGCAGCACCACCAACAGGGCAATTTAGAATCAAAACAAAGCAAAACATTGAGTTCTATTTTCTTAAATACATTAAGGAAGAGTGGATTTATCTGGAATTAACTTAAAAGAGTATTTGCTGAAGATTTCAAGATGGATTTTTGGACATTTTAAAGAGATTTTAGAATCCTTGTTTGATGTCAACATTGTAGTGTTCCCCATTTCCTTGATTAGACATAGCAGAAGTGTCCTAAGGTGATCAGTCCTGATCATGGTGTGCTGGAAACAGGCCTGGAACAAATGTCATCAAATGTGATCCCTTAAGAGAAGTATGTTGCAAGCACCAATGTCCAGCACAAGCGTAAATTGTTACTTCCAGGAGATCTGGTTCTAAATCAAGTTCTGCCATTAACCAACATTATGACCTAGGGCATGATCATCTACATTTTGAAGATAAGGAAACTGAAATTCTGAGAAATACAACAAATTATCCAAAGCTAAACCCCAAGCTAGGAGAATCGTACTGCACCCAGGGCCAGGGCTCCGGCTCTCACTGCTGTACTCTCCACTGCTGTACTCTGCCTCCCCAGCCCTCCTGCCTCTCAGGTTCACACTTGGGATCATCTGACTCTTCTTCAGGTAACCTGGATGTCTGTGCTCCTTCTGTTCTAAGTCTTAGATTCATTGCTCCTGCTTTCCCTAGAATCTTCATTCCAGTCATTTCCAACCCAGAATGAAATGATCCAGTGTGTTTCTGGCCCTTCTGATTGCTGATGGGCTGAGTCCCAGCCTCAGCTATAGGGCCCTGGTTTGTGTTGGTCTGAATCACCTTAACAACTCTTGACCCATCAATGACTGTGGCCAAACCCTGAGTGCCTCCAAGAGGCTTTAGCTTTTCCCATTAGGATACTTATTCCAGGAACCTTTATGTTGGGCTAGGAACTTAATGACTAAAGGACAAATAGTGGCTCCTTCCCACTAAGATTCCATCTCTCAGTGTGGTAAAGGAACAAAGTCCCAGGTGTAGAAAACACCGAACTAACTCCACTTCAAACCATGCTCCATCCTATGCCTACTGCCACTCCCTGGCTCTCTGTCTGTCTCCACTCCTGACACCCTCGGCCTTCATTCTGGTGGTCATCCATGCTGCCTCTGTCCTAGTCTGTGGTGACTTTGGAGGCTCAGTTGTCTTGAATCTCTGTCTTCCCAAATTCACTGCCTTATCTCTGGCTCATGGCATGCCTCCTGGGAAGGAACTGGGACTGTTCTTCATGAACTTCCCCCAAAGGCGGACCACGCAGATTAGGAACATGTAACTCCATGCTCCCTGAATCCTTTTTCCCTTTCGTACTGCCCCCTCAAAAGCCACTGGTAGGTGGGTGTTGGGCAAGAAGCACCATCCTCCTGGGCATATAAATTCTAAGCTCCACCACCTCCTCCCTTAATAAAACAGCAGTGAGGATCACAAGGGACACTGACACTTACTCAGCCCTGACCAAATATCAGGCATTTGCTAATCAACTGCGTTAGGTAGTGGATCTCGGGCGCGGGATCGCACCTGCGCCATAGGCTGCATATCTTCCTGGGCGCGAAACCGGAGCCATGAGGCCCGGAGTTAGCCAACCTCTGTTGCTTGATCTCCGCAAAGCAGAGACAAAATGGCACATTTCCGGGTTCTTCATTATAAACTGTTCCCGTGCGCGCCTAAAACCTTTCCCGCGCGCGCCTAAACCTTTCCCGTGCGCATCCAAACCTTTCCCGCAGGCGCCCAAACCTTTCCGAGGGCGCAGATCTCATTTAATGCTATGAGAATTCTATGAAGGTAGGTATTATGAATTTCTCCATGTTTACAGATGTGGAAAATAAAGCTGGAAGAAGTTGAGCAATCTGTCAAATGTAAATACTAAGTAATGGATCCAGGATTTGAAACCAGACCATTCCCAGTCCTCAATTATCCCACTGTCCCCCTACACAGACAGCCTCTTCCTTGGAATCATATGAAAAAACAAACTTCCCAAAGGGTACATTTTGCCTTCTGATATGGTTTAGCTCTCTGTCCCCACCCAAATCTCACCTTGAATTATAATAACTTCCATATATCATGGGAGGGACCTAGTGAAAGGTAACTGAATCATGGGGGTGTGTTTTTCCCCTGCTGTTCTCATGATAGTGAATAAGTCTCATGAGATTTGATGGTTTTATAAAGGGCAGTTCCCCCTCATACGCTCTCTTGCCTGCCGCCATGTGAGACATGCCTTTGCTCCTCCTTCACCTTCTGCCATGACTGTGAAGCCTCCCGAGCCATGTGGAACTAAGTCCATTAAACCTCTTTTTCTTTACAAATTACCAGCCTTGGGTATGTCTTTATTAGCAGGGTGAGAATGGACTAATACACCATCTTCAAAAACATTCTACCCTGTGTACACAGAAATGGGTTCACAGGAGACAACATCCTTTTTCCTTTTATGGCTACTCCTCACTTCTAATGCTCTCCATCACAAATATGTTTCAGAGATTAAGGGAGTGGAGGTTTAGTCGCTTGTATGTTGACTATTTTAAACACTAATATCCAGCTCTGAAAATTCTCCCTCTGCAGTTTATTCAGACTATTATTATACAAAGCAAACACTTAGGCAATCTAATCTGTCTAAACATTTATATCCCACCCAATCTTTTTAAAACTTCGGGCTCTGCCAAGCACTTTCTAAAGAACCTTGAAAGGCAGTTCCCATGGCTCATTTTGTGTCACATGAAAATATAAATGTCAGCATTGACAATGGTTTATTAGGTCCCACTGACAACTACAAAGTATAATACATTGGTATTTTCCCAGCATGGGCTCAGTCCTCAGATTTTGGCCCTAATATCCATTACATTTGTGTTCTCAGAACTTCACTGAGATGCTTGGACCATTAATCTTCCAGCGAGATCCTGTTGCTTGTTAGGGGCCCAGCCTTCCCCAGGTCCAGGGAGCCCCACTCTGGTCAGCTGCTGGAACTGAGGAAGCTTGCCCCAGGTTCAGTTGTATCTAGGCCTTCAGCCACCAAGCCAGGCCTGGAAGCACGACGGGTCCCCCTCCCTAGCAGCAATGGGCCTAGGGCCTAGGTTGGTGTGTAGTATATTTAAGGAGCCAAAATGACACCTAGACCTCTGTAGAGTGACAGTTTTGTATCACTCACCCTAAATAAAGGTAGACTTGCGCTTGGCCTACCAATTCCACAAAAGTGGACCAATCACCATAATGCCTTGGGGATAACTTCAACACTGTAAAATAGGTGACTGAAGATGTCCCATCAGTATTGTCTTAACGTAACCCCTTGGTTGGAGTAGGGGGGTTAAGGTTTGTCAATGTTTATTTGTTTTGAAAAGATGGGTTTAGGTTTAGATGTAAGTAATTGGAAGTAAACTTGAGCTATTAAAGGCGGTGCTGTTTAGCAGAAGTTGGAGATGTGAGAATGAAGACCAGAAGAGAGGGCAGTAATGGCAACAGACATAAATGACTATTTCAGCTTAATCAAGTGGTATGTGACTTCGGTCATAGCCAAGAGCCTGTTTTGCAAGCAGATTTCCATACAGGCTAACAGGGATAACTCTGAAGTTATCTCCAACTCCTTACTCTGCTCATACCCACTGAACCCAAAAGTCTTACTAAGATTTCCTCTATAATTTCTATTTTACTTCTCATTCACCTTGACTTCTAATTTGAAAGTCATCCTACATTCACTTTTGAGGATGAGGTTATATATATACACACACACATATATACACACATATATACACACACATATATATACACACACACAGTCATTTGTTATTAATCAGTACATTCTACTACTAAGAATGTAGAAGAACAATTTTTTTTTTGTGGTGGCGAGATACAATCTAACATATTTTTATTCCTTGTGTTCCTACTTCCCCAAATCTCTCCACCTCCTGAAACTGAAGCATCTACATCCTTCTTCACAGCAAGGACAGATAACAACTTTGAACAAGGGAGTCATTCCTAATCCCAGAAGTTTAAAAGTGTTTTCTAAATTCCTAGTCTAGAGACTTATCTGCAAACAAAGCCTGCTCCCTCCAACCCCCAGTAACAATAATCAGGCTCTGTTCAAAATAAAATAAAATATATATATTTGTCGGTTTCAAGGAGGCAGAGCCTGGAGGACTGACCAGAGGACACAGCTGAGCTCCTATCCTGGGTGCTTTGCTTCCCATTGGAACTCTGGGAGAAGACCACCCCCTGTGTGCCCTACATCAACAAGAGGTGGCCATGGTGGAGTAGAGAAGACAGAGTGTCATGCAGGCTTTGAAATATCTCCCTGGTTTCCCACAGCCTAGACAGAGGTGAACCAGGAGCTCATGCATGGCTCAGTTTCGTAATAAAACTGTGAAGGGGGTCTGTGGATGATTAAAAGTCCAGGTTTTGGGCAAGACTGGCTGAAAAAAAAGGCAGGGATGGTCACCAGCTGCACAATTAGAGCCAGCCCAGAGCACAGGTGAATGCAGGTATATCAGCCAGAGACGAGGAGATGAAGGCAGGCAGCACAGGCCATGCTGGGAGGACAAAGGGCACCTCTAGGATGCCAACAAGGACCCAGAGGGCAGAGAGTGTACTCAACAGTCCTCCCTGTTACCACTGCCATCAACATACTCCTGATTGCAGAGGTCATCCCAGGAAGTGGGGGCAGGAGGCAGAGAACCCCAGGTGGAAAATAGCCCTGGAGCTTGAATTAACTATGAGCCTAAATCTTTAGGAAAATTATCCCCAGAAAACTGTTTTAAACTAGATAAGAGAGTGAAAGTATGAGAATATTTGAAAGTTTAAGTTTATATTCTACTGTCTTTGAAAATAAGACATAAGTTATGTTTGTTTAAAATAGAAATATTTTTAAAGTAATCATTCTCTTTATTTGAGTCTATTGCAGAAATTTAAAACTGCTGCAAGAGGTGTATTTAGCATTGAAAATATCTAACCTGCACTACAGCATACTGAACCCAAGGTGTGGCGATACCTGGATCACAACTTTGTGATACAAATAATAAGATTATGTTGTCGGCATGGTTTCTCTGAGGCTGAAAGCACAACTACTTTTCTCTTTCTTTTTTTTTTTGAGACAGAGTCTCACTCTGTCGCCCAGGCTGGAGTGCAGTGGCCGGATCTCAGCTCACTGCAAGCTCCGCCTCCCGGGCTCACGCCATTCTCCTGCCTCAGCCTCCCGAGTAGCTGGGACTACAGGCGCCCGCCACCTTGCCTGGCTATTTTTTTGTATTTTTTAGTAGAGACGGGGTTTCACAGTGTTAGCCAGGATGGTCTCGATCTCCTGACCTCGTGATCCGCCCGTCTCGACCTCCCAAAGTGCTGGGATTACAGGCTTGAGCCACCGCGCCCGGCCTACTTTTCTCTTTCAAAAGAATAAAAATCGCCAGGCGTGGTGGGTGGCTCATGCCTGTAATCCCAGCACTTTGGGAGGCCAAGACAGATGGACCATCAGAGGTCAGGAGTTCGAGACCAGCCTGACCAACATGGTGAAACCCCATCTCCACTAAAAATACAAAAATTAGCTGGGCGTGGTGGTGCGCACCTGTAATCCCAGCTACCCGGGAGGCTGAGGCAGGAGAATCGCTTGGACCGAGGAGTCGGAGGTTGCAGTGAGCCGAGATCACGCCACTGCACTCCAGCTTGGGTGACAGAGTGAGACTTCACCTCCAATTAAAAAAAAAAGAAAAAAATATAATATTTTCTTATAGTAACTTATCAAAATTGATATTACCAGGCAAGTTTCAAGATAAGTTCTTTCAGCCTAAATCAAACAAAAGAAAAAAATCAAGGTATAATTCAACCTCTTTCTCAATAAACTGTAACTGTTATTAAATCTTTAAAAAAGGCTATAATCATATGGCTAAAATGATCTTTTCCAACTCACTCAGAAACACTTCTTAGGATAAACATTCTCAAACCACTGAGAAAAGCTGCAAGACTTTCAGCACATTTGCGTTCAAAGCCCCTCTGGGCAGAAGAATTTCTCCAATAAAAGCCTTCCTATGCCTCATCATCTGTACAGAGCATTGGAACTAATTAACTGAAAAGATGGCTTTAATCTGCTTTAGGAGCTCGTGCCATGTTTTTTTTCTAACTACCTAAGTCCTCATTCTAATAGGAACAATTGATGCCAGTAATGATACCAGCAATAGCATGAAAGCTATGGAGAGCCTCCAGTCGGTACAAACCTGCAGAGATGGAGGGAGGCGGCGAGCCACAGCCAGCAGGTCAGCTGCTTTGGGGAAGAGGTAAGTATGAAAAAATCAAAAAGTAACAAATGACATGCTTCTCCTAAGAAACACTTTTATGAAAAGCAGACTCTCTCCTTCCCTCAAAGCAGTATTTTTAAGATTTTGAAATAGTCTATATATTAAAACTAATTTTACATAGGTAAACATGTGCCATGGTGGTTTGCTGCATCTATCAACCCATGAGCTAGGTATTAAGCCCAGCATGCATTAGCTATTTGTCCTAATGCTCTCCCCTGACCCTCCCTCAACAAGCTCCAGTGTGTGTTATTCCCCAAAAATAAAAATATCAAAAAATAAAATAAAAAAGCACCAGAGCTTAATCCCAGCACTTTGGGAGGCCAAGATGGGCGGATCACGAGGTCAGGAGATTGAGACCATCCTGGCTAACACGGTGAAACCCCGTCTCTACTAAAAAACACAAAAAACTAGCCAGGCAAGGTGGCGGGTGCCTGTAGTCCCAGCTACTTGGGAGGTTGAGACAGGAGAATGGCGTAAACCCAGGAGGCAGAGCTTGCAGTGAGCTGAGATCCCGCCACTGCACTCCAGCCTGGGCGACAGAGAGAGACTCTGTCTCAAAAAAAAAAAAAGTACCAGAGCTCCTTGAAGAAATGGCTGATTTGATAACTGGGGCAGGGAATACCGAAGGTGAACCTGGAGCATCTTGTAGTGCCCGAGAGTAAGGAAGTACTAAACACATGCGCACATACACACATATGTGAGCACATGCACGTACACACACAGAATGACGGGGTTGTGCCAAAGGGATACCAGAGGCCAACTCAATTCAGTGACTAAGGCTTGAACAATTTGAGCAATAAATAAAGTAGAAGTGAACTGTAGCCTAAAGTATAAAATAAATATCCATGAGTCCATACTGATATCAATAAATAAATGATACTGATATAAATAAATACATAGGGAAAAACCCTAATTTTATCATACATCTACTTATTCATTCCAATGAAATATTCATTAAGTGCTGTTATATGCCAGGCACTGTTCCAGCGAGTGAAGATGTAGCAGTGAACAAGACAAAGGAAGTCCCTGCTCTCGCAGAGCTTTCATTCTAGGGGAATAAGTAAACCAACTCCAAAAATTTCAGATACTTGAGTGGTGAGGTATGACAGTGAAGGTCTCTTGCAGGAGGGGACAATCAGAAGGGGGGCCTGAATAATAAGGAGGAAGCCATAGGAAGATCTGGGGGTCAGAACACTCCCAGAAGCACGAAGAGCAAGTGCAAGGGCCCTGTGGGGTGGTGGGGAAATGGGGAGAGGGAGCCAGAGTCGTGCTAGAGTGGAGTGAGAAAAGGCAGAGGAAGTTATGAGGCCAGAGGTAACTGATCATGTATGGCTTGGCAGGTTATACAAGTTTTCTAGGGTTGCCATAATGAAATATCACAGAGCGGGTGGCTTAAATAACAGAAATTTATTTTCTCAGTTCTGGAGGCTGGAAGTCTAAGATCAAGGTGCCTGCAGGAGTGGTTTCCTTCAAGGCCTCTCCTCGGCTCACAGATGGTCGACCCCCTGTGCATATACAGCCCTGGTGTCTCTGCATGTCATAATCTCCTCTTCTTAAAAGGACACTAGTCAGATTAGGTTAAGACCCACCCTGACAGCCTCTTTTTAACTCAATTACCCTCTTTTTTTTCTCTCTTGAGACGGAGTCTTGCTCTGTAACCCAGACTGGAGTGCAGTGGTGTGATCTCGGCTCACTGGAAGCTCCACCTCCCAGGTTCAAGTGATTCTCCTGTCTCAGTCTCCCGAGTAGCTGGGATTACAGGCAGCCTCAATTACCTCTTTAAAGATCTTGTTTCCAAATATAGTTACAATCTGAGGTAAATCTAGGGCTAAACATGAATTTGAGGGGGACACTATTCAGTCCCTATAACAGAGGGCATGAATTTGAGGGGGACACTATTCAGTCCCTATAACAGAGGGCAGGGAAAAAAGAGAACTCTGGATTTTTCTGGAGCACAACAGGAAGGCCACGGAGGGTCTGCAGTAGGACAGTGTCACAAAAGATAACTGCCTATGGTGCTGTGTGGAGAACGGGCTATTGGGAGGGGTTAGTAGGAGCGAAAGCCAGAGGCCAGGTGCGAGGGTGGCTGCAGCTGCCCAGCTGGAGACAATGGGGTACGCACTAGGGTGACAGCATGAAGATGGAAAGAGGAGGACAGATATAGGGCATGGGAAGAAGAAAAGACAGGATCTGCTGATGGACTGAAGAGGGACGAGAGAAAGGCTATTCTTCAGGATGACTCCCGAGCATTTGGCTTGAGCAATGGGTAGATGGTGGTGCCATTTAACGAGGTGAAAACAGATGTTATTATATGATACACATGGATAAAAGGGAAACATGATATCAACACACAATGCTAGGTTTGTCATCTGTAAGTCTAGAAAGAGGACATGTGGAAGTGGAAGGCAAGGCTCAGTGCACAGTTAGAAAGTGAAGCAGCAACTGTACTATGAAACCCCAGGACTCTTCTAATTAGTTCAAAGAATGTCTTGGAAGAGGCTGGATTCTAAAAGCTGTTCAAATGATGCACCCATGCCAGAGAATGTCGGATGTCTTCCAAAACCCATTATCTTCCAAAACAATAGACTTTTTAGCTGAGCTTATGGCTATCCCCTTCTAAGATGACATTTCCAGGCCTTCCTTGAAGGTAGGTGTTGCCAGTGGGGTGCATTTCTGGCCAGTGCATTGTAAGTAGAGGTGGCCTATGGCAACTTCCTGGAAATCTATGTTAACAAACAGCAGGTCTATGGCCTTTGCTCATTGTCCTCCCTTTTTATTCTCTATCCATATGAAATTGAAATACGATGGCTGGAACTTTGACGGCCTCTTGGAATGTTAAAATTAGGACCGAACCCAAGGGATAGAAGAGTTAGAAATTGGAAGGCTCCAGGCCCTGAGGACTCTGTGGTGTACAGCCACCTCTAATCCACTTCTGTCATGTTTAAGTCACTTTATTTTGGGTCTCTGCTACTTAACACTGAATTAAATCTGAGCGGATACAATAAGCTAGGGAATAACGGGCACATGGTGGGGGAGATGTTGAGGCTCAGTAAACAATACCCCAAAACAAAGGCCTCAGAAGTAAAAGGTTTTCTCTGACATTCTCCTGCCCCACTGTCTCTCAGTCTCATTCTCTACCAAGGCTAGACAGAGAAACTGAATCCCTCTTCTCCCAGGTGGGTCACAGAAACCAGAACCTCTTTTCCCCAAAGCCAACCATAAAACCTAAAAATATATCTCTAACTTTCCCAATGCCTTACTGTTAAAAACTGGCCATAAAGAAATTATCTGACCTACCTTGTTTGACAGTCATAAGAACCCCACTCCATTCCAGAGAGGGTCCTACCCACACTCAGAAGGAATGAATGCAAGCTTAGAGAAGCCAAGAAGAATCTAGACAGGCAGGCCCTGCTGAGTTTCCCCTCAGTCTATTAGCATTAGATCATATCATTTTTGTCAACCATGTTTCTACATGGCTGTCCAAACTTTGTTGAACCTAAGCATAAAAATGGATACTTTAAAAATATGGACACTTTTCCCTGTATCTTTGGGTCTTCGTTCTGAAGGCTCCTATGTACACGTTTCCCCAATTAATCTGGCTTTTGTGAGCTGATTTCTCAGTGAACCTTCAGAAGGCAAAGGGGAAGTTTCCTTGGACCCCACAGAGACATTTACATATGTTCCAGGCATCCTTTCAACTTAGTGATAAACTAAGTTGGATTCTAATGGATCTCTCCTAGTCCCATAGCATAAGAGAATCATAAGGTCTGTGTTGATTTTCTAAAATGAAACCACGCTAAAAGATAGAGAGGTAGGTAAAATAATAAAAGCAGAAGTACTTGGATTAGAGGAGGCAGGGTACCAAGGACCACAGTTTGAAAACCACCTAAATGACAGTGATGCTAGCATTATCCAACTGATAGCTTTCTATGGTATGCCAGCTGACATCCTTCCCCAACCTTTTAGGAGTTGTATGAATAACACATATTTGCAGGGTGAAGACAAGCTGTATAGGTGGAGAGCCATCAATGCTGGGTGTCCATCTGGAGCACATATGGAGGTAGGGAGGAAAGCAGCAGAGGTCAGCACTGGGGCTGTTTCAGGCACCCCATATTCTCTGTGTAACGCGGCCTGCATGCCACACCTTCCTTTGTCAAGTATATCTTTTTATTAAGAAAGAAACAGAAAACAAGCCCATACATATATGGTCAACAAGAGTGCCCAAATCATTCAATTGGTGGAAAAATTGTCTCTTCAACAAATTGTGCTTGGACAACTGGATATCCACATGCAAAAGAATGAAGTTGGACCACTTTCTCACACTATTTACAAATATTAACTCAAAATGGGTAAGGGATCTAAAACTATAAATCTCAGAAAGAAACCTAAGGGTAAATTGTTATGACCTCAGTCTAGGTAATGGTTTCTTAAATATGATACCAGATGTATACGCAGCAAAAAAAAAAAAAAAAAAAAAAATGGGTAAATTAGACTTCATCAAAATTTAAAACTTTTGTGCTTAAAAGGACACTATTAAGAAAGTGAAGAGACAATCCCAAATTGGAAGACAGTATCTGCAAAGTATATATCTGGTAAGTATTCAGATACATAAAGAATGCTTACAACTTAATAATAAAAAGACAGGCAACCTAATTTACAGGTGGGTAAAGGATTTGAATAGATATTTTTCCAAAGAGGACATATAAATGGTAAGATGCTCAACATTAGTCATTGAGAATAAAACAGGCCGGGTGTGGTGTCTTATGCCTGTAATCCTGGCACTTTGGGAGACTGAGACAGGCGGATTGCCTGAGCTCAGGAGGTCGAGACCAGTCTAGCCAACATGGTGAACCCCATCTTTACTGAAAATACAAAAATTTAGCTGGGCATGGTGGCATGCATCTGTAATCCCAGCTACTCGGGAGGCTGAGGTGGGAAAATCGCTTGAGCCTGGGAGGCGGAAGTTGCAGTGAGCTGAGATAGTGCCACTGCACTCCAGCCTGGGCGACCAAGTGAGTCTCCAAAAAACAAAAGCACGAGAAACCACTTTACTCCCCACTAGGATGACTAGAGTTAAAAAGATGGACAATAACAAAGGTTGACAAGAATGTGGAAAACTTGGAACCCTCATACGTTGCTGGTGGAAATGAAAATGCTGCAGCTGCTGTGGAAAATAATTTAGCAGTTCTTCAAAAAGGTAACTGTGGAGTTATCCTATGGCCAGGTAATTCCTCTCTCAGGTATATACCCAAGGCCACACAATAACTTGCCCATGAATATTCATAACAGCATTATTCATAATAGCTAAAAAGTGGAAACAACCCATGTCCATAAACAGATGAATGGATAAACAAAATGATATATCCATAACATGGAATATTACTTGGCAATTAAAATGAAGAACTGATCCATACGAACACATGGAAGGCCACTGAACTGCACAACGTAAAATGGCTCTGCTATGTTCTATGAATTTTACCTCGGTAAAAACTAAAGAAAACAAAATAAAAAGCAAGGAAGGAGACAGGGCTCTCCTGATCTTTCAAACCAAGCCCAAATATTGTCTTCCATATTTCAACAAGCACCCTAGCAGGAAAAAGAATCACTGTGAAGAACCTGTTATTTGACTTGAATTCAATCATTCTAAGAAAAGTTGCAACTAAAAAGGACACGTTAAGCCTGAGTAGGCTGGAAATGGTTAAGAAAAAGCTAACTCAGCAGGACTGTGATGCTCAAACCTTGCATATTCCAGAAAAAGGCCTGCCTCAAGGACTGACCCTTGGAGGCTCCTGGGAGGTAATCTCTGGGTCCTTGGAACACTGTCCTGATAAGAGTGTTTTTGTATGTCTGAGAACATAGACCACCCAGTATTCAGGGTGAATGACTGTTTTTGCTGGGGGGGTAGAGGAGGTTGGGTTGGGAGAAACTAGAGGTCAGTCACACAGGTGCTGCATGACTCTCTGGCCCCAATAAAAACCCTGGACACTAAGGCTCTGGCATGCTTCCCTGGAGGGCAGAATTTCACATGTATCATCATACATCATTGCTGGGAGAATTAAGCACATCCCTGTGCAACTCCACTGGGAGGGGATCCCTAGAATCCTGTGCCTAGTTTCTCCTGGACTTGGCTCCATACACCTTCTCCCTTTGCTAATTTTTATTTGTATCCTTTAACTGTAATAAACCATAAGTGTGAGTATGAAAGCATTTTTTGTTTGTTTTTGAGACGCAGTCTTGCTCTGTTGCCCAAGCTGAAGAGTGCAGTGGCGTGATCTCTGCTCACTGCAACCTCTGCCTCCCAGGTTCAAGCAATTCTCTGCCTCAGCCTCCCGAGTTGCTGGGATTACAAGCTCCCACCACAATACCCAGCTAATTTTTGTATTCTTAGTAGAGACTGGGTTTCACCATGTTGACCAGGCTGGTCTTGAACTCCTGGCCTCGTGATCTACCTGCCTCAGTCTCCCAAAGTGCTGGGATTACAGGCATGAGCCACCTTGCCTGGCCTGAATGCATTTTTGCATACTGTGCTTCCTTTTAGCAAATCATCAAGCCCAAGGGCCCTTGACACACTTAGGTCTTAAAAATTCATTATGCTGGCACATCCAATGAACTTAACATACACATCAATCACACAGATGTAGAAACTGGGTAAAATACCAAGCTACATGTGGGAAGATGGTGACACAGAGGCCACACAGCCACCATCATAACTAGGGCTAGATGACAGCCTAACTTTCCATCACGGAGGACCTGCGCATATTTACTCAGCCAGCCTTAACAAGTGGCTAGTGAGGAGGTGTTCAGCAACCAACAGGCCAGAAAAGTAGGGGTGTCAGTCAAGAAGAGCAACTTTCACAGGCCGGAGCTCCAAAGAATCCCCAAGAACGAGACAGGCAAATTTGTCTCAATGCCTGAAAGGAAAGTATTTTCCCCAAGAGTATGGCTTGACAGAGGACTGCAGAGCAAGACCTGGCGAGAAGATAAGGGAGAAAATTCTGGGAGAGTGCCTGAATATTCTCCTAGACTGGAACATGATGCCAATTTTAAAATTTGAGAAATTTATGCTTGTACTTCAAACTGGTATTTTTTTTTTTTTTTAGACACAGTCTCGCTCTGTTACCCAGGCTGGAGTGCAGTGGCGCAATCTCGGCTCACTGCAAGCTCCCTCTCCCGGGTTCACGTCATTCTCCTGCCTCAGCCTCCTGAGTAGCTGGCACTATAGGCGTCTACCACCATGCCCAGCTAATTTTTTTTTGCATTTTTAGTAGAGACGGGGTTTCACTGTGTTAGCCAGGATGGTCTCGATCTCCTGACCTTGTGATCCACTTGCCTCAGCCTCCCAGAGGGCTGGGATTACAGGCGTAAAGCCCGGCCTCAAACTGGTACTTCTAAAGAATGCTCTGTGAAGGAGAAGTGCAACAAGGATATTAATACGTGTTTCATATATACAGGGGTCTATGTTTGGGAAACAGTAGGTTAAGCAATTTTATGTTTTGGGGTTGTTTTTAACTGCAGGACTTCTCAGAACCTTTAAAATGATAATTTGCACTATGCATTGTCAAGATGGTAAGATTACATGCAGCACTCATGACTTTATTTGGCCACAGAATTCTCTTTCAAGCAGGATTTCAGAGATGTATGGCTCTAACAGACACCAGGGTTGAGAAAACTGCTTATCTAGTGGATTAGACATCTATACTTCATAAAACACAAAGGCTTCCTTTCTGAACCCTGTTTTCATTTGTGCTGCTTTGTTTACCTTAATTTCTCAGTAAAGATAACTGAGAAGCAAGAAGTGTACTGGAATGAGCACAGGCTTTGAAGAAAGATAAATCTGGGTGTGACCTCTGTTATTATGAGGATGAAAATGAGATAAAATAGTTTAGCAAGATACTGGCCATAAGAAAAGGCATCAAAAAATATATAATTCCATTCCTCTTTTTTTTTTTTTGGCGGCAGAGTCTTGCTCTTATCACCCAGGCTGGAGTGCAGTGGCACAATCTTGGCTCACTGCAACTTCCACCTCCTGGGTTCAAGTGATTCTCCTGCCTCAGCCTCCCGAGTGGCTGGGATTACAGGCGCCTGCCACCATGCCTGGCTAATTTTTGCATTTTTAGTAGAGAAGAGGTTTCGCCATGTTCATCAGGCTGGTCTCAAACTCCTGACCTCGTGATCTGCCCACCTCGGCCTCCCAAAGTGCTGGGATTACAAACATGAACCACTGTGCCTGCCCCGTCTCTCATCTTAATGCTTTCAAGCTCCTATATAATCGTTTGAGGGAAAACGTTATCTTCACACTTCCTCCAGTATTAAAGGGAAAATGTGCACTCTGGTCAGCCACATACGATGGTCCCAGAAAATCTGGAAGGCTGGAGATTCCAGTGAGTGGGAACTTGAGGACAATAGATTTGGAGTGGGCTACAAGGGGAGGCCTCTCCCAGCAGGGCAGGCCCCTTGGTTAGTGACACACGTGAGGCTCATTCCACTATTAAGAGCAAACAGCTTTCCCTCTACTCATCCATTTCTCCTGGACTGCATCAGTCCCCATCCGGAATACCCTTTCTAGGAAGGGTGACAAGAGCTACCACATCTTAGTGCATCTTAGGTGGTGGGCAGTTTACGATAACAATCTCATTCATCCTCCCAGCAACTTGGAGTTAAGGAATAAAGAAAATGGACTCAGAAAGGTAGAATACCTTTGAAGGTCGTAACTATTAAGTGGCAGAGTCAGGATAGGAACTTGTATGTGTCTGACTCCAACCCCATGTTAACCACTGCCCTGAACTCACTATGAACTCCATCCTCCCTCCAATGGGCCCCCTCTGCTTTCCAGCCCTGCAGCCAACTCCCAGGGGTGATCTTGGGAAGACAGCTCACCCACATCAAGAACCTGGGGCTTGATGATAACTGAATACGCCTTCATCTTTCCACCATTCCATCCTTACAGAGCAAATTGCAGGGGGTCCTCTAAGACTCCAGTCTGTCCTCTGGGGACTGGTGCCGTCTTGGATTGAAATTGGTATTCTGATGTGTTGGGTAAGAAGATTAATAGAGAAAAACGTCTGTTCCATGTTGGTACACGATTAGCCAAGTGATTTCCATTTTCCTATCACCCATCAGCTCCGGGTCATGGGGAAACATCTACCTCGTTAGGGTTTTTCCCAGAATCCTCATCAGAAAACGTACCCACTTTTTGCCAGGGAAAGAGGTGAAAAGAATATGGGTTGGACTGGTGTGATTCACGGAAAAGAGGTGTTATAAACAAGCCTTGTGTGTTTATTGCCTGAGCAAGAACAAAAAATAGGCTTTATTGGAAAGATGTATTTGAGAGCATCTGGATCCATTTAGTAAGCATATTTATTTCATAACAATATGAGCTCATGATGCCAGGATGATTAATGAGCTTTTATATTCGACCACTCTTTTTGCCTAAATCTGCAAGTCTGATAGGGAGTATAATTATCTAAGATGTGGCAAATATGCATTTTGGTTACTTTTTGTTGGAGGGAATTTCTTACGTGGAATTTATTTTACCATAGATGAGGTTGGAGAACATTGGAAACTCCTTTAGGCATCTTCAAAATCAGCAGCATCTGAATTCTCTGAAAATAATTTCGAGGTTCTTAGGTAATGTTCTTGTGTTTCCCCTGGGGGAAATACTGACCAAATCTTCCGACTGGGGAAGAAGAAGAAAGGAGGAAAAGAATTTGGGCTAAAATCTTTTTTTTTTTTTGGAGACAGAGTCTAGCTCTGTCGCCCAGGCTGGAGTGCAGTGGCGCGATCTCGGCTCACTGCAAGCTCCGCCTCCCGGGTTTACGCCATTCTCCTGCCTCAGCCTCCCGAGTAGCTGGGACTACAGGCGCCCGCCATCTCGCCCGGCTAGTTTTTTGTATTTTTTAGTAGAGACGGGGTTTCACCGGGTTAGTCAGGATGGTCTCGATCTCCTGACCTCGTGATCCGCCCGTCTCGGCCTCCCAAAGTGCTGGGATTACAGGCTTGAGTCACCGCGCCCGGCCCTTGAGCCACCGCGCCCGGCCTAAAATTTTAATAAGACTGAAAAATTTGCTACCAAACGTATTTTTAAGTAGGCAGGATAATATCATATATTATGACTACATTGGAATAGAGATGCTATTCTCTCCATGGCAAACTTCAGAATAAATTACATCTCTCTTTTTTTTTTTTTTGAGACGGAGTTTCGCTCTGTCGCCCAGGCTGGAGTGCAGTGGCCGGATCTCAGCTCACTGCAAGCTCCGCCTCCTGGGTTTACGCCATTCTCCTGCCTCAGCCTCCCGAGTAGCTGGGACTACAGGCGCCCGCCACCTCGCCCGGCTAGTTTTTTGTATTTTTTAGTAGAGACGGGGTTTCACCGGGTTAGTCAGGATGGTCTCGATCTCCTGACCTCGTGATCCGCCCGTCTCGGCCTCCCAAAGTGCTGGGATTACAGGCTTGAGTAAATTACATCTCTCTTAAACTCCAAGCAGAAGCCTTTAGGGCTTAGAGAAACTAGACAGTTTGGACAGTGTCACGGCACTGTCCGACCTCTGAAAGGAGCACAAGACTCCTTCTTTCTCCTTCATTCCTTACCTGGTAAGGAGCAGCACAGATAGTCCTGACCAAAGGCCCAGCTGGTCACAGCCAGATGGGGCAGAGCTTGTGCCATGTTTCACACAGAAGAGAGAGTTCCTGCCCTTTGCATGCTGCAGCCCTTTCAATTTGCCTCCCAGAACAAGTTCACCTCCTGGTGGTATCAGGGATGAGATGTCCACCACTGCTAGAGGCATCTTACCCATAAAAAGGCCAGGAATGAACAGCTCCAGCCAGTTCTGCCCAGTGGCTCTTAGTGCTCTATCTTGGAGACACGTCCTTCTCGACTTCTTGCCCTCTGATCCTGAAGGTCACAGCCAGAGTGAACCAGGGATAAGCAACCAAAGAGGCCTGCTTTGGACTAGGCAAAGAGGTCCTTGTGACCCAAAGTGGAGCAGCCCAAGGTTCCTAGTGTGAGGAACTCCTGGGAGGGGTCTGGAGACACCAGGGCCAGCCAGTGTTAAAGGGTCTATATTCACCTGGTGGTGTTCCCAAGGTAACCATGCCAGAGTCACTACAATAGGCTATGACTAATCCAGCGCACCAGGAAATTATCCTCCCAAGGACCCAAGATGCCAGCATTAAGGCCCAGTTTATAAGAGTTACCACCTAGAGAGAGTACTGAATGCAAGACTTCTGTGAATGGTATCAATAGTAAGCTGAGAACACTGGAAAAGGAAGATTCTGGAAGAGACAACACATTCAAGACCCAAATATCAACTTCTGTCAGGCCCACAGCCCTGGCTTTTCCTCCAAAAACAAAAAGAAACAAGCAGGAATCTCATCTTCAGTGTACTGCTTTCTCCATAGAACTGGCTTGTCTGAGTTCCACATAACACATTATTCTTTGCAACTTTAGAGGCCATTTGTCATTTGCCTCCCCATTCCCTCTTTAGCCAAAGCAGACAACACTGTCTGCCAGAGATCTGTGAAAAACTTAGCTCATGCTGACTGCCCTCTTCCTGCCCAGGCAGCTCTTTAATCTGAGTGTATGTGGGCCCTACCTGAAGTGTTAGCCACTGTCCTGGCTGAAGCAGGGAAATGTACGGTACCCAGAGCTAGTGATGCCTGTGTGTCTGTGCACAGTCATTCTGTGCTGGCTGCCAGAACCACTTGGAGAGTTTGTGTAAACAGTTTCCAGTGTTTCACCTTGAGAAGCTTATTCATCAGCATGGCGAGGAGCTATGTGATGCAAACAACTCATAAATGCAGACCTCATATCAGAGGTGGGCAGGCCTGAGGCTGCATTCAGCCTTCTCCACATGCAGGCTGCCATTTCTAGGGACCAAACCAAGAATTTGCAAGGAAGTGTGTGGATGACTACAAGACCCTCCTGGGCCCTCTTCATAATGTTGAGTGGCAGGGGGTTGTAGGGTTAAATGAGGAGCCAGGAGGTGCAGCATCTTGGGGGCCGTGGTGTTGGAAGAAGGGGGAAGGTGTGTACCATTCAGTTGTTCAGCTGATAATCTATCAGCTGAAGCGGGGTGACAGATCATGACATGCCACTGCACCACCAACCAAGCAGACTTCCTGCTGGCCCCAGGAAGGGAAGCTCCCACTGGGCTAAGCATGGGCAGGAGTGTGTGTGGAGACATAACCAAAAATCTGCATTGCCTGCTTCCCCTGCTCACTACCCCCAGCACCACATCCCAACCATCACCCCCACTCCACAAAACCATTCCGCTTGGAAAAATCCAAGTAAGTGGATGTGAGGAGGTTCTTTTGCAGGTGATGTGGCCACATCTCATACACTAAGGCAGAAATGGGGCCTGCTCTGAGCAGCAGCCCAGAGCCTCCCTGTGGAATGGGACCTGCTACTCTGCTGTGTCCCGGACTCAGCCATTTCTAGCTGTGTGTTCTGGCTCAGTGCGTGCGTCAGCCCCTTTGGTTCTGGTGATCCCCTGGCCTTCCCTGGTGGGCTTATCAGACCTGGTCTTCTCTATTTGGGTCTCAGCCTTGCTCTGCCTACCCCAATCCTTTGCCACCTCTGGTGTGCTCTTCAACCTGGGATGAGAAACTCTGTCTAGCCCCAAGCCCATGGAATCTGATCAAACAAGGATGGAAAACCCTGCCAGGGAAAGGGTTTTCCCTTTCCAATGACACTTGGCAGCTCAACTCTTACATGTGGAATGCGTTTCTGGATTTGAGCATGCTACTTCAAATCTCAGTCTCTGGAAATAGATCCCAAAATAAACCAACCCTAAGCTTGCTCCCACAGGCAGACCCTCTAGTCTGACCAAGAAATCAGAAGGCCCTGAAATTGCTGTGGTAGACCAGTGTGGGCATCAGCCAGTGGAGTTCAGCCCCCCAGAAACCCACCACACTAAAGGGCTCAAAAGGCATCCCATCTTTCTAACATGATGCACTGCAAAGATTGAGTGATGCTTCCTCTCCTCCCTACAAGTTCCACTGGCTAGAAAAGAGGATATCTCCCTTGCAGGTATCCAGGCAGGATGTAAGTACAACTAAGCACACACTCAACTTCGAAACTCTGCATTGTAACTCCAATCACATTACCAGAGGGGGTCTCTAGGTAGCCCAGAGAAAATTCTTTTTAAAAGATAATAAATTATTTCTCAAAAGAAAACACAGCATCAATTTAATGCTCATCTGGAGAAAGGACAGCCCAGAACAGCTAGGAGAATCTCGGAAAAGGCAGAGTACTAAAGGGGAACTAGGTCTTGCAGATATTAACACATATTACAAAAGAGTTATAATGGAATCATATTAATGGAATGTAATAGGCAGTTTTAAAATACATCTTATAATACAGAGCTATTCTCACAAGTGTTTTCTAACACTTATTGATCACTTGCTAACTGACAGTCATTGTTCTAAATTATTTACATACATTCAATCATTTATCCTAAGAGGTAGGTACTATTTTATCATCCCCATTTTACAGATAAGGAAACTGAGGTCTAGAGAAGTTAGGCAACTTGCTCAAAGTCAAAGTCATAGAAATACTAAGTCAAACCCAGGTTGTCTAAAACCAGAGTCAATGTTTATATCCACTACACTCAGCTGCCTCCCTTATAAAATCAACAGGAATGTTCATTGATAGGATATGTTTCATATAAGTTATTGTCAGGACACTCAAAACAGCATTTCACAGGCCTAAAATGGTGGTTATTAAATGAAGAAGCAATTTGGAAAACTGCTTATGATGTAATGTGAAATGAAAAGAAAGCAGAATAAGGGATGGACAGAAATTTCCGAGTCAAGTCATGAAAATAATATCAATGGGACAAACTGGAAGAAAATATAAATGTATGCAAGCATGCATAATGATTGGCCTAGTGTAGAGCAACAGTCCCACCCCATACCAATTAAACCACTGTCTGGAATTGGGCGCCAGGCTCCAGGAGTTTTTAAAGATTCCCAGGAAATTGAGAGGACCAGGGAAAAGCAACCATGATGTACTGTCATGTTTGGGAACCTCCGGTCTAAAATTCTGAGAAGGTAAAGGAGCCTAAATAGAACAAGACTTTTTTCCTCCCCAGTAAATGAGAGTAAATAAAAGGTCTATAGAAATCTAAAGAAAAATCGTAATTTGCAAAAAAAAATTCACAAAAAGAGAAATGTAGTCAGAAAATGCAAAGTTGCTCAAAAAAATTAAGATCTCATTTTTTACCCAATAGAATAGCAAAGATGGAAAGAATGATTATCCCCAAAACACAAAGGTATATGTTCAAAGACAGTCACTAGCACATTGTTTTAAATAGCAACATGCTAATAAAATAATTATTAATAAAATATATTATGATCCATCCATTAAATGAGATACTTGGAGCCGTGAAAAATCATGGACTAGGTCTTTATTGGCCTAAAAGCTGTTTACAATATATTGTTAAATGCAGAAAGACAGATTAAACAACATTTTATATATATAGGTTTTGTTAAAAAACTAAATAATGTATAGAACAAAATATTAATGGAAGTTATTTCTGAGTGGTGAAATTGGAGCTGATTTTTTTCTCTTGCTTTCAGTCCCTATTTCTGCTGAACAACAAACAACAACAGAAAAACCCTCCAACCTTTAATGAAAGAAAAATTTAGGCAATTAGAAAATAATTATCCTAGGGCAGAGAAATTTCCCTTGCCCTGCAGCAAAGGCCCAGATTATTTTAAATAAAACAGGACCTGTCCAGACAACACCTACTTTAGCAAATTCTTGTGTCCTAAAAGAAAATTATCTAATTAAACCCGTATTCCTTTGGACAATGGTAAAATCTCAGCAAAAAGATTCCCCTGGCTGTGATTTCAGAAGCTGGGAGTTGGTTCCTCAGGAAGATGTTTATCAAAGGTACTTTGATGCTTTATTGGAACTTGCCAGCACAATGCATTTATTTTATTATCTTGCTTGTCATTTCTTAATTTGGAACTTAATCAAGTTCTCGTATAATGTTCTCCTGCCAGACATTACACTGAGAGTTTAAACTAGACAATGTAATCAAAAAAGAACACATTATACACTCTAGAGTTTTACTGTAGTTTTTACTCTTATAGGATAGCATCTTCATGGATAATTTTGGGTGGGATTCATAAGAGTTTAAAAAGCTGAACCCTGCCTAGAATATGTGCTGAGGAATTTAGTGAGAAAAGTGATGCGAAACTTCTATAAATGCAGCATCTGATCCAAAAACATCAAACAAGCAAATCCCTCACAATCAGCAATCAAATCATCTCAAGTTCCCGGCTGTCCCTATGTGGCTTTGAAAGCCCCCGAACGTTAGGAAAACCTAACCAGAGAGAGAAAATACTACTTTCCAGAACTCCTTCCAAGGAGGGCTCTGTAGATGGTTGTAAGTCCTCTGATAAGGGGGCCTGTGGCCATGACAACCACAGAGGTATGCCTGAGTGACAGGAGAGGGTCACCAAAATGCTTTCTGCTTTCTAAGGTGGGTTCCCCTTAAGCACATTATTTTCTTGTTTCTTGGTGAAGGGGTGTGGTTGTTAAACTGTTCTCTTTTTTGGCTGGGCGCGGTGGCTCAAGCCTGTAATCCCAGCACTTTGGGAGGCCAAGACGGGTGGATCACAAGGTCAGGAGATCGAGACCATCCTGGCTAACATGGTGAAACCCCGTCTCTACTAAAAAAAATACAAAAAACTA
>NW_012117066.1:262948-296219 GCF_000951035.1 Colobus angolensis palliatus | reverse complement strand
CTCGAAGCCCTGAGCTCAAGCAATTCTCTCACCTCAGCCTCCTGAGTCACTGGGACCACAGATGCCTGCCACCACCCATGGCTAATTTTTTTTTTTTAATAGAGACAGGGTCTCATTATGATGCCCAGGCTGGTCTGAAACTCCTGGCCTCAAACAATCCTCCTGCCTGGGCCTCCCAAGCTGCTGGGATTACAAGCGTGAGCTATCATGTCCAGTCCAATGTTATTTTTAATTGACATATAAGAAATGTATGAATTTTATGGGGTACAATGTGTGTTATGGCACATGTATACATTGCAAAATGATTAAATCAGGCAAATTAACATGCCCATCACCTAAGATACTTATCATTTCTTAGTGATAAGGACAATTGAAGTCTACTCTTTTAGTAATTTTGAAATACACATTATTATTAATTGTAGTCATCATGTTGTGCAGTACATCACTAGAACCTATTCCTTCTAACAGAAACTTTGTACCCTTTGACTAACAGCTCCCTTTTCCCCATTATAGCCACCATTCTCTACTCTCTGCTTCTATGAACTCAACTCTTTGCATTCCATGTACAAGTGAAATCATGCAGTATTTGTGTTTTTCTGCCTGGCTTATTTCACTTACCATAAAGTCCTCTAGATTCATGCACACTGTCACAAAGCACATTGTTTTTATTTTGGTCAATGCAGCACGCAAGTTTCAGAGCAGAGGTGAAATACCCAGAACAGAGGAGTGGCTGCCCTCAGTGGTCTTCCTTTCTCCCTTTTCACCTAGCACAGCTTCTTCTCTAACCAGTGTGGAGTAAATAGTTGAAGAATATTGAAGCATCCACAATTCTTAACATACTCCTATGAAGAAACCAAGAATTTTAAACTAAAACTGCAAGATGGCTTAAGTTTTAAAACTTCAAAACATAGTAAAACATTTAGATGAGTACCATCAACAGTCACCCTACCTCATTCCCTCCTCTTTTAATGGTCATTCTCCTCTGTGGTTATTGTTCCTCCTGTCCAACTCAGTGCGATAAAGGACGACTCAGACTAGAGACTCATGAAATAACAGGGCAGAACCTGAGAGCACCAGGCAGGTGCTGAGGGTGTACCACGGACTCAACAACAAAGGTTCTGCTTCTCCAGCCATCGAGGAGACTGAAATAAAAGGTCAGCACTGGACCGGGTGTAGTGGCTCACGCCTATAATCCTGGCATTTTGGGAGGCCGAGGTGGGTGGATTTCCCAAGCCCAGGAGTTCGAGACCAGCCTGGGCAACACAGTAAAACCCTGTCTCTACTAAAATACAAAAAATAACCAGGTGTGGCGGCATGTGCCTGTAGTCCCAGCTACTCAGGAGGCTGAGGCAGGAGAACTGCTTGAACCCAGGAGGCAGAGATTGCAGTTAGCTGAGATTGCACCACTGCACTTCAGCCTGGGCAACAGCAAGACTGTCTCCAAAAAAAAAAAAAAAAAAGTCAGCACATACCCAGGGTCAGTCTCAGTCTCATTGAAGGAGGGAAATATCTAGGGGGAGACTAGAAGAGAAGAAATAAAGCCTCATCTGGTGGAAAAAGAATAGAGATACCAGATATGTGTAGCTAATTTTACAGTATACATAGCTGATACACTGGTCTAGTAGCAAAATAACAGTGGGATGGCTGGTTAATAACAGAAGAGGGCTTTTAAAAAGAACAAAGTTGGAAGACTTACACTTCCTGATATAAAATGTGCTACAAAGCTACAGTGATGAAGACAGTAGAGTGTTATCATAAGGCCAGACATATAGATTAATGAAATAGAATTGAGAGTCCAAAGAAATCCTTACATGTAAGATGAGTTGATTTTGGATAAGGGTACCAAGACCATTTAAAGGGACATAGTCTCTTCAACAAATGGTGCTGGGACAACTGAACAGCCCCCCACAAGAATGAAGTAATGAAGCTAGAACTCTACCTTACACCATATACAAAAATTGACTCGAAATGAATCAAAGACCTAAATTTAAGTGCTAAAATTATAAAACTCTTAGAAGAAAACACAAAGGTAAATCTTGACATCCTTAGATTTGGGCAATGAATTCTTAGATATGACACCAAAAACACAAGCAACAAAAAGAAAAAAACAGATAAATCAAACTTTATCAAAATAAAAATTTTTATGCATCAAAGGACTCTATCAAGAAAGTGAGAAGACGAATGGCAGAATGGGAAAATATTTGCAAATTATATATCTGATAAGGCTCTAGTATCCAGAACATACAAAAAACTCTTAAAACCCAACAACAAAAAGACAACCCAATGTAAAAATGGGCAAAAGAGCAGGCGCAGTCATGTGCAGCTGTAGTCCCAGCTACTCGAGAGGCTGAGGTAGGGGGATTGCTTAAGTCCAGGAGCTGGAATCCAGCCTGGGCAACATAGAGAGACCACCCTTCAGTCTTTAAAAAGAAGAGGAGGAAAAGACTGGGCACGATGGCTCACTCCTGTAATCCCAGCACTTTGGGAGGCCAAGGCAGGTGGATCACTACGTCAGGAGTTCAAAACCAGCTTGACCAACATGGTGAAACCCCGTCTTTACTAAAACTACAAAAATTAGCCAGCCATGGTGGCGTATGCCTGTAATCCTAGCTACTCAGGAGGCTGGGGCAGGAGAATCGCTTGTACTTGGGAGGTGGAGGTTGCAGTGAGCTGAGATGACACCACTGCACTCCAACCTGGGTTACAGAGTGAGACTCCGTCTCAAAAAAAAAAAAAAAAAAAAAGAAGAGGAGAGCAAAGGAAAATATTTTTCTGCAAATAAGATATATGAATGGCCAATAAGCACACCAAAACACGAAAAGAAACTCATCATTAGCCATTCAAGAAATGCAAATCAGAATCACAATGAATACTACTTCACACCCACTACTAGGATGACTATAATTCAAAAAAAAAAAAAAGAAAAGAAAAGAAAATAACAAGGATGTGAAGAAAATGGGTTAATGTTGTACTATGTGAATTTCACCTCATTAAAAATAGAAGACATATAAATGGGCAATAAGCGCATGAAAAGATATACCATAATGGAAACAGGGATGGGGCAGAAAGAGCATTGAGGTCCATTATAGTAGCATTTCACAGGCTATCTCATTTAATCCTTTCAAGAGACTTCATGAGGTCGATGTTATTAATCTCATTTTGCAGATGAGAAAACAGAAGCTCAGAGCAATTAAAAATCTAGTTATAGCTAATAAATGGCAGGGTTGGGATGAGGCTTCTCAACAAGGTACCAAAATGACTGCAACCAAGATTATAACTTAAAGGAATAGGACATTTGCAGATGCACTGAAAACTGGACCCTTGATTTTATGGCACTTTTACAATGTGATAACACATAAAAACCTGTGATAAAATTTTATGTCCATGAAGCCAGGGACGCAAAGCCTTGGCCAGTGTGGAGGATAATGCAGGACAGGTGTTGCACAGTTATGCACGCTGTTTGGCCAACTCCCTCAGCCCTGCTCTGCATACTGATTCTCTGATCCAAAGACAAAACACCCAGAAAGGCTTGGCAGGAATGTGCGTCTTGCCCGAGAGGCACAGACTAATAGAGACAACAGGCCTTAGGGAAGCTTCAGAGGTCATCTGGTCTTAGTGGGCTGAAACACACATCCATGAACCAGATGTATCTGAATTTCCCGGGGAGCTCATAAAATGCAGATTCCTGGGCCCCGTGCCAGACCTCAGGTGGGTAGGGCCCAGAAATGAGAATTTTTAAAAAGCTCCCCAGAGGGTAACCCTTATCTATTGTTGGTGGGAATGTAAAATGGTATGGCCACTTTGGGAAACAGTTTGGGTATTTTCTGAAAAGTTAAACATAAGAGTTACCATTTGACCCAGTAATTCCATGCCTAGGTATATACACAAGAGAAATGAAAACATACGCCCTCACAAAAATGTGTCCATGAATGTTCTAAGCAGCATCATTCATGATTCATCAACCGGACCAAATATCCATCAACTGATAAGCAGATAAATAACATGTGGCATATCATACAATTGCCATATTATTGAGCAATAGAAAGGAACAGGCTATCAATACATGCTACAGCATTAATGAACCTCAAGGATGTTATATTAAGTAACAGAAGCCACATGCAAGAGACTACACAGTGCATGATTCTATTTACATGAAATGTCCAGAAAAGGTAAATCTACAGGGGCAGAAAGTACATAGCTTACTTGTTGCCTGCGGCAGGGAGTGGGAATGGATGGGGATATTACTGACATGATAAAAATGTTCTATTATTGATTTATGCTGTTAGTTGCATAACTTGGTGAATTTACTAAAAATCATTGATTGTACATTTGAAACGGGTGAACTTTATTATATGTAAAATGTAATTCAAAAGAGCTGTTTTTGTTTTTTTTTTTGAGACGGAGTCTCACTCTGTCGCCCAGGCTGGAGTGCAGTGGCCGGATCTCAGCTCACTGCAAGCTCGGCCTCCCTGGTTCACGCCATTCTCCTGCCTCAGCCTCCCAAGTAGCTGGGACTGCAGGCGCCCGCCACTCGCCCGGCTAGTGTTTTGTAGTTTTTAGTAGAGACAAGGTTTCACCATGTTAGCCAGGATGGTCTCCATCTCCTGACCTCGTGATCCGCCCGTCTCAGCCTCCCAAAGTGCTGGGATTACAGGTTTGAGCCACCGCGCCCGGCCTTTTTTTTTTTTTTTTTAAAGAAAAGGTCCCCAGGTGATGCTGACATTCCAGCAGATTCGAGAACCAAGGAATTCCAATATACTCACTGTGCAATGAGGAACCTGAGACCCAGAGAGGGAAATGATTCACCCAGAGCCACAAAGTGAGTTCATACAGAGCCAGATTGCCTCTGATCTGTGTCTCCACAAAAGGAAATGGAATGCTGGGAGAGAACCTGATGAAATTAACCAAAGGGGACTGCCAACCTCAATGAGTCAGTCCCCATTAAACCCTTTTCCCCCTTCACTTGCAGGAAGCTGGTTTGTTTTGCTTGAGTGAACCAGGAAAGGGGCTCAGGAAGCAGCTGTAGGGCAGTGAAAGGACTATCGGCTTGGAGTCAGAAGGCCTGGGTTCAAACTTGGCCCTGAGAGTTCATCGTGATCCTGGGCCAGTCACTTCACTTCCCAGGGACTCATCTGGTTCATCCATCTGTAAACAAAGCCGATCATATCCCCCTCCCAGGATCACTGCAGGACCAGTAAGAAAGATACTGAGTAATCCAGGTAGGAGATGATTTCCTTCCTGCCTAATCTGAAACCACAGATGTCCAGCCCAATCTGTTTATCTTAAGGCTACAACCAGAGCATCCCTTCCAGCCTGTGGGGCACTCACATTCCCTGACGCAGGCGCCACTCACCCACCCTGATTTTGGACCCAGTTCCAGCTTGATCCCAGTTCCCAGGTGCCATAAAATTCTGAAAAGGTAGAAACAAGACTGTATTTTTTTGTTTGTTTTTTTTTTACAGCTATGAGAACTGCAGACTGAGAACAATAAGCATTTTTAAAATAACAACTTTTCGAGTGGCCACCGACACATCAAATACTGGATTGGGCGTGGTGTTATTATAAGACCAAGAGAATGTAAAACATCCTGTAACATATCTTAGTAGAAGATCTTTGCCAAGGGAAAGAAATCTGTCTTCTATCTAAGAGGAATGTTTGGTAATTGTTTGGGCCTTGGATAAACTCAGGCCATACGTCTTGGGCCAGGCATTTTACATTACAGACTAATCATAGAGCCCTGCAGTGAATACAGACATTGTGGAGTAAGAGTAAGTTACCGAGATGGTCATGGCAGCTTTGACACTCACAGAGACATGCAGCCTGTGTCCGGATGGGGAACATTCATGCCAAGACACTTTCTTAAAAGGAAAAACATGAACACTGGTATCCCCTGAACGGACCCCATCTAAGTGGATCCTGAACTCCCAGCCTGTGCCATCAGATAAGAATGTCAATGTGGCGGAGGGCGAAGGTAAGAAGGGACCTATCCAACTCTGCCTGCTTAGGTCACATTTTGTTGGCTTTATCAGCTGCAAGAGAAATCTCACTTCTCTGAGGGACCTGTGGGTGTCATTCACAGTGACTCCTGGTAACTGAGTTAGACAGTGAAAAACAGGCATTCTCTGTAAAAGGGCACTTGGGACTGACAAGAAGACAGAAGAAACAGAAGCTTGCCACTCATGACAGCAGCACAGGCTTAGGCTGGGAGAAAAAAAGATGAACTTGAGAGCCTCAGGTTCAGAGAGGTGTTACAGACTTGCTAAAAATGTAACTCCAAGCAGCAGCAGAAGATAAATAAGAACAGAAGGAGCTAGAAGGAAAATGGACTAAAGCAGGAAAAATACAAAGAAAAGCAAAGGCTAGGAGATCAAACATCGAAAACAATACTAGCAAATACATAGCACATGTACTGCAAGTGCCCTGCCCCAGGATTCACGGTGGCCTCACACCCTCCAGGGACCCGCCCCCCAGGCAGCCACTGGGAGGGACTGTTTCATGTGCACCTCCCAGGCCTGAAGAGAAAGCCTAGACTTTCCACTTCCAGTTAAACATGGAAGAGTGACCATCTCACCTCCTCTCACTTCCAAAACCCTACTAAATTGCCTACCGTTAGGGAATTTTAAAACGTTTTAACCTATGAGGACAAAGCAAAAAGAGAGGAGATATCCACAAATAAAGATTTCAGCAAACTTGGAGAAAAGTAGAGGAAAGCATTGTAATTGAGTGTAAGTTGCAAACATTCATATCCACTGTGGAGGAAACTTGAGAACAAAGTCATCTGGACTGACAGACACCCCAGCAGCCCAGCCCTCGGAGACACAGGAACCATGAAAGAGGAGGCTCCAGTTCATGACGGAAAACTGAGCTACTAAGCCCATGTTACGCAGCCAGGCTACTATGTAACCCCCATGCTCCTCTCCAACCAGGGGAGACCCAGGAAACAGGCACCCTGGAGAACAGAGCTCAGGGCGAGGGGCACCCAAAACACCAACCACACGTCCACATCTCCAGGCAGGAGATCCAAAGATTCTTTTCTGGAGAAAACCAACCACCTCAGAGAAAAAACATCTATATAATGACAGTTGTGTGCAGGGTTCCAATAAAAAAAGATAGCTCAAAATCTGTTCTCCTAAAGAAAAGCTCATCAACCAACTGCCCCACCTATGCATGCTGAGCTGCATGGCACGGGGCATCTGCAGCACGTGCACACAGAACTTTCAACCTGTCCAATATGGATATGCTCTAAAAGCTGACAGCCGTCTGGGGAGAGCCCCTGACAAGAAAGGCAGGGTTAACACAAACACAAAAAGAACCTGGAGGTGGGGGGAATAGGCAGGGAAAATAAAAAGAACTTTGAAAATCCTGTTATATTTGGCCAGGCGTGGTGGCTCACATCTGTAATCCCAGCACTTTGGGAGGCCAAGGCGGGTGGATCACAAGGTCAAGAGATCGAGACTATCCTGGCTAACACAGTGAAACCCCGTCTCTACTAAAAATACAAAAAATCAGCCAAGCATGGTGGCGCGCGCCTGTAGTCCCAGCTACTCAGGAGGTTGAGGCAGGAGAATGGTGTGAACCTGGGAGGCAGAGCTTGCAGTAAGCTGAGATAGTGCCACTGTACTTCAGCCTGGGCAACAGAGTGAGACTCTGTCTCAAAAAAAAAAAAAAAAAAATCCTGTTATATTCTTAAAGAATGTTAATTAAAGTATGTTAGTATGTTAAGATAGTGCATCCATGAAACAAGAACAGAATGCTTTGTGAAGGAAATAATCAGAAACTAGAAAGGTCTTGGAAATTACATGGTCATAGAAATTAAAGAATTCAGCAGAGAATTTAGAAGACAGACAAGCAAATGCCCCAGAAAGGAGAACCAAAAATAAAAACAACAGAAAATAGGAAAGACAAGGAAATTTGAGATGTTATCCAAAACAGCATTCCAGAAATAAAGAACAGAGAATATACAAAGAAGGAAAGTATCAAAGAGATATTGAAAGAAACTACACAAGCACCTCTAGCTTGAAAGGGTTCATCGAAAGGGATGCATAGGAGACAACAGATGTTCAAAGGCCCTCCCCAAGATACCTCATCATGAAGTATGGGAATGCCAGAAATCAACAGAAGACCTGAAAAGCATCCAGAGGCAAAATTCAATCACACGCAAAACAAAGAGCATCAGAATGGCATTGGTCTTATCACAAGTAGAATGCTGGAAGACAATGGTGGAATACCTTCAGAACTCTAAGAAACAAATGATTTCCAACAGTAATTTCCAAAACTGGTTTAATTATAAGTCAAGTCTGGGGTACAATCAACACATTTTAGATATGCAAGAGTGAAAACAATACTTCCCTTGCACCCTTCCTTAGGAAGCTATTAGAGGATGTGTTTCCAGTAACCAAGAAAGCAGAAGGATGTGGTAGACAGGGGCCACCACAATAGAGAATGCTAGCTATGCGCCCAGCCTAGAACACAACCAGTCCAGATTGGAGTAGGAGGGTGGAAGACTAAGGGTAGGAGACCTCTAAGAAAAACCAAATGCAAATGGTAGGTTACTTTACGTGTCTGAGTACTCGGAAAAATGGATAGATGTCAGAAAGATATTGCATTGATTAATTTTGTGTGTCAACTTCACCGGGTCATAGGGTGCCCAGATATTTGGTCAAGCATTATTCTGGTAATAATACGTGTGACTTTGTGGGTGTTTTTGGATGAGATTAACATTGGAATCGGTAGACTGAGTAAAGCAGATGGCCCTCCTCAAGGTAGGTGGGCATCATCCAATCAGTTGAAGGCCAGAATAGAACAAAAAAGCTGACCCTCCCTCAAGCAAGAGGGAACTCCTCCTGTCTGATTGCTTGTGTTGGAATTTCTGTCTCTTCCTGCCTTCAGACTTGAACTGAATTATTGGCTCTTCCTGAGTCTCAACACTTCAGGCTTTCAGACTGGAACTACACCATCAACCCTCCTGGGTCCCCAACTTGCCAAATGTAGTAGATCTTGGGACTTCTCAGCCTCCATAACTATGTAAGGCTGTTCCTTATAATGAACCTATTTCTATATATGCATACTATTGGCTTTGTTTCTCTGGAGAACCCTGACTAATACAGATACACAGAAATGTTTAGAAAGTGATATATGTGATAACATACAAAAGAACTGCAGTGAACTGTTTTTTCATAGTCACAATAGTCATAATAACATAAACAATAACTATTTAAAAGTTCATTTGTAACTACATGGGGGTGATTAGGGTGCAGAAGTGAGGCTGGGGGAGTGGTTGATATAGGAGTGCTCAATCCAGTTACCTTACAAGAAGTCAAGAAGGAATATCCAAACTGGATAATTCACATTGTCTAGAAAGATTAAGGAAAATGCCAGAAGACAGTTTAAGAAGCTTGTGAGAGTTGCCTCTGGGGAGTGGGATGGAATTTGGGGGAATACTGTTTTTCATTATAAGCCTTTTTGGGCTATTTGACTTTTAAATTATACGCATGTGTCTGTAAGTAAAAGTGAACTAAACAAAAAAAGGAAACCAGGTTTGCAGACATCAATTACAATGTGATTATACATGTTAAAAATAAGTTGATGATTATAGTTGGCAGTAGGGACAAACCTATTAGCCACCTTAGCACGTGATGACAAAGTTACTTATTTGTAGCCAGCAGCTTTTTATCCAGTTGAGTGTCTTATGGGTTATAAGCAAACTACAAAGGTAACTAATTTATGTATTATGACCAAAATACTTTTTAAATTAAGCACAAGTGAATGATGTATCTCTGTACTTCTTAGTAATCAAAGCCTGAAATAAATTTAATTACAATGCATTTAGTTTCCTCTTGGCAACAAACAACTTTTTTTTTTTTTTTTTTTTTGAGACGGAGTCTCACTCTGTCGCCCAGGCTGGAGTGCAGTGGCCGGAACTCAGCTCATTGCAAGCTCCGCCTCCCGGGTTCACGCCATTCTCCTGCCTTAGCCTCCCGAGTAGCTGGGACTACAGGCGCCCGCCATCTCGCCCGGCTAGTTTTTTGTATTTTAGTAGAGAGGGGGTTTCACCGTGTTAGCCAGGATGGTCTCGATCTCCTGACCTTGTGATCCGCCCGTCTCGGCCTCCCAAAGTGCTGGGATTACAGGCTTGAGCCACCGCGCCCGGCCGCAACAAACAACTTTTACAAGTGTTGAATGTCGTTGTAAACAACAGTAATTTTTAAAAGCAATGCAAGCAATCCATTGATAGATATGGAGATCCCAAAAAGACACTAATAGGACAAACAGAGGGAAAAAAATCTAAACGACAACAAATGAAAGCCTGGGACTTAGCATAAAATTTCAAGGATTTAAAAAGTGCTCTCTTGGTCTGTTGCAAATAGAACCCACCCTAGCTGGTTTCAGGGGAAAATATATTTAAAGGACATCAGGCAGCTAGCAGAACCTCCAGGAGAGCCAGCTTGGAAGCTACTTAGCCAGGAACTGAGGACATGCTCTGCCAGCACTAGGCCTAAGGCTACAGACATGTCTCATACACTGTCGCCCATGGTCACCAGCACTACGTAGTAACAAGACAAAGTAGGGAGGACTAAGGCAGCTGGATCCCAAGCAAAGCTTCCAATACACTTCTCCCGATTCCATCTACTGCTGGAAATAAAGAACTGTGAAATGTTCTTTGGGAGTGACATGTATCTGCTCTGGAGAAGGGTGGGTGAGGAGGTTATCAGCACACGTGGATACTCCCCCATGCCCTGGCACCATTATCCCATCCTGGATTGTAGGGAGGGATCATCCAGCTAGGAAAATGGAAAAGTGAATCCCAGTTACTTCTCCCTTGTCAGAAGGAAGCTAGCGGCAAGCAGGAGATGAAATGGCAAGAGAAGCCAGGGTATTTATTTTGACTTTTCCTACTCCTCCCTTGTTCCTGGCAGGTCATAAAGGAAAGGAATGAACCCCAGATGAGGGTTGAGAAGGCATCAGGTGAGGCTAGGAAGGCAGGTTAGGGTTCTACGCACTATGATTCTTTGTTCTTAAAACAGATCGGCATTTGTTTTTTGAGCCAAAGAGGTAGCCAGATAATTATAATAATCGAATTATAAATTGGTCTACTTAATGTCTTCACATACTCATTTTGCAGTTGCCCAATCAGTTCCTTTGAAAACTGGATCTCAAAAGAGAACCCCCAAAAGGCAGGCCCTGGTATCTATCTCAGCCTGGGTTCCCTGAAGCAGAGCCACTACTTTATTCAGGGAGGAGGGCAACGGAGAGTGTGGCAGGGAAGGAGGGAGAGAAAACAGGATGGGGCATGTTCCCCAGCTGACCTCTGCTTGGCATCCAATGCAACTGAGCCTGGGATCATGAGGGACCATCATAAAGGCAGCATCAAGACAGTCCGTTCAGAGAGGGTAAGCAAAAGAACTTTACTAATTCCCATCTCCCACCAGTGGGATGTTCACCCCAGAGGTACCACCTCCCAACCCTCCTGGTTGCACATGCCTGAGCATCCATGGGGCCCTGGGAGTCTTGCCCCTCAGAGTCAACAGGGAGCCCCAAGGTGGCAGACATGAGGCTAGGAGCTGTGGCGTCTGTCCATATGAGGACAGTTTTCGCAGTGACTGAGCCAAGACTCCTGAGTTGATTACAGTCAAGAGGACCTGGGGCAGCACAGGAAAGATGTCTCATACAGTGTCTAGCTCATAATTAAAACCCTCATTCCAACTTCTGGCAACATTTAGCTATCTTCCTAAAAGATAGAGTTGATTTTATTTTCAAAAAGCAGTACTAATAAACAGACACCTCTTCCAGTTGGGGATTTGTCCATTGAGTGTTTTATTTCATTCTGCAGAAATCCCCCATGCAGAAGACCACGGATCCCTGGAAGGTCCTGATATTGCTGTCAGAGAAGCCTGAACCCATACACTGCACCAAACGTCAGCACACTTGTTATGTAAACAAGTATCACACATGCATATAGGCACGATTTTAAATGTACGTGGATGCTGTTGTGATCAGTAAGATATGGAAATTTACTGAATAAACAGATGACTGCATTCCTAAAGGATCTTTTTATTCTGTAATCACTGTGCTGATTGTTCTCTGCCTTCCCGGATCTTTTCTCTGCCATTATTTGTCCTATTCTACGTCCAAGAAAGGAGCCCTTGCCCTTTGGCCTCCAGTTGGATTTGACCAGCACGAGATGGATTGGTAAGAGAAGTCAGGGTATTTATTTTGACTTTCAGCCCCCACCCTCACTTGTTCCTAGAAGGTCATTAGACATCTCTGAGCATCGGTTTCCCCAAATGTACAATGAGAGAGTTAATCAGATAATCTCTAAGGTGGTTTTTCAGTTGCTGGCCCATGTTTTCGCATCCTGGATCCTCTGAAAGAATAGTTATTCACATTTGCCAAATCAAATAGGTATGAATTCCAAGCTGATATCTCCTCATTGCTGTCAGGATGCTTTCTTTCAAAAACGGATCAAAATGACAGGATAAGAAAGCTTCCAGTTTGCCTTTATCTCTTTTCACATTAAGTGTTTACTGTGGACTGATTCCTTTTTATCATCTAAAGGCAGAATCAAATTTAGTAAATACCAAGCAAATGGTTATGTGGGACTGTGCAATTCATTTCTTTTAATAAAGCATTTTACATGTTTCATCAGGTGCAAACTAGAACATCTGCAGTATAAAATATCACCTAGTGCACTTTGTAGGTGGCCTATCTGTATTTACAGGGCATGGTGTGCATAGTGTATAAAGTTACTCAAATGTGAAAAAGACTCAATTTCTTCTCAAAAAAATTTCCCAAATTGATTTGAGGGAGTATATTAGCCCTCAGCCATAGAAATCATTTTTAAACATAGAAGAGTTTAAAATTCCTTCTTGAATTCAACATCTGGGAACATGGTTTATCAATCCAAGGAGAGCTGCACCCAATTCAACCAGCTCAGAACATCAAAAACAAAATATGAAGCATGTGAAATATGCAAGTACATCCTCCTGGCATCAGACCACAGAGTGGTCCTGGATTCCTGGGTGGTGGGGGGTTCATCCTAGTTTCAAAATTGTGTAAGACGATTTTCACTAAGTTACATTTGCCTCACAGAAGGCTATTTTTAAAGTTTCTATCTGGTTTTAAGCCTTCTAGCCAAGGGCTTTTCCCAGGAACATATCCCTCATTCTCTTCACCACGTAAAGCTTGATTATTTTTGCGGGTAGTGTCTGGAACTGTTTTGGATATAAACATTTAAATTTAAAAATATCCTCATGCATATCAAAGAATGGAAGAACATCAGTATTATTCCATAATGCTTATTACAGATATAGCAATGGGTAAAAGTCTAGATCTGTTGGTTTATATAAAAACATTGCGGGATAATAAGATTATTTTCAGTTTTTCTTGGACACTAGTACAATTTTCTAAATATCAAGTATTAACACAACATGATGAAACGATTAAAATGATGAACTGTCTCCCATTTCATTCTGTAAAGACAAGCATCTAACACTGCCATATTAAGCCACCCAAAAGGCTACCCCTGTACTTTTACATTCTAAGTATTTCATTGTGTTGAGTATATTTTCCAGGCAGTCACACTGTTCAGTATTAATTCCTTTGTGACTACGACTTTGACTCAAATATCATTCTTCTTAAACAGGAATATGTTTACTCATAGGAATGTTGTTTGTTAAACACTGAAAATTTGAGGTATACATGACCAAAAATGTGAAAGATAACAGGCAAAATTCAAAATAACCCCACATCAGCAAAAGTTGTAGTGAAATTTCCCTACTATAAAATTGACAATAACAAGCACATTTTTTAAAAGCTCAGCATCACTGATCAGAGAAATATAAATCAAAGCCACAATGAGATACCATATTACACCAGTCAGAATGGCTATTACCAAAATGTCAAAAAATAACAGATGCCGATAAGGTTGTGAAAAAAAAGGAATGCTTATACACTGCTGGGGGAGTATAAATTAGTTCAACCATTGTGGAAGACAGTGTGGCAATTCCTCAAAGACCTAATGTCAGAAATACCATTTGACCCAGCAATCTCATTACTGGGTATATACCCAAAGGAAAGTAAATTGTTCTGTTATAAAGCCACATGCATGCATATGTTCATTGCAGCACTATTCACAATAGCAAAGTCATGGAACCTAAATGCCCATCAAGGATAGACTGAATAAAGAAAATGTGGTACATACACACCATGGAGTACTATGCAGCCATAAAAAAGAACAAGATTATGTCCTTTGTAGGGCCACGGATGGAGCTGTGGGCCATTATTTTTGGTAAGCTAACACAGGAACAGAAAACCAAATACTGCATGTTCTCACTTATGAGTGGGAGCTAAATGATGAGAACACATGGATACATAGAGGGGAACATCACACACTGGGGCCTATGGGAGGGTAGAGGGAGGGAGGAGGAACAGAATCAGGAAAAATAACTAATGGATACTAGGCTTAATACCTGGGTGATATAGTAATCTGTACAACAAACCCTCATGACACACATTTACCCATGGAACAAACCTGCACATCCTGCACATGTATCCCTGAACTTAAAAGTTAAAAATAAAATAAAATTGGTAACAAATAACAATAACAGTAATCGGAAAAACAACAGTAACAGCATGACCCCAAACCCAACTTAGAGTAAATGGTCACAATCTAAGATGCGTAGAACAAATACATCAGATAAAGTGTTTATCACTGTGGATATATAAATGTGCCTAAACCTCACTTTGAAAAAATTGGTAGAAAAAAACCTGAGTATTAGCTGCACGAAAAAAACTTTTTGCAATGATATTAATAAAGAAACTATGCACATTTTTAAAGAAAAATCACTAAAATTTTTTTTCTTTGAGACAGAATCTTGCTCTGTCATCGAGGCTGGAGTACAGTGGCGCAATTTCAGCTCACTGCAACCTCTGCCTCCTAGGTTCAAGCAATTCTTCTGTCTTAGTCTCTTGAGTAGCTGGGACTACAGGCGCACGCCACTATGCCCAGCTAATTTTTGTATTTTTAGTAGAGACAGGGTTTCACCATATTGGCCAGACTGGTCTCGAACTCCTGACCTAGTGATCCACCTGCCTCGGCCTCCCAAAGTGTTGGGATTACAGGCGTGAGCCACCATGCCCGGCCGTTTTTTAATAAAAGAGAAAAGTTGGGATTTGGAACAATCCATTGGAAAACAATTAGTGAAGTACTTAGTTGCTTGAAATTCTATTCAGAGTTAGTTTCAGCAACACTTTAGGAGGTGAAGCTCAATCCACGAGAATATTTGGTGAAGCCCTGTCATGTAGATACAAACTATCCTGGTTTGGAGCAAAATGAGACAGCTAAGCCAAAAATCAGTAATACCACCAAACAACACATTTTAAACTACTCAACAGACACAAGTGAAGGAATAGTAACAGGACTTTCCAGTTGGCTGGGAGGTTTTCTATTAGTGATGAGTCCATTTAATGGTCTTCGCTTGTTCTGTTTATAATATTATTTGTGAAGGCTTGTTAGTGTGCAAAATGCTTAGCTATAAATTATTTGATGGAGTAATGTTTAATCAAGGATTATTATTCCATTCCATTCATAGTAAGAATGGTGTTTACATCTCTGAAGATGTAGAGCTGATGGTTAAAATTGAGAATAGCAGCCTGGACAGAGGCTGGTGAAGGCACCGACAGCTTCAGTAGAGAACAAAACACTCTAAAAAAGAAACAAGTCAATGCAGACAGTGGTTGAATATTAGTTTGTAGAAACATTGCAACAAAAAGTGCCTCCTAGGAAAGCTTGCTTTATTATCCACTCGAATACTAGCTATGGGGAGGGGGAAGGACTGGGTAAATCATGACTAGTGTTCTTTAACTTACTGTTGAATTGTTTTTCTTAATGAGAAAACAAATGTTCTCAAAACACGAAGGTAAAGACCTGGATACAATGAATTATTTTGTTATTCAGAAATTGACTTATTTAGGACATTTTTTTCTTTCATAGCTGAAAAGGTTTGAGAGTTTTTCATGAAGAGCTCAGATCCAGAGGTCTATAAGTCTTTGAGTTAGGTTATTTACATGTGAAGACAAGATAATTATTTACATGGGTCAAAATAAAGAGCAACAGTTGTTGTTGTTACTAAAATTAGAAACACTTTGGGTCCATGATATTACAGAAGTAACCTGGCTCCTCAGCATGAAGAAGTACTGAAATTCCTATATGTAATTCCTATTCCTGGAAATGTAGCATGGAACCACTTCTTTGGCAACATGCTGAGCATCTCCCTAGGTGGAATGCCCCAACACTTATGTGTATGAGTTTCTGTTCTCAATATATAACACCAACAAAGAGAGAGAGGCTGCCTGGACCCAGAACTTATTTTAATGCAGCATTCGCACTCTTTTTATCAACCCAATTTTAAAAATATCTAAAAACCTATCTTTTTTCCTCAATAGCAAGGAATACAAAAGCATTTTTCTATTAAGACAAACAGGCATACATTACTGTGCACAATGAAAACCCCACATACATTCATAAAAACGTGTAGACATCTCTAGCCTTTCTTTGTACTACTTGGGGTCACATTTCCAGGGTTCTCATTCATTCGAGTCTGGAGCTAAGGGCACTTAAGAGAAAAGGCATTGTACCTCTTATTTAAGTAGAATATGATGGTACTGACATAAAATGTGAAATTCTGGCAAGAGATACATAAGGCTGCTCTTTTCTAAAGTAAAGGATCCAAACAGGACAAAGGACTAGCTCTTTCCCTCCCCCACCAGAGTCTCCATTTACCATCCATGGGCATTGAGATCTCAACATAGCAGATCTTCCCCTTGCCCCCAAACCCAGCAATGCAGCCCACTGCCTTCCACTTGTAAGCTATGTAGAAATACGACCATCCTGGCTAGCACGGTGAAACCCTGTCTCTACTAAAAAAAACAAAAAACTAGCCGGGCGAGGTGGCGGGCGCCTGTAGTCCCAGCTACTCGGGAGGCTGAGGCAGGAGAATGGCGTAAACCCGGGAGGCGGAGCTTGCAGTGAGCTGAGATCCGGCCACTGCACTCCAGCCTGGGTGACAGAGCAAGACTCCGTCTCAAAAAAAAAAAAAAAAAAAAAAAAAAAAGGGCAAAACATTTCCCATGATAACCAATCTTTGCGATGAGATAAAGCTACTTACTAGCTACTGGATCTATCTGATCTTAGCAAATTGCTACACCTCCCTAAACCTAAACTTAATAATGCCCTTTGTCTTACAGAAGTGCTCTGAGGACTGTGTAAGATGCTTCTTGTAAAGAAGCCCAGCACACTGCCTGCACATAGTGAATGTTCAATAAACATTACTACTACTCAGTACCAAGTCTTTGATGAGCTAGGTTCAGGGTCAAATGCCATCAATAGGTTCTGAAGTAAAACACATCTCTCTCAACATCAAAAATACTACAGACTACTTAAGGAGATAATATTAACATTCATGAAACAACAAGTGATCTATAACCATATGTGAGCAACAGGGCTAGTAGACTTGGTGTGTTCAAGTTTAGTCTCGCTGGCCATATGAGCTTGATCAAGTAACTGTATACAATAGAGTTACAAAGATCTGACCTGGCCAGGTGTGATGGCTCACGCCTGTAATCCCAGCACTTTGGGAGGTCGAGGCTGGCGGATCACGAGGTCAGGAGATGGAGACCATCCTGGCTAACACAGTGAAACCCCGTCTCTACTAAAAATACAAAAAATTAGCCGGGTGTGGTGGCATGCACCTGTAGTCCCAGCTACTTGGGAGGCTGAGGCAGGAGAATCATTTGAACCTGGGAGGTGGAGGTTGCAGTGAGCCGAGATGACACCACTGCACTCCAGCCTGGGTGACAGGGCAAGACTCCATCAAAAAAAAAAAAAAAAAGTCTGACCTGCCCACCTCACAGGTCAAAGAAATAACATACAAGAAAATCCTCTGTGGGCTAGAGAACTTAATGTGCATGTTTGTAAGTATTACTGTGACTACGATTAATTAAAATAGGGTACTCTGTTATAGGGCCTAGACTGAAAAGGATACACAAGTTGAATAAGGAAGAAATCAGTGAGGAATCAGGTAGTTAGGGATGCCTTCATGGATCTGGTAAGCTTTGAGTTGGACCCTGAAGATTTGATAGAATCTGAGTAAATGAACAGCACTGGCAGAAATCCTAGCGGGAGTCACTACATGAGCAAGTTCACAGTGAAGCGCTTGGTTGAGTGTAAAGTGGAATGGTGGGAAAGTACGTGTGGGTTAACTCTGGGTGTCAGCCTATGTGGACCGTCAAAGTCAAGGAGCAGAGCTTAGCTAGGATATGTTGGAACCAAGGCAGTGCTGGACAAGCAAGTGGCTACTCCTAGAAACAAGACCGGGACAGCTACAGGACCAACCTGACATTTATAAACAACTAACATATCTCCTTGTCTTCTTTTTTCCTTTCTATTTCTTCCCTTTTTAAATTATATTTCTTACAACTATATCAGGTTATGATACAGCTGGACAGGGATATAAATCAGTGAACCTTTAAAACACTTTTAATCCAAGCACCAAATAATGGAGCATTTCCTGTGACTGCTGGATGCCACAGTTTAAGTGAGATGCCAAACATTCCTCATTTGGGAAAATGAACAATAGTCCACAGAGAGAACAAAATCAAAACGTGAAAAGTTGAATGAAAAACACTCCTTTGGAAATAAAATATTACTCAGCATAAGTTAGCTGACCTCATCTTTGGGACTAGAAAAATAACAGTAAATAGTATTAACAGCTAACATTTATTGAGCCCATACCAGGTGTCAGGCGTAGGAACTATTTCATTTAATCTTCTCCCAAACCTTTGAGGGGGGCTACTACTATTATCCTCCTTTCCCTAATGGGGAATCTGAGACCTTTGGTCCCAGAGCAGGTGAACATCAGTCAGGGCTTTAATGGTTATTCTACGTGAGCCAAAGCCAAAGGACAGTGAACATGCTGATGGCTGAACACAACAAATAGGAGACCTTTTCATCAAACAGGTTTGAAAATTAGTCATCCAGTATACAAAATTCCTCATGGTAAAAAACCAAATCTGTAATTACTGAACGAGTGCCTTTCATATATACAAACTCATTTATCAAATGGAGAACAGATTATCTTAAAATTTCTTCATGCTATGGAGAAAGGATCCCACTTACCACAATACATATATCCAGAAACAGTCATATGCGCTGAATTTCTGTAAATCAAGTACTATATTTACTAAAGAACTTCTCTAGGGTAAATTTGCAGTAAATATTTAATAAAATGAAGAATCGTTTTGCAACCTGAATAGTCATTCAATAATTTATCTGTTTTGTAAATTTGGATATACAGCAGACTCTTGACATTCCTGAGGCATACATCCAAAACCTTCTCGAATTCCCAGATCCACAAATACAAGAATGTGTATAGAGGCTCCCAGCTTTCCCTTGAATCACATTTCCATGGAGAGCCATACGCATTTTCCTGTGCATAACCTCATACTATACACTACAAGTTAACCCTACTTTCAGATTTCACTAAATGTTGCTCTCACCTGATGGCCGTTTTTCCGCAGACACAACACAATGTTTTAATTAACAAGCACTGTTACAAATGCACGAGTCAGCAGAACAATAAGGATAAATGACTCTTTTCCATAACATGTATCTTGCAAAGTAGACTTCTCGAATTTATACCTCAACCCAACTCTGTGCCACAAACCCAGAGGAGAACCCACAAAGAATCACAGATCTGTGAGTTAAATCCATGAACACCTAAGGTCTGAACACATTTATTAAGTTTGCCTGGGCAGGGATGTGGGGCATTCCTACAGAATCCACTTGCTAACCCACAAATTACAGAAGTTGACTGAACCTTTTGGTGATGAGTCCAGAAAGTTCAATTGTAGAAACATTGCCCCCATGAATTACAATGATTTGCCTACAAATTCAAAATACCGATACTTTGTATGATGAGAGTTGAAGATCAAACTTGGGTGATTTCACAGCCTTCAGTAATGCAGCCCACTCACAGCTGGCACACTGGGCGCAAAAACCAGCAGATGGACCTTTCTGAAGGACTGTCCTGGAACTCACAATCCCTGGCTGGGTTTAGATACACCCGGAAAACACCACTAACCATGAAAGACAGACAGAACAGGGCAAACAGTGAGGGAGGGACTGGGTGAGTGAGAAAGGAAGAGACGCCAAAACCAAGAGAAACAATGAAAGAAACAGAAACACAGGAAAAATGAGAGAGAGAGGGAGGGAAGGAATGCAGAAAAGAAAAGAGAATAACGAGAGAAAGAATGAACAAAGAATTTGGCTGCTGTGCAGGAACAAAAAAAGAAAGACGTTATCATTTCAAAATACATATTATAGCTTACACGTTTCAGAACATATTTGAAAACATGACTGCCAAATTTTCAAATTATTTATTTTTACCCCTTTTGTTCCAAAGAGGTTTTGCAGGATTTGCTGCCAGATTAATTTTCCTGAAGCTCAGCTCTGATCATATTATTCTCCTGTTTACAAACCCCAATAACTCCTCACTGCCTATAAAAGGCAGTCCAGTTTCCTTAGCCTTCTATTTGAGACCCTCTATAATCTGGCCTGAAACTTCCAGGCCAACCTTATCCTACACTGCTCCCCTTTATAAGTTCTTTGCTCCAGTGGAAGCACTCGCCGATGTTTCCCAACACCTGTATTTTCTGCCCAAGTACCTTTGCTACTGTGGTTCCCTCTGCCTGGAACACCCTTCCCCTACATCTGCACACGTCCAGACCCACTCGCTCTCAGAGGATAAGCATACAGCAGGCACTCAGTCACCAATAGCGGAATGTCCAACAGTGACACAAGTGCTTTACACATGGCATCTTGCTGGAACCTCACAACGAGAGGAAGTTATTTCTTAATTTTCTAGATATGCAACCGTGTCCAATAGAGTCCAGGGCTGTTGCCCTGGGGTTGTATCCTTTGCCCATTGCTCTTCCTGCTACCCCAAGGCCACTGTTTGCACAGAAAAACAAAAAGTGGCTGCATGAATCAATGCCAACATGTTGTAGCAATCTTTTTTTCTTTAAAGGGGAAAAAGTGCACCTTTCCATTCTGTGTGAACTCGAATTCGCTTGTCTAGTCCTGAGTCACAGTTTCATTTGGGAACCCCTGTGCTGCCCTTGCCAGTTTCCACAAGGCAGGACACTCCACTAGCTGATTCAGACAGGCAGAGGCTGCAGAGGCCCAAGAAGCCAGGGCAGTATGGATGCCCCAGGCGCCCTCCACACTCCCCTCCTGGAGATGCCACGAGAACATACACAGAAGGAGGCTGATAACCACCAAAGATGTCAATGGATCCAGTTCTACTCCTTCGCATCCTAAGAATGTGCCAAAGGATTTTTAAAGGTGCCATTTATCACCAAGGGTGGGAGAGCAGGTTGCTAACACTATTTACACAACCTCCAAAGCCAGCTTAAACAAACATGGCAACTGGGTGTAGGACCAGGCATCACGACTGATTGATGGGGGTCTACTAAGCATGCAAAGCCGCCAATATCTACATGCTCGCTGGACACGGGCCAAAGCTATTACATGATGAGCTGTTATGTAACCTTAAGTACAACTGGAATTTGAGCTGTACACATCTGATACGCTTCCCCTTTCTAATTTTTGGCATCAAGAGGCTACATGAATTGACTGGAATGTAAGAGTCCTCCCCTCCATTTTCTCCCTTTCCTGATGACAGGCAGGCCACGTGATCACAGCAGAATATCTCATAATAGTTACTGATGTACTCAAAGTTTCCTCAAACCAAACGTTCCACCGTCCTGTTGAAATCTGACCTATTTTTAATAGGCTGCTCCATTTAAAGTCAACATAATTTGCTAGAGCATGACTTTAAATGAAAGCTGTTTCCCTGGGATGAATCCAAACTTCAAATCAATCCCCTGGACAAATCTCAACTCAGCCCAATAAATTATGGCTCACTCGATAAAATTTTAAAGCAAAAATAAATTAATCCAATAACCATATGAAATCTATGGTTGCCCTGCCAGTTTCTTGCCCCTATTCATTTGTTGACTTCTGGGCTCACTAAACTCGTGACAAGGTTTGTCTGCCTCGCGTTTCTTACCCCTGCAATACCTGGCTCTCTCCACTCCTCTAACCTGTCATATTTCAGGCTGGCACAATTGAATGCCCCATCAGAGACTACTCACCTTGCCTCCACAAAGAAATAGCATCTGCAGTAAGGTTTCAAAGAAAAAGATCAGCGGAGCACAATGTAGAACTTTGTTTCCCCCAACTTTTCTTATTAATTACTAAATAGCGATCTTGAGTTGCAACTTCTGTTGAACAGCTCCAGAGCTATGAGTTATTAATCACTTACATTTTAAAAATCTCTATCGGGGCAGGTCGAGGCAGGTGGATTGCTTGAGCCTAGGAGTTCAAGACCAGCTGGACAACATGGCGAAACCCTGTCTCTATAAAAAGTACAAAAATGTATAGTGTATGACTGTATTCCCAGCTACTTGGGAGGCTGAGATGGGAGGATCACTGACCCCAGGGAGATCAAGGCTACAATGAGCCATGTCGTACCACTGCACTCCAGCCTGAGTGACAGAGTGAGACCCTGTCTCAGCAAAACAAAACAAAAACAAACACTCTGTTGGCTTCTAGCAGTCTTCAGTTTGAAATTAGAATGTGGGACTACTCCCTGTTTTATTTCTGAATCATTAAACATAACTAAGCAGACATTTGTCAACAAAGTTATACAGTGCTTTCCTCACAAGGGGCAGGGGTGGGGGGGGCAGTAGTGGTGGCGTGTTTATATTTGGCAATCCAAAAGAAAGAATAAAAAATACAGATTAAAAACTAAGTACTACCTAGTGGAGGGTGCTGCTATACAGGAGGAATCATACAAAGTGGGTAGTGATGATAGCTTCTGCTTTGGCCAGGGGGAGCTACAGAATACTGTATGTGCCATCTTAGTCCTGGCACAGAAAGGGCTGGGAGGTATCTACCTTCAGTGGACCATCCAAAGATCACTGGACACCACCAGGACAAAAGTGATTCCAATAGAGCAGTGACAGAGAATAGGAAAGAGAAAAGCAAAAATCCAGAAATGTCTCCCACTTTAAACAGAAATGGCTGTGAATGAGAGCATTCTATTCCAGGATAACACACATCACAAGTAGTAATCTTAAAGAAAAATAGATCCCTATATATACTCAATTACTAAGTATTTGGGTTACTAAGTAAAAGGACCTCAAATAGTTAACTGATGGTGAAGCCTAGGTTTGCAGCTAAGAGGTGTGATAATTATGTCTCTTGACTTCAGGATATGATAAGTGCTTGCCACTGTTTAGGCTGAAGGCAGCTGGGTTTGGAAACAGAATAATTCAGGTACAGGCCGGACACGGTGGCTCACACCTGTAATTCCAGCCCTTTGGGAGGTCGAGGTGGGCGGATCACCTGAGGTCGAGAGTTTGAGACCAACCTGGCCAACATGGTGAAACCCTGTCTCTACTAAAAATACAAAAATTAGCCGGGTGTGGTGGCAGGCACCTGTAATCCCAGCTACTCAGGAGGCTGAGACAGGAGAATCACTTGAACCTGGTAGGCAGAGGTTGCAGTGAGCCCAAATCGCACCATTGCACTCCAGCCTGGGTGACAAGAGTGAAATTCCGTTTCAAAAAAAAAAAGAAGAATTCAAATACAAATAATTGCCAGTACCTCAATTTTATTTTTCTGCAGTGGATAGGGCCTCAGATGCAAACAGGAAATGCAATCAAAAGAATTAAACCTATTTAATACAGAGCCATTGGATGATCCAGTTTTTAAAACTATCCTTGATTCAGTTCCTCCACCTTTGGATACACTGCCCCCAGTGAGAGAATCCTTAATTTAAAGGATTATTCTGGGAAACCAGGCCAGCCCCCGACAATTTCAGCCATCCTAAGGTCATCTCTTGAAAAATTACGATCAGCTACATATTGTTTTTTACTTACATTTTAAACGTGAATACATTTAGACAATATACGATAACCTGTTCATATTTATTTGCATCATTCTCTACCATTAAAAAATGCATACAGGCATTTGTAGTCAAATCTAATGCAATATTGTGAACATTTATGAAGCTCATCTTCTTTAATAAAGAATAAAGACTCATCTCAAATTTTCAAGCAACTAGCAGGATTAATTGGTACCTCCATAGCCATGATTGGAAAGATTGAAAAACCATAGAGATGGCAAAGAGGCAGCACAGATGTAGCCATTTCCCCCTTCCCATGCTCAAGCAAGGCATCATTAATCAATCCCAATAACATTCCTTGTTTCCAAGCCCAGCACAGCAGAGCTCACACAGGTGAGGAGACCTGCGTGTTATGACTCATTTACCACACTCGAAAGGGAACAGCCAGGATGATAAACAAACAGCAAGCCCCAAAGCATAGAAATCAGTTTAAGGAAATAAAATTATTCAGCAGGCTGGCAAAAAGAAGATGCAGGGTGACAAGATGATTGTATTAAAATATCTGAAGAGGTACATTAGATATTGCGCTCAACATGGCTCCAGAGGGTAGCTAGGCAATAAATACTCATTCTTATGATGGTGGCATCATAAGAATCAAGGCATATTTTACCCAGATAAAAGGAAAGAGGGGTGCACCTTCACCTCAGACTACAGATATACAAGTGAGTTTTCTTTTAACCTTTTGTAAACAAGTCCCACTGATTCATGGAATGTTCTCACAGAAATTTCTAAGAAATGGAGACTGGCAGGTATGGTAGCTGTTTAACAGCTTTAGGGGAAGGACAGCGTATTAGTCCATTCTCATGCTGCTAATAAAGACATACCCTAGACTGGGTAATTTACAAAGGAAAGAAGTTTAATTGACTGGAGAGACCTCAGGAAACTTACAATCATGGTGGAAGGGGAAGCAAACACAACCTTCCTGACGTGGTGGCAGCCCAGTGAAATGCCAAGCAAAAGGGGGAAAAGCCGCTTATAAAACCACTAGATCTCGTGAGAACTAACTCATTATCACGAGAACAGCAGCAAGGTGTAACTGCCCCCATGATTCAATTATCCCTGCCTGATCCCTCCCATGACAGGTGGGGATTATGGGAACTACAACTCAAGATGAGCTTTAGGTGGGAACACAGAGCCAAGACAAATCAGACTGTATCAGTAGGGGGAGAATGTCTGATAAATATGTAAAGCATGGGCTGAATTTATAATTTAAATATAAGTTGCATATTCACTGATCACACTGTAGCTGCAAATCTAACTATGAAAACCTCTTGATACAGGTTAGATACTAATATCTCAAGGTCTATGCAAGGTACAACAAAATGTCCCAACTACTCCTTCAGGACATGTCCCTACCAATTTATAACATGGTGACCTCTGCTCGGAGAGTGAGAGAAGTCTGCTACAAGAGATTAAGACAGAGACCCAGGATTTCCTGGAGAAGTCTTAGTAGTCTTGATGTAAAAACACATTTGTTTGTTTTTAAAGGAAATGAATCAGTCATGGCTTGGATGGATGGAGGGAGAAATTCTTCTGCAGGCCCTCAGGCAAATCGCTGCTCTCAGCTTGGTGGGCTGTGCTTATGTAACTTTTCAGTGACTCTGATTCTTCTCTGTTGTTCTGTGACCCAGGGCAGACCATCCTACCCCTGTGAGTCTCTGTTCCTGCATCTGTTGAATAGGAACACTAGAATAATGACACCCCGACCGGCCACACGATGAGGACTGAGCAAGGCAGTCTTTGTAGAAAGCTGAGTTCTTGGAAGAGAGAAACAATAGGATCTGGTCTCATTATTTAATATTTTGCAATGGGTTTAAGCGCTATGCTTGGTTTCAAGTCCTTAAAACCATTCCTATTTAGTTTAATCTGCTCATTAGATGTTGAAATACACCCCGAGGCTTTTCTTTACTAACTACCCAGAATGAAATGGGTTCAAGTGCCAGGAAAGAAACTGCTTTTATAAGAATCATTTACATCTGCTAGAATACCCTAGAACAGAAGCAATTTTCTCCCTCAAACAATCTTTCCTTTCTCATATCCTACATTTTCCAGTGGAAAGACTTACAGAGGTAGGTGATAACCATTTGCCCCATCCTGCATCCTCCTTCCTCCTTAGCTAGAGAGAGAAACATGGTGTGGGTGTGAGAAGTAGGCCTGTTCCAGAAACATTTCACACATACACTCCTACTTGGCAGCAGTGGTGGGAGGAGAGCTAGACCAGCGATCAGGATTACAGGAATCAGTGGGGAGGGAATAGAATCATTCCTCACTCCCATCCTAAGGTCATGCCCCCTTATGATGCAGTGGCCCATACCCCTGTGTAAATACACACTGGTCAACCTGAATTATACCAGCATCACATTTGGGATCAGAGGGGATCTACACAGGTCTTGTCGGTACAATCTTCAGAAATGCAAACGCAACAAGAAGGAGGAAAGAATGATATTTGTGTGTTACACTGAATTTCAACAATCCCCCAAAGGTGTCAGGAAGCCCTACCAGCTGAATAATGAAATAACAGTTGACAAGCCAGGCAGCTACCCTGACATGAGTTTCAGTCACAGACACCAATCATTTTTGTCTATCCCATATTTCCCTTCTTTCTAGATTTCCTATTTGAAAATTACTTTTCCCCTCTGTGTGTAGTCTTGCTGAGACTGTCACTCAGGGTGTCCCAGCTCCCCTTGGCCAAGGTATGGGATGTGGCCTAAGCTAAGCCAATCCAACCCTTGTTACCAGGACTTTGACTCTTCAATGGAGAAACCTGCTGGAATTTTCCATTGCAGCAGCAGCACACTAATGAGACTGTCAGTTCTGTCCACCTGGAAGCCCAAGGCTTCCCAGTTTCCATCCTTTACCAAGTCTACTTCTCCACACTTCCTGTTGGGTCTCTGAGCTATTGGATATCCTCCGGATAAAATCCTTTTGTGTTTGACTTAGCCAAAATTGGTGTCTGTTGCTTGCAAAATAAGAAAGTTAACTAATACAGATGTCTGGCTTGCTTCCTCGGATTCCGACCTATTAGAGGATTCCTGCGCCCAGCAAAGCCCTATCATTCTAAATGAGTCTCTGATACTGCATATTTTAAAATTTTGATTGATATTTGTATATATTTATGGGGTTTCAATACATGTATACATTGTGGAATAAGAAAATCTGGTGAATTAACATATCCATCACCTCATACTTATTTCTTTGTGGTGAGAACATTTAGAATATACTCTTTCAGCAACTTTGAAATATACATTATTATTAATTATAGTCACCTTGTTGTGCCATAGATCACCAAAACTTATTCCTCCTATCTCACTGAAACTTTGTGCCCTTTGACCAATATTTTACTTTTCACCACCCACTCCCACCCTCCTTAGCCTCTGGTAACTGTCATTCTACTCTCTACTTCTGAGTTCAAATTTTTACATTCCATATCTAATACTCATCTTTCTGTGCCTGGCTTATTTCAAATAGCATAACGCCCTCCAGGTTCACCCATGTTGTCACAAATTACAGAATTTCATTCTTCTCTCAGGCTGAATAGTATTCTCTCATGTACACAGACCACATGTTTAAATCCTTTCATCTGTCGATGGGCACTTAGGTTGTTTCCATACCTTGGCATGTGAATAATGCTGCAGTGAACCTGAAAGTGGAGACATCTCATCAACACACTGCTTTACATTACTGTGGCTATATACCCAGAAGTGGGACTGCAGAATGACAGTAACTATATTTTTAGTTTTTTTGAGAAACTTCCATACTGTTTTCCAAAATGGCTGTTCTAACTCACATTCCCACCATCTGTAGGATGAACAAAAGTTCCCTTTTCTCCATATCCTTGCCAACACTTACAATTTTTCTTTCTTTCCTTTTTTTTTTCTTTTTGAGACAGAGTCTCACTCTATCACCCAGGCTGGAGAGCAATGGCACGATCTTGGCTCACTGCAACCTCCACCTCCCGGGTTCAAGTGATTCTCCTGCCTCAGCCTCCTGAGTAGCTGGGATTACAGGCGCATGCTACCACACGTGGCTAATTTTTTTGTGTTTTTAGTAGAGACGGGGCTTCACTACGTGGCCACGACAAATTCCTGACCTTAAGTGATCTGCCTGCCTTGGCCTCCCAACACTTAACCATCTTTCATCTTTTCTCTAATGGCCATCCTAACAGGCATGAGATGATAGCTTATTGTGGTTTTAATTTGCATTTCCCTGCTGATTAGTGGTATTGAGGATTTTAACATATATCTGTTAGCCTGTTTTATGTCTTCTTTTGAGAAGTATCTATTCAGGTCCTTTGCCACCCCATCCCCCCCTTTTTTTGAGACGGAGTCTCAGAGTCTCACTTTGTCACCCAGGCTGGAATACAATGGCATGGTCTCAGCTCACTGCAATCTCCACCTCCTGGGTTCAAGCGATTCTCTTGCCTCAGCCTCCCGAGTAGCTGGGACTACAGGTGTGTGCCACCACACCTGGCTAATGTTTGTATTTTTAGTAGTGATGGGGTTTCACTATGTTGGCCAGGCTGGTCTCCAATTTCTGACCTCACGATCCACCCACCTCAGCCTCCCAAAGTGCTGGGATTACAGGTGTGAGCCACTGCGCCCAGTCCCTTTGCCCATTTTTAGGAGTTGTTTTCTTGCTAGTGAGTGGTTTGAGTTTCTTGCCCCCTTGCCCATTTTTAGGAGTTGTTTTCTTGCTAGTGAGTGGTTTGAGTTTCTTGCCCCCTTGCCCATTTTTAGGAGTTGTTTTCTTGCTAGTGAGTGGTTTGAGTTTCTTGCATATTTTGGATTTGAGCCCCTGATCTGATGTATGATTTGTAAATATTTTCTCCCAATCCCGTGGGTTGTCTGTTCACTCTATTCATTGTTTCTTTTGCTATGCAGAAGCATTTTAATTTGATATAATCTCATTTGTCTATTTTGCATTTGTCTGCCCTTTTGAGGTCACATGCAAGAAATCATTCCCTAGACTAATGTCTTGTAGTGTTTCTCCTATGTTTTCTCCTAGTAGTTGTATAGTTGATACTATGCATTTTTGAGTCTAATAAAAGAGAGAAACTAGAAAGACTTAGAATAGTTCTACAATGTGACATTTATACTGGCTCTAAAAGTCTCCTTCAGGAATTGGAGAGACAGAGTGAGAATGAAAGGCAGAGAGTGAGACAATGAGAGAGAAGGGGGAAGAGAACCATAAGGTTTTTAAAATATAGTTTATATTATACACAATAAAAACGACATAAGCGTATAGTTCAATGGATTTTGGTAACTGTATACACCCATGTGTATATAATGTCAATCATGACATAAACCATTACCATCATTCTAGAAGGTTCTATCATGCCCTTTCCAGCTATAATATTCCTCCCACCTGCATAGGCAAACACTGTTCTGATTTCTATCGCCACAGTCCAATTCTTCCTATTGTAGAACACCATATAAATGGAATCAGACAGTAGGTGCTCTTGTATTTAGCTTATTTTGTTCAACATAAGGTTTTTGAGATTAATCCAGGATTTTATATGTGTCAGTAGTGTGTTCTTTTTTCACTTTGGAGTAATACTCCATTGTATGAATGTACCACAATTTGTTTATTCAGTCTCCTGTTGATGGATATTTGGGTTGTTTCCAGTTTGAAGCTAATATGAAAAAAAGGTGCTGTGAACATTCTTGGGCAAATTGTTTTTTTATAGCAATACAATTAATTTCATTTCTCTTGCAAGAATTAATTTTTATTAAATGATGAAGAAGCTTTTTATAAAAGCTTGCAGAGAAGCAATAATACACATTCTACAGGAACAAAAAATACCCACTTTGCATCTTTTCTTTTAGGATGGGACAGGTTCAGAGATATTCTATTAAATCTGTACTCCCTCGCTACAAGCTACATCCTCGCATCTACAGAACATCCTCATTCCTTTACCATTCTAGACAAACCTTTCTCTTCTCCTTAAAGTAGCATACACTCCTAATATGCCATCTACATGGCCATTTAAAAAAAAAAAAAGAGATGGCTATACTCACTGACCACCTGACCACTCTCTTTAATTCCCTTCCTGCAGGGTTCCGAACAGCCCATCCTTATTTTCTCATTTATTTCCCTTGACCTCTTGCAATGTTCAGCAGTGTTGACCACCTCTCCTTCTGGAAACCCTTTTCTTGGCTTCCATATACATATGAGTAGAGATTCCTGTAGCCATACTTTGGAGTTTGAACCTGGCTCAATCACTCACTAGCTAGGTGACCTTGGGCAAGTTAGTTAACTAGTCTAGGTCTTTGTTTTATCTGTAAAATGAAGGTAAAAACGAGTTACCACCTGATGGGGTCATTGTGAGGATTAAATGAGTCAACACTTCATACTGTGCCTATAATATAGTAAGTGATCAATAAATGTAAGTGATTTTTGTCATTTCATTTATCATCATTGCTTTAGTTTGCTTGAGCTGTCATGATAAAATACTACAGTCTGGGTGGCTTAAACAACAGAAATTTATTTTTCGTAGTTCTGGAGGCTGGAATTCCAAGGTAAAGGTGCTGATAAGATAGGCTTAATTTGAGGCCTCTTCTCTTAGGTTCTAGGTGGCCACCTCCTTGCTGTGTGTTCATGTGATCTCTTCTTTGTGTGTTCTCAGAGAGAGAGAGAGAGAGAAAGAGAGAGACTCAGTGTCCTTTTTTTTTTTTTTTTTAATACTTTAAGTTCTGGGATACATATGCAGAACATACAGGCTTATTACATAGGTATACACATGCCATGGTGGTTTGCTGTACCCATCAACCCGTCATCTACATTAGGTATTTCCCCTAATGATATCCCTCCCCTAGCCCCCCACCACCCAACAGACCCCAGTGTGTGATGTTCCCCTCCCTGTGTCCGTATGTTCTCATTGCTCAATTCCCACTTATGAGTGAGAATATGTAGTGTTTGATTTTCTGTTCCTGTTTTAGTTTGCTGAGAATGATGGTTTCCAGTTTCATCCATGTCCCTGCAAAGGACATGGACTCATCGTTTTTCATGGCTGCATAGTATTCTATGGTGTATATGTGCCACATTTTCTTTATCTAGTCTGTCATTGATGGGCATTTGGGTTGGTTCCAAGTCTTTGCTATTGTGAACAGTGCTGCAATAAACATGCATGTGCATGTGTCTTTACAGTAGAATGATTTATAATCCTTGTGGTATATACCCTGAATGGGATTGCTGGGTCAAATGGTATTTCTAGTTCTAGATCTTTAAGGAATTGGCACACTGTTGTCCACAATGGTTGAACTAATTCACACTCCCACCAACAGTGTAAAAGCATTCCTATTTCTCCACATTATCGCCAGCATCTGTTGTTTCCTGACTTTTTAATGATCGCCATTCTGTCACGAGATGGTATCGCATTGTGGTTTTGATTTGTATTTCTCTAATAACCAGTGATGATGATCTTTTTTTAAATATGTTTGTTGGTCACATAAATGTCTTCTTTTGAAAAGTGTTCATATTCTTCATCCACTTTTTGATGGGATTGTTTTTTTCTTATAAATTTGTTTAAGTTCTGTGTAGATTCTGGATATTAGACCTTTGTCAGATGGATAAATTGCAAAACTTCTCTCTCATTCTGTAGGTTGCCTATTCACTCTGATGATAGTTTCTTTTGCTGTGCAGAAACTCTTTAATTTAATTAGATTGCATTTGTCTATTTTGGCTTTTGTTGCCATTGCTTTTGGTGTTTAGTCATTAAGTCTTTGCCCATGCCTATGTCCTGAATGGTATTGCCTAAGTTTTTTTCTAGGGTTTTTATGGTTTTAGGTCTTATATTTAAGTCTTTAATCCATCTTGAGCTAATTTTTGTATAAGATGTAAGGAAGGGGTCCAGTTTCTGTTTTCTGCATGTGGCTAGCCAGTTTTCTCAACAGCATTCATTAAATAGGGAATCCTTTCCCCATTGCTTGTTTTTGTCAGATTTGTCAAAGATCAGGTGGTTGTGGATGTGTAGCAGTATTTCTGAGGCCTCTGTTCTGTTCCGTTCATCTACATATCTGTTTTGGTACCAATATCATTCTGTTTTGGTTACTGTAGCCTTGTAGTATAGTTTGAAGTCAGGTAGCGCGATGCCTCCAGCTTTGTTCTTTTTGCTTAAGATTGTCTTGGCTATACGGGCTCTTTTTGGGTTTTTATATGAAATTTAAAGTGTTTTTTTTCCAAATCTGTGAAGAAAGTCAGCGGTAGTTTGCTGGGGATAGCATTGAATCTATAAATCACTTTGGGCAGTATGGTCATTTTTACAATATTGATTTTTTCTATCCATAAGCATGGAATGTTTTTCCATTTGTTTGTGTTCTCTCTTATTTCCTTGAGCAGAGGTTTGTAGTTCTCCTTGAAGAGGTCCTTCACATCCCTTGAAAGTTGTATTACTAGGTATTTTATTCTCTTTGTAGCAATTGTGAATGGGAGTTCACTCATGATTTGGCTCTCTGTTTGTCTGTTACTGGTGTATAAGAATGCTTGTGATTTTTGCACATTGATTTTGATTTTGTATTCTGAGACTTTGCTGAAGTTGCTTATCAGCTTAAGATCTTGGGCTGAGATGATGGAGTTTTCTAAATATACAATCATGTCATCTGCAAACAGACAATTAGACATCCTCTTTTCCTATCTGAATACCATTTATTTCCTTCTCTTGCCTAATTGCCCTGGCCAGAACTTCCAATACTATGTTGAATATGAGTGGTGAGAGAGGGCATTCTTGTCTTGTGCTGGTTTTCAAAGGGAATGCTTCCAGCTTTTGCCCATTCAGTATGATATTGGCTGTGAATTTGTCATAAATAGCTCTTATTATTTTGAGACACGTTCCATCAATACCTAGTTTATTGAGAGTTCTTAGCATGAAGGGTGTTTACTTTTATCAAAAACCTTTTCTGCATCTGTTGAGATAATCACGTGGTTTTTGTCATTGGTTTTGTTTATGTGATGGATTATGTTTATTGATTTGTGTATGTTGAACCAGCCTTGCATCCCAGGAATGAAGTTAACTTGATTGCGATGGATAAGCTTTTTGATGTGCTGCTGGATTCAGTTTGCCAGTATTTTATTGAGAATTTTCACATCGATGTTCATCAGGGTTATTGGCCTGAAATTTTCTTTTTTTGTTGTGTCTCTGCCAGGTTTTGATATCAGAATGATGCTGGCCTCATAAAATAAGTTAGGGAGGAGTTCCTCTTTTTCTATTGTTTGGAATAGTTTCAGAAGGAATGGTACCAGCTCCT
>NW_012117066.1:191132-262233 GCF_000951035.1 Colobus angolensis palliatus | reverse complement strand
TCTTTCCTGCTTTCTCCTGTGGGCATTTAGTGCTATAAATTTCCCTGTAAACACTGCTTTAGCTGTGTCCCAGAGATTCTGGTACATTGTGTCTTTGTTCTCATTGGTTTCAAACAACTTCTTTATTTCTGCCTTAATTTCGTTATTTACCCAGTAGTCATTCAGGAGAAGGTTGTTCAGTTTCCACGTAGTTGTGCAGTTTTGAGTGAGTTTCTTAATCCTGAGTTCTATTTTGATTGCACTGTGGTGTGAGAGATGGTTTGTTATGGTTTCCATTCTTTTGCATTTGCTGAGGAGTGCTTTACTTCCAATTATGTGGTCCATTTTAAAAAAGGTCCGATGTGGTGCTGAGAAGAATGTATATTCTGTTGATTTGGGATGGAGAGTTCTGTAGATGTCTATTAAGTCCGCTTGTTCCAGAGCTGAGTTCAAGTCCTGAATATCCTTGTTAATTTTCTCTCTCATTGATCTAATATTGACAGTGGGTTGATAAAGTATCCCACTATTATTGTGTGGGAGTCTAAGTCTCTTTGTATGTCTCTAAGAAGCTGTTTTATGAATCTGGGTGCTCCTGTATTGAGTGCATATATATTTAGGTTACTTAGCTCTTCTTGTTGCATTGATCCCTTTACCATTATGTAATGCCCTTGTCTTTTTTGATTTTTTGCTGGTTTAAAGTCTGTTTTATCAGAGACTAGGATTGCAATCCCTGTTTTTTTTTTTGTTTTGTTTTGTTTTTGTTGTTGTTGTTGTTTTGCTTTCCATTTGCTTGGTAAATATTCCTCCATCCCTTTATTTTGAGCCTATGTGTGTCTTTGCACATGAGATGGGTCTCTTGAATACAGCACACTGATGGGTGTTGACTCTTTATCCAATTTGCCAATCTGTGTCTTTTAATTGGGGCATTTAGTCCATTTACATTTAAGATTAATATTGTTGTATGTGAATTTGATCCTGTCATCATGATGCTAGCTGGTTATTTTGCCCATTAGTTGATGCGGTTTCTTCATAGTGTCAATGGTCTTTACAATTTGGTATGTTTTTGCAGTGGCTGTTACTGGTTTTTCCTTTCCATATTTAGTGCTTCCTTCAGGAGCTCCTGTAAGGCAAGCCTGGTGATGACAAAATCACTCAGCATTTGCTTGTCTGTAAAGGATTTCATTTCTCCTTCACTTATGAAGCTTAGTTTGGCTGGATATGAAATTCTGGGTTGAAAATTCTTTTCTTTAAGAATGTTGAATGTTGGCCCCCACTCTCTCCTGGTTTTAGGGTTTCTGCAGAAAGATCCACTGTTAGTCTGATGGGCTTCCCTTTGTGGGTAATCCAACCTTTCTCTAGCTGCCCTTAACATTTTTTCCTTCATTTCAACCTTTGTGAATCCGGTGATTAAATGTCTTGGGGTTGCTCTTCTCGAGCAGTATCTTGTGGTATTCTCTGTATTTCCTGAATTTGAATGTTGGCCTGTCTTGCTAGGTTGGGGAAGTTCTCCTGGATAGTATCCTAAAGAGTGTTTTCCAACTTGATTCCATTCTTCCCATCACTTTCAGGTACACCAATCAAATGTATGCTTGGTCTTTTCATATAGTCCTATATTTCTTGGAGCCTTTGTTCATTCCTTTTCATTCTCTTTTCTCTAATCTTGTCTTCACACTGTATTTCATTAAGTTGATCTTCAATCTCTGACATCCTTTCTTCTGCTTGATTGATTCGGTTATTGATATTTGTATATGCTTCATGAAGTTCGCGTGCTGTGTTTTTCGGCTCAATCAGGTCATTTATATTCTTCTCTAAACTGGTTATTTTAGTTAGCAATTCCTCTAACCTTTTTTCAAGGTTCTTAGCTTCCTTCCATTGGATTAGAACATGCTCCTTTAGCTTGGAGGGGTTTGTTATTACCCACCTTCTGAAGCCTACTTTTGTCAATTCATCAAACTCATTCTCCATTCAGTTTTGTTCCCTTGCTGGCAAGGAGCTGTGATCCTTTGGAGGCGAAGGGGCGTTCTGGTTTTTGAAATTTTCAGCGTTTTTGCACTGGTTTTTCCTCACCTTTGTGGATTTATCTACCTTTGTTCTTTGATGTTGGTGACCTTTAGAAGTGGTTTTTGCGTGGATGTCCTTTTTGTTGATGTTGATGCTATTCCTTTTTGTTTGTTACTTTTCCTTCTAACAGGCCCCTCTTCTGCAGGTCTGCTGGAGTTTGTTGGAGGTCCACTCCAGATCCTATGTACCTAGGTATCACCAGCAGAGGCTGCAGAACAGCAAAGATTGCTGCCTGTTCCTTCCTCTGGAAGCTTTATCCCAAAGGGAACTCCACCAGATGCCAGCTGGTGCTCTCTTGTATGAGGTATCTGTCGACCCCCAATGGGAGGTGTCTTCCAGTCAGGAGGCACAGGGGTCAGGGACCCACTTGAGGAGGCAGTCTGTCCCTTACCAGAACTCAAGCACTGTGCTGGCACATCCACTGCTCTCTTCAGAGTCAGCAGGCAAGAATGTTTAAACCTGCTGAAGCTACGCCCACATCTACCCCTTCTGCCAGGCGCTCTGCCCCAGGGAGACGGGGATTTTGTCTGTAAGCCCTCGAATGGGGCTGTTACCTTTCCTTCAGAGATACCCTGCCCAGTGAGGGGGAATCTACAGAGGCAGTCTGGTTACAGCGACTTTCCTGAGCTGCGGTAGGCTCTGTCCAGCTCCAACTTCCCAGTGGCTTTGTTTACACTGTGAGGGGAAAACTGCCTACTAAAGCCTCAGTAATGGCAGATGCCTCTCCCCCGATCAAGCTCAAGCATCTGAGGTCAACTTCAGACTTCTGTGCTGGCACCGAGAATTTCAAGCCAGTGGACCTTAGCTTGCTGGGCTCCATGGCAGTGGAATCTGCTGAGCTAGACCACTTGGCTCCCTGGCTTCAGACCCCTTTCCAGGAGAGTGAACAGTTTTATCTCACTGGCATTCCAGGGGCCACTGGGGTATGAAAAAAAACTCCTGCAGCTAGCTGGGTGTCTGCCCAAATGACTGCCCAGTTTTGTGCTTGAAACCCTGGGCCTTGGTGGGGTAGGCACCAGAGGGAATCTCCTGGTCTGCAGGTTGTGAAGACCATGGCAAAAGTGTAGTATCTGGGCCGGAGTGAACCATTCCTCACGGTACAGTCCCTCACGGCTTCCCTTGACTGGCGAGGGGAGTTCCCCAACCCCTTGTGCTTCCTGGGGGATGCAGCGCCCCACCCTGCTTTGGCTCAGCCTCCGTGGGCTGCACCCACTGTCTAACCAGTCCCTGTGTGATGAGCCAGGTACCTCAGTTGGAAATGCAGAAATCACTTGCCTTCTGCGTTGATCTTGCTAGGAGCTGCAGACCGGAGCTGTTCCCCATCTTGCCAGCCACCTCTGTTCCTCTTATAAGAACACTAATCCCATCAGATCGGGGCCCTGCCCTTAAGACCTCATTTAATCTTAAGTAGCTCCTTAGAGGCCCCATCTTTAAAGATGCTGGGGGTTAGGGCTTTAACATATGAATTTTAGACAGACATAAACATTTAGTCCATAGCATTCATTGTGTTGTGTATATTAGCAGAACTTTATATACCACAATAAGCTTTATTAACATAGGAAATGATACATGGGATGATAATGCCTTGGTGCCTCTCCTATACCTGGATCACCTTCTCAGTGTCCTTTAATGGCTGAGACTCTTTCCCCTGCTTCCTTAATGTAACTTACTCCAAAGCTCATTTCCTAGTCCTTGTAAAACCCATTTTGTTATTCTACATTTTCTTGAAGGTCTTATCCACTAATCTCACCAAGGCTGATGATTGCAAGTATGGGTCTACAACCCTACGATATCTCCCTAAACTTCAGAACCTTGCATCCCCAATCTCCTGTTGGGTCCCACCATTCATTCAGACTCAATATATACAAGAGCAAAACCATCATTTTGAAATGTTTTCACAAAGAAGTTGCCCTCTGGGCTTTGTCCCCAGTGATATGCTCATCCTCAAAGCAAACATGGCCTAGTCTTGCCAAGTATCCCCTGGCACGTACAAGAGAGCTCTGAGAATGGATCTTGTTGGGGGCATCCCAGGTCCACCCTTAACGAAATAGAAACTGCCTCTCATTGCCCTAAGGTCTGTCCCTTCCACTCTGAACGTTCACAGTGATTATGGATTATCTATGCACAGGGGTGGGCTGTAGGAATGAGAGTGCCTATGAATAAAGTGGCTTCATTAAAATGTGAACACTCTAATTCCAGGCCCACTGGCACTTAGTCATAAGCCTCCCTCCCTCATACATTACAGTTCTGATAATATTGTCTATGTTTTTATCTGACAGCGCCCCCCGCCCCATCATGTCCCACCATGGTGTCTGTGTTAGAGCAGACTGCTGGACTGGTGGAGGAGTCAGAAGCATGCCTGGGGTCTTGGCCTCCAACATTCCATCTTTGGCCCCTCAGAGCCTTAATCAAGGGGGTAGATCTTGACTGAAGTGGCTCAGGGCTCTGTGGATATCAGACTGTGTGGTGGCACCTTTAATATTCTCTGGAGCAACAGCTACTTTTCTTGCAAATAACCTAATAAAAGTCACCTGGACTTAGGAGGAACGTATTCAGGGAATTTCACTGGAGCTTCCTGCCTGCTAGTCACTAGGGCCAGCCACAGATATTCCATTTCTCCTCCTTTGAGCACATAGTGGGAGGGTACCTCCCTTCCTCCTTGGAATCACACCTCCTAGGTGTGATTCGTGACTTGCTTTGGCCAATGAGATGTGAGCAGAAACAATATGGATCAATTCTAATTGAAGTTTTAAGAACCTGAGTCTGTATGGCTGGCTATTGTTAAGTCAAAAATAACAAGATTCTGGTAAGGTTGTGGAGAAAAAGGAACACTTACACACTGCTGGTGGGAGTGTAAATTAGTTCACCCATTGCGGAAGACAGTGTGGCAATTCCTCAAGGATCTAGAGACAGAAATACCATTCGGCCCAGCCATCCCATTTCTGGGTATATACCCAAAGGAATATAAATCATTCTATTATAAAAACACATGCATGTGTTATTCACAAAAGCAAAGACATCGAATCAACCTAAATGCCCATCAATGATAAACTTGATAAAGAAAATGTATATATACACCATGGAATACTATGCAGCCATAAAAAAGAATGAGATCATATCCTTTGCAGGGACATGGATAGAGGTGGAGGCCATTATCCCTAGCAAACTAATTCAGGAACAGAAAACCAAATACTGCATATTCTCACTTATAAGTGGGAGCTAAATGAGGAGAACACATGGACACAGATTGGGGAACAACACACACTGGAGCCTATCAGAGGACAGAGACTGGGAGGAGGGAGAAGATCAGGAAAAGTAACTAATGGATACTAGGCTCAATAACTGGGTGATGAAATAATCTGTACGACAACCCCCCAGGACACATTTGCCTATGTAATAAACCTGCACATCCTGCACATGTACCCCTGAACTTAAAATAAAACTTAGAAAACAAACAAACAAACAAAGAACTTGAACCTGGGTCACTTGTTCCCTTTCCCTACCTCAGTGAAAGCATGAGTTGAGATACAGCTTCTACCAGCCTGGGTCCCCAGGTAAGCAAAATATACCCATCCTTACACATGGAAGGTGAACAGGAGGCAAGCTTTTGTCACGTTAAGTCATTTGGATTTGGGGGTTATTTGTTACTGTAACATAAGCCAGCCACTGCTGACAGATACAACCAGTTGATGACCTTCACTTTCTGACTCAGCCTCCCCTCTGGCTTTTCAATTGCCACTCTCTTTAGTTCAGCTCTCGGGGACACACAGTGCACTCAAGCTACCCAAACATAAAGCTGCCACCTATCAGTTTTAAGGATTAACACTGATACCTGATGCCCTACAGCCTATAGCAACCCAGCAAAACTCCAGTCTCATGGTGTCCAGCCCCATTACCCTTGGCATGAAAACAGGTAGAATTTTCTCCAATCTCAGCACCTAAACAAGTGGCTTCCTATGAAACTGCCCATGCTAGGTGGAATGGCTATATATATATATATATATATATCTACACACACACACACACACACACATATATACATATATATATATATATATATATATTTGCTGTCCAAGACAAAGAGTGAAAGGGGACTGGGACAACAGGCATAAATTATCACTGTCCTGGGTGAACTGGGATGCACAGGCACCCTAATTCCACTTTTGCCATCTTTACAGGAATAGGTCCTGGGCTATGAGAAAAATTCCTGGAGGCATTATCTAAGGATAGGTCACCAAATCCAGGAAATGCAATTAAAGGCTTAAGAAGAACATCTGGTAAAATTAATGTGTTTATCAGAGAGTATACTCTGCTTTTACTATTCTATGTGGCATTGCACTGAATGAGTGCAGCTGTTTCCCTAAGTAGGCACATGTGAATAGCAGTAGACATCCAAACAAAACCAAGAGCCCGATGCAAAATCCAGCCATAAAGCATGAACACTCTGCAGAAATATTAGCAGTGTCTTCCTCCCGCCGGTCAGCCTGGGAGCCATTTAAGAGGAGGAAGGATAAAATCAAGAAAACAATCTTAGCAGCAAAAAGAATTATTTAAACAAAGCCAAAGTAAACTCAACTTCAGTGACCATAGGCTTCCTCTCTCCTTCTAGGCATGTGAAAAATATCAATGTCAGTGACTATTTTAAAAGACTGCATTATTTTCTAGTAACACTTTGTAAAGAATAGCTGATTAATCCACATTAGGATGGTAATTAGTTGATTCAACTTCTCAGTGGCTTCCAGTAAAGAAGTATGCACTGATTTTGGTAGAAGAATGTTTTCCTGTCTGTCTCAATCCCCACTTCCCTATCTCCCCTTCATGTGATGTGGGTCCTCCACCACAGGGTTGGTCACATGACCTGTGCTAACCCAAGTACCCCATCCCCCAAACTAGGGTCCAGGGATGGGAACAGGATCTAAACAAGACCATGGTACAGTTTGTCTGGGATTGGAACAGTCACTAGGTATATTAGTTTCCTAGGACTGATGTAACATATCACACAAACTGGTTGGCGTCCTGTTGAACACAAACAAGAGAAATGTATTCTCTCACAGTTCTGGAGGCTAGAAATCCAAAACCAATGTGTTGGTAGGGTCACTCTCCCTCCAAAGTCTCTGGAGGAAGGATCCTTCCACGCATCTTCCTGGTTTCTGGAAGGTGCCGGCAATTCTTGGTGTTCTTTGGCTCATAGCTGCATCACTCCCATGTCTGCCTCCGCCTTCACATGGGCTGTCTTCCCCGTCTGCGTCTTCCCATGGTGTTCTCTGTGTGGGTCCCCAGTCACAATGGATTAAGGCCTATTCTACTCCACTGTGACCTCTTCTAAACTTACATCTTAATTAGATCTGCAACGACCCTCTTTCCAAAAGAAGGTTACATCACAGGTACCAGGGGGACCCTTTCTTTTTTTGAGATGGAGGTTTGCTCTTGTTGCCCAGGCTGGAGTGCAATGGCATGATCTCGGCTCATTGCGACCTCTGCCTCCTGGGTTCAAGTGATTCTCCTGCCTCAGCCTCCTGAGTAGCTGGGATTACAGGCATGCGCCACCACACCCGGGTAATTTTTTGTATTTTTAGTAGAGATGGGGTTTCACCATGGTGTTCAGGCTGGTCACGAACTCCCAACCTCAGGTGATCAACCCGCCTCGGCCTCCCAAAGTGCTGGGGTTACAGGCATGAGCCACCGCACCTGGCCTAGGGGTACCTTTAATAAATCTTTTTGGGGGGTACAATTCAGCCCACAAGACCAGGTGAGAAAGTCCCTCCCACTATGATTGCAAGCTCAAACCCACAGTAAGCCTGCTCGCCTGCCCGAGATGAAGTAAACAGAACCTACAGATGCAGAAAGATGAGAAAGGCAGGGTCCTAATGTTACTGATTCCATGGAATGCAGCCACATCTGAATCCCAGGACACCTTTTGCATTTCCCAGTAACATGACCGACAAAATACCTTTCTGATCAAAATGTATTTAGTTTGGGTTTCTGTCACAACCAAGAGTTCCAATTAATATATCCACCAATGAATAATGCTCTGTAATGTGAATTCAAGTAGTTTCCCATAATCTGGGTGGAAGAGAGAGAGGATGGAAATATTTGTGAAAAAGATTGGTTATGTGCTGATAACTAATGGAATTAAGTGGGTACATAGGAGATTATCACACTATTATACTATTCTCCCTACTTTACCTATGTTTGAAATTTTCCAAAAAATCAGTTAAATCAAATGTTCAAAAAACAAGTTCTTTTAGGTCTCATACTTAAAGTCTAGCACAAATCAGAGGGGAAAAAATAACAGAAAAAGTAGACTCATACATGAGCCAGACAATAGCAGGCATCCACATGAAATACACGAAAACATTAGCAAAGTTTTCTTTGTGGTCTGCATAGGGCTATCAATATAAGACCTGCATCTACCAGACCTCAAGGTCTTAGACAACAACAGCTGGCTGATGGCCACCTCAGACCATGCAGAAAAGGTCTGGCACGGCAGCTTCTGCTCCTGGGGAAATAACAGAACGCACACTACTCAGTGTAGTGTGGAATTCATCTTTCCCCCCAGGTAATCACAATAAAGCAGCTATTATCCACAGCCAGCCATAAAGCAAGGGTGCAGCTCAGACAAAAGACAGGGCCACTTATCTAAATGTTCACTGAAAAGCACTGTTGTTCTGACACAAGAATGTATTTCATGATTTATCAAATACCCATGATTCTGTCCTTCGATGTAGGCTAGAGTCATCCCCTCTTGGATTAGAGGTTCTCTACCCTAGCTACCCATAAGAATCACCTGGGATCTTTAAAAAATCCTGATGTCCAGGCTGCACCCCAGACCAATTAAATCACAATCTCTGGGGAGGAGTCTAGGCATCAGTGTTTCTAGGAGGCTCCTCAGTGATTCTAATGAGCAACGAGAGCTGAGAACCACTGCGCTGGACAGACCTACATCTGCGAGGCAGTTGAGGCAGCTGCTCACTTTGGATACGTGCCTCACTTCTCTAAGGCATCTGCTACTATCAGTCAGAGCAAATTCACTTCTGGATCTACTCTAGTGAGTAGATCTCAATCAATCCAGAACCTTGTTCCTCCCTCTTTGTATTAGTTTCCTAGAGCTGTATGACAAAATACCATAAACTTGATGACTGCAAACAAGAGAAATTTATTCTCACAGTTCTAGAGGCTGAAAGTCGAAAATCATGGTGTTGGCAGGGCCATGCCCACTTTGAAGGCTCTAGGCAAGGATGCTTCCTTGTCTCTTCCTAGCTCTTGCTGGCTGCCAGCAATCCCTGGTGTTACCTTGTAGAAGCATCACTCCAATCTCTGTCTTCATCATCACTTGGCATCCTCCCTGTATGCCTGTGTCCTTTCTCCTCTTCTTCTTTTTTTTATTTTTTTCTTTGTTTTGTTTTTTAGACAGAGTTGCACTCTTGTTGCCCAGGCTGCAATGCAATGGCACGATCTCAGCTCACCCCAACCTCCGCTTCCCAGGTTCAAGTGATTCTCCTGCCTCAGCCTCCTGAGTAGCTAGGATTACAGGCACGTGCCACCACACCCAGCTAATTTTGTATTTTTTAGTAGAGAGAGGGATTCTCCATGTTGGTCAGTCTGGTCTCGAACTCCCAACCTCATGTGATCCACCCGCCTTGGCCTCCCAACTTTCTCCTCTTCTTATCAGAACACCAGTCTTTCTAGATTAAGAGCCCACCCTACTCCAATATGAACTCAACATAACTGATTACATCTGCACTGACTCTATTTCCAAATAAGGTCTCATTCTAAGGTTCTAGGAAGAATACTAATTTGGGTGGTGAGCAGGGGCAGTATTTAACCCAGTGCATTCTTCCTCACCCATATTAAGTGAGTTTTACACTTTGTCTTCACCAGAATGCATGTAAGACATAATTAATTGGGAGTACAATGCCTTTAATAAATTTTATTTTGAAATCATTTTAGATTTATAGGAAAGTTACAAAGATAGTACAAAAGTTCCTGTATACCCTTTACTCAGCTTCGCCTAATGTTAACATGTTACAAAACCATTTATAGGCTGGGTACGGTGGCTCACGTCTGTAATCCCAGCACTTTGGGAGGCTGAGGTGGGTGGATCACTTTAGGTCAGGAGTTTGAGGCCAGCCTGGCCAACATGGCAAGACCCCATCTCTACTAAAAATACAAAAATTAGCCAGGTGTAGTGGTGCACACCTGTAATCCCAGCTACTCGGGAGGCTAAGGCAGAAGAATTGCTTGAACGCAGGAGGCGGAGGTTGCAATGACCTGAGATTGTGCCACCTCTGTGATGGCAACCAAGGAAAGGGAAACTCCACTACTGTGCCCAGGCTGGGCGACAGTACAAGACCCCATCTCAAAAACAAAACAAAAACAAAAAACGAACCATTCATAAAAACTAAGACATTAACTCTGGTACAATGCTATTAACTGAACTATACACTTTATGCCTATTTCACCAGGTTTTCCAACAATGCCGTTTTTCTGTTTCAGGATCAAATCAGGATACCACCTTAAATTTAACATAATGCTCTTAAAAATGAAACAGGTCAGAACCAAGCTCTATTTACAGAATTAAATCAAAACTTCACTTTGGCATCCTTCTTTTGCTCATGCTTCACCCTGTTCCCCACCCCTTGTATTTGCATTCAGCTAGTTCTATGTTTCCTCTGTATATCCTTCCTGCTTGAATTTGATAGTCTCAATTTTTTAGTCAAGTTAGTTCTTAACATGGGACCACTCTGAGAATCTAACAGAAGCCATGGAGTCGCTGAGAACGCTGCACAATTTAGCATCCAATTTCAGAGCAGTCAGATACTAATCCACTTCCCTCCTCCCCAAGGGCTTCTACCTAAGTATAGAACCACCTTGCAGAGTTTGGCTTCCCCAGGCATTGATTCTGCAATGAAATCATCACAACTCACTATCAATCTCTCTTCCAAGGCAACTTCTCCAGATCCTGGACATAGTGCAGTGCTCCATACTCTGGGTCTTGGCCAACCTTAGCTGTCCCAGCCACTGCCTCAGGCTGAGGCTGAGAAGGGCTGGCTGTGCAGAGCTCTCGCACTGGGCCCTGAAGGCAGCTGGACTCCCTCTCCAGCCAACTTGGCTGTAAGCATAGAACCCCCACAAGTTCTGCTTGACCCAACACCTCTTCTGAGCCCACTTTCTCCATGAGTGGGAAGAAATATCTCAGAATGTTAACACTTCTCAGTCCACAAGCCATGTTATCATCTGAATTTCAACAAAGAAAAGTGACTCCAGCACGCAGAGTGGGATCAACTTGCTCTACCAACTTTGGATCTTCTGTCATTTGGAAATGATGGGGATCTTGGACTCACAGCAATGCCTGCCTACTATTCTCTTTGGAATCAGTATGTGAGGCCCCCTAGAGGTGAGAAACATACAAATGTACAACCCCACATGTTCTCTTAAGCTCCCATACCAGCCCTTGTAGCAGTAACCAAGGAAAGGGAAACTCCATCTGCACTCACAGCTCACAACCTTATGTTTGAACCTCTTCTCCAACTGACTCCTTGAACCCTGTTCTGACCCTCTCACCCTGTCATCCTTGGATGTTGCTTGTTTCCATCAACACCTCATCCATCTGACTCATGCTGAAGATGGTCCAGATGTCACCTGAGCTTTGCTACCTTTGGTAAAGACCTGTGCAGGCTTCTCTTTGCCCTGGAGTCACACTTTGTCCCCTACTGACACCCCAGCCAGGATCACACCAATACCTCCAACATCAATCAGAAGTCAGCAAGAATGGAAAATAGACTAAAGTAACTTCTATGGACAGGGCTGGGTCTATTCTTACCTTCTGCAAATGGTTCCCATTCATAAAACCGGCCCATGAATGGCTTGTTGTTGTAGGATGCACACTGTACCTCCCGGATACTTCTACTGCTTTCTGGACATACCTAATAAAGCAGATATTAAATATGCAGTTAGTGTCCATACTGTTCATAGCTCCAGGATACATCTCCAAACTCTGGATACCTTTCCAACTTTATTTATTTTTTATTTTTATTCTTATTTATTTTGGGGGGCACTCTTGTCACCCAGGCTGGAGTGCAGTGCCCAATCTCGACTCACTACAAACTCCACCTCCCAGGTTCAAGTGATTCTCCTGCCTCAGCCTCCCAAGTAGCTGGGATTACAGGCACCCACTACCATACCTGGCTAATATTTGTATTTTTTGTAGAGATGGGCTTTCACCATGTTGGTCAGGCTGGTCTTGAACTCCTGACCTCAGGTGATCCACCCACCTCAGCCTCCCAAAGTGCTGGGATTACAGGCATAAGCCATCGCGCCCGGCCCATTTCCAACTTTAAATACCAGCCCTCTTCTACCTAAACTACTGAGTTTCTGATCATTTGCTCATAACCTGCATGAAAAAGTTTAAATGCAGATCCCCAGGTTTCACGTATGCCAACTCAATCGTTATAGGGGCAAGAAATTCTTAACAAGCTCCCCAGATTATTTTTTTGCACACTGTAATTTGAAAACCACTGATCTAAACCTTCTACTCCTGACAAGTCAGTCTACTCCATTCTCTCAAAGAGGCCATCTGCTTCTGTTTGAGTTTGTTCATGCCATTCCCCTTGCATGGAATAGTAGTCACAGCAGACACGTTCAGAGCCCTTACCTTTGCCAGGCACTACTTTAAACATGTTCCACATATGAACTCATTTAATCTTCACAACAACCAATGAGGTAAACACTGTAGTTTTACAGATTTTTCATGAGAGCAAACTGAGGCATGGAGGAGTCACACAGCCAGTGAGGTGTGGGGCCTGGATTTAAATGCAAGCAGCCTGGTTCCCACCAGGCTGTCTCTCATTGTCCTCCCCATCTTCTCTAAATTCTAGTTTAAATTCTGTCCCACCTAAAGCAGGAATTTCCGACCTTCTGCGTGCAAAACAATCACCCAGAGATCCTTTTGGAAATGCAAACTTCTGGATCCCTCCATGAAGGATTATTATTCAGTAAATCTGGGATGAAATCCAGAGATCTGTATTTTATCAAGTTTATCCACGTGATTCTGATGCACTAGACTACTTAAGGAAAACATACTGCTCCCTCTGGCTTTTTTCTTCCTCATTTATAAATGGTAAATATGAGCAAAGTGTGGTATAGAGTAAATAAGTATGAGACAGAAAATAATAAGATCAGAATCTCGAATTCATATTGTGGGTAAAGTATGATCTAGCTTTGTTGAACCCGAACTATACTCTAAGTGTGTGTGTGTGTGTGTGTGTGTGTGTGTGTGAATAATCAGAAGGAAAAGAAGCCTGGCCCCTGAAACATCAAACAGTACTGTGTAGAAGAAGTCTCTGGAATAAACTGCTAATAGGATAGTTCAAAGTCTTCAAGGATTTGTAGAGAAATCTACTGTATATATCAGAAATATTAGGTCTCCTGGAAGATGAGGGACCAGAGGAAGGACTGAAAATAGGTGTGAGGGTAAACATCTCCTGCTTGATTAAGGACAGTCGCAGCTGGGGAGGCTGCTGGTACAAACTTGCAGCGTGGCCATTACCCTGCTGTGGTCTGAGCCGAACCATATGGAGCAAGAAACCCTCTAAAGCAGAACATGATAGAAACTGGTAGGAAAAAACAGGCAGGGTGAACACGCAGGGTGGGCTGAGCTCTGACAATCAGTGAGAGGCAGACAGGCCACGGAAGCCTGTCTCCTAGGGCTCTGGAAGCCAACCTGCTGGCAACCCTGAAGCTGGGCCCATGTAAGCTTCGAGCAACACCAGCTGTCTCCATGAAGGGTTTTGAGTTAACTAAGATGCTTTTCACAGCCCTTTGGCCTGAGCCAAAGTTCAAGTAGGATGTGAACCGCTGGGTGACTTGGAGAGGCCACCATCCCTGTAGCAGTCCCCAAGTACAGCTTCGAGAAAGAAACCTTAAGGAGTTTGTTAAAAATGCAGATTCTCAAGCCTCACTCTGGCAGGAGAGTGGGGAAAAGAGCCCAGGAATATATGCTTGAAGTGCTCCTTGGGTGATTCTGGTGCAGCCTGTGCAGCCTACCCTGTGCAGCAGCGATGAAGAGCCACGCCCAAGCCCCATCTCACTCCACTCCAAATTACTTAACACAGAATCACAGAGTGCTAGAGCAAAAGAAAAAATCAAATCCAACCCCTTTCATTTACAGATGAGGGAACTGAGACCTGGAGATGTGGCAAGCCTTGCCAAAGGCTCCACGGTGACACAGAAGCAGAGCCCAGAGCGCTGATGGCCCACTCTGTCCATAATCAGAACTAGAGATCAGCTGCTGGGCTGCAGGTCTTCATAACAGAAACAGACCAGCACAAGCGGCTGAAGGTCCTGTTCCTCAAATAACTACACCTAAGTAAAGCCAAGGTGCTCCACAACGAGGCTGCAGCTAGAAGCCACCCTTCATTAACCTGGTGACAGTTACTAGAACTGGAAGCTGTAGACTACAAAGACTTAGACAGTCTGCTTAACCTCTCTCTCTCAATGAGTAAAATGGCTAATAGGCTAGACCACAAACCAATGCACATTCAGAATTATCTAGAATTGCTTAGTACTTGATAACATAAATGTCTATTTCATGACTGAGAAAGGAGTCCACAATCCATAAAGTTATAAGTGTTAAAAAGATTATGTGTGTGGAGTGTGTGTGTACATACACAGAGAGAGGTTAAAAGTGTTATCTCTGGAAGGTGATATTATAGATGTTGTTAATTTATAATTAATTGTTAGTCTATTTGTGTTATTTATTTTTTTCTGCAATAAACATGTAATATTTATGTAATAAAAGTGACAATTGGCCAGGCAGGCGCAGTGGCTCATGGTTGTAATCCCCTAGCACTTTGGGAGGCCAAGGCAGGTGGATCACTTGAGGTCTGGAGTTTGAGATCAGCCTGCCAACATAGTGTAACCCTGTCTCTACTAAAAGTACAAAAAATTAGCTGGGTGTGGTAGCATGCACCTGTGATCCCAGCTACTCGGGAGGCTGAGGCAGGAGAATCACCTAAACCTGTGAGGAAGAGGTTGCAATGAGCTGAGATCGTGCCTCTGCACTCTAGCCTGGGCGACAAAGCAAGACTCTGCCTCAAAAAAAAAAAAAAAAAAGTGACAATGAATCAGAATTGAGCCCTTCCAAATACATTAGCCCTTAGCTAGCTTTGCATGTCCTTGCAGTTTAAGGTATGGCTTAATACTCCACTAATGCCCAGTGCTCTCACATCCATACACATCTGCCAACCCAACTTACTGTGGATCATTCAGGATATCCTGTCCCTTGGTCACCATTAAGTCATTCACATCTAAGCATAGCCCGGTTCCTATCTAAGGCAGAAGAGCTTAACGTGGCATCAGAGCCACAATGGTCAGCAGATCCACCTGCAGTTGCCAGGAGTCAGCTGAGCCCAGTAGGAGGTAACGAGGTGTCCTGGTAGACGGGCATGGCCCTATGTGTGACTCCAGCAAGGACTCACATGACGCCAGGCAAACTGCATGGGCATAGCCCTGTGACTCCAGCAAGGACGCACATGACACCAGGCAAACTGCAAGCCTGGAGGGCAGAGGGATGTGGCCAGAGAAATGCAAGGCTTCTTGGGCCCGGATGTGGAAGTGGGTTATTGAGGCAGCATTATGGTATAGGCAAGGAAGGCAGAAGCCTGGACTGATGATACTGATGATGATGATGATGATACCTAACTTTTATTGAGCATTTATTAAATATTAGACATTCCACTATGTGATTTACATATATTCAGCTCATTTAATCCTCACAATAACTATTATACCCATTTTACAGACGAGGAACCCAAGGCAACAAAAAGTTAAATGAGCTGCATAAGGTCACAGGGCTTGTAAGTGGTGAAATCAAGATTTGAACCCTGACACTTTGCACCTGGAATCCATCATAGTAACCACTATGCCACGGTGCCCTCCTTGACTGTGTAGACAATAAAGTTAATTTGTGATGGGTCCTCAGACAAGAGAGCCATAACTGTGTCTTGTCTATTGTCAGGATAGGGCTAGAGGCAAAAGCTGGAATCAGTCCCCAAGGCCTGGTGAAGTGGCTGGCCTCTGCTACAAGGAGCATGGAGCTGTGGAGTGAGGAGGAAAACCAAGCAGGGCCTGGGAAATCCCGTTTCATGTCTCTTTGATAGATTACATCTGTTTGTACTTGTCATACTATTATCGGGATGTGATCTCCTCTCATTTTAACAGACTCTCTGAAGTTAAAACTTCCAGGTTACAGATCCTTTTACCCCTTCTTAGGTTTTAAATTGTTAGGTTTTAAATTGGTTGTTTCCTGATGTCATGGACTGAGTCACCTTCACCTTATCAGTAATCGTCTGTACATTACACTGTGAACTGGCCCTGGGGACAGGTTTCTTGCAGATAGCTAGCAGATCCTTTCCATGGGCAGAGATTCTTGCAATCTTCAGGCCAGAAAACTGAGACGGGGAAAAGCCATGTAGATAGAGATCAGGCTCATTCAGGATGAGACTAACAAAGTCTGGAGATTTAGAGCCAAGTAATGCCCCTGGGAGATAACCTCCCTTCAAATGACTCCCACCCAAAAGAGGGAGGGATGTTTCCACTGGACTTTTAATGGAAGAGAAATAAAGATGTACTTTAATATGATTAGCTGACTCCTTATAAAGCAGTATGAGCCCTATCCAAAGTTCCATCTAGACAATTGCCTGGGGTTGCTATGAGTCACAAATAGTATTATGGAAACTCCAGCTACATTTCTAGTGACCCTGGTTAATCTGAAATGACAACTGCCTGTACCCAACTTCACTGCTCGAGAGGCCACCATCAGTGATCACAAACTTACCTTTTGGTAATTAATTACTCTCATCTCCCCAGGAGATGAACAGCATCATCTCCAATGTAGCGGTGCCAAGGAACATGACCTTGAAGTCTGCCTGCGTCAGATACGCATTTTTTATCCTTTTCATTGCTATGAATTCAATCAAAAGACCAGCTACCATAGCAACATGTGATGTATTTAACGTCACCACAGTCATGAAACCTTTTAAAAAAAATAAATCTAGAAAATGTCCCTGCACTGTCATGAGAAAGTGGCTGTGTAACCTTGGGAAAAACATTTAGTTTCTCAAAGTCTAAACTACCACAATTGAATAACAAGCCCTGTACCACCTTCCAGGCCCCAATCCCCAGGGGGTTTTATGGGGATTTTTAAGTGGTAATATATTAATGTTTCTAGCTCTCTGTAATGCTCAATAAATGTTTGCTGAAGTGGAGACACCAAATGTCCACTGTGGAGAATCCAGTAGTTCCAGAAGCCGTACGTGCCTGAAAACTATGTGTTCTGAGCAAACATGCCCTTCCTTCCTTTCTCATCTACAGCTGGAAAATGGGCTTGTTTTCTAGCTATAGAGAAATAGCTCCGGTTATCTTATACATTTTTCAAATATATTTAATATCTCCTTTCTCAAATTACACAGAACAAACTCAACCTCACAAAAACCTTTGCCACCTTCCACCACAGACATTTGCCAGTCAGGGAATTAACTGGTTTGTCCAAAGAGTTGGGTAAAGGCTTTGGATGTTTTTTGTTTGTTTGTTTTGTTTTGTTTTAATCTGAGATTTTCTTAATTCTCAAACGCTTTTTTTTTTTTTTCCATCCAAGGGAAGTTCATAATGTTCTCCTAGGGAGAGGTGTTTCCCTCTCATTCAATACCTACATCAAAGCCCCAAAGGATGTTAATGTGACACTAAGCCCAGCCATTCACCCAGGCCAATCTTAGATTTTTAAATATCCAAGATCTCTTCAAATCTAGGCCTATCTCAAGAGTGCTTACTTATGACTGCCTATTTATATTATTTACATATCTCTATGTCTGTAAGAAGATCTAAAAAAGAATTCCGTTTTCCCTAACTAATCAGGAAGCACATGGCAAAATGTAAACTTGTTAAAAAAGTTAGTCTCTGCAGTGTGGCCCATGCCTGTGATCCCAGCACTTTTGGAGGCTAAATTGGGAGCATGCTTGAGTGCAGAAGTTCAAGACCACCATGGGCAACATAGCAAGACCCCATCTCTACACAAAATAAAAATAAGCTGAGCATAGTAGTGCATGCCTGTAGGCTGAGGCAGAAGGATTGTTTGAATCCAGGAGTTGGAGGCTGTAGTGAGCTATGACCATGCCGCTTCACTCCAACCTGGACAACACAGTGAGACCCTGTCTCAAGCAAAACCAAAACCAAAAACCAAACCACCTTACTCTCCCAGGGAGCACACATTTCCTAGTGGCTACTTCCGGTATCACACTAATAAGACTGGTTTCCTTCCCCTCTGCTATCTGCTGAGGCAGGGTGTAAAATTCCATTCAAAGGCAAATATTCATTGCAGCGCTCCATGTCAGGTGTTGACAGTAATGAGGATACAAAGAAGAATCTGCCATAATAGCCTCCCTCAGGGACTTACAGGCCAACTCGAGAAAAATGCATAAACAAAAATGTATAATGCATGGAAAGGAATGTAGTGAATTGTTTGGACACAACATTTCTAATCTTGCAAAGGAAGGAGTTAATTGATTTTTCCTAATGTTGAAAAATCAAGAAAATAAAAATTGTTAATATACTACATATAGCCAAAAAAATAAGTTAAAATAAAAAATGTGGCTAGTGTAGATCAGCAGGAGTGGAAGGAAAGGGGGTCATTTCTTCATCTTCCGGAATAAGGAGTTGATGCAGAAAATTTAAGTTGATATATCGAGAAGCAGGGGTATTAATATGCCATTTCGAGTTATAGAGAGAATGAACATAAGAACAACAAGTTAAAAATCACTGGCTGTGATTACATCTTGAGAGAGAGACTAGGATATACATGTCTTTGCTGTTCTGATATTTCTTACTCTTGTTTGTACAACTTTTTATAATCATGAAAAATGACAACTGTGAACAATTCTTGTGTATATATATTTGTGTGTGTGTGTATATAAATATACACAGGTTTATGTATACACATATGTGATGTGTATACACATGTATACATGTTTAAATATACATATATGTGTGTGATTCATGTAAGTGTATACGTGTGTGTGTGTGTGTGTGTGTGTGTATATATATATACGAAAAAGTAAGAGAATTTTCTATGGAAATTCCAAGTGGTCTGAGAAGACAGAAAGAAAAATGCTGCAAAAAGCACTGATTCTCACACATATTTCCTAGATGAGGAGGCTAGTGATAAGCTCATGATAAGAGAAACTAGTGTTGAAACCCCCAGTCTGCCCATCCAGTAACTGGCCTCATGGTTCCTGGCAAGCTTTACACCTTACAGAACTGTACTCGATTCTTACTTGGCCCGTCTACTAAGTTTTTGCTTAAAATTGCAGTCCGAAAGTTGTTAGCTCCTCTTTCATTCAATATCAGACTAGAGATGGAGTAAAATTAGAATCTGCCTGCAGAGAGCACACCCAGCTAGATTTAAGATTTGGCCAACACCTTCCCCTTATTTGCACTTACTTTGGGGCAGAAACAACTACACGTGGATAAATCCATTTTCAAAAGCCAGTCCTACCCCAGGGAAATTCACTGGAGAGTCACTGATACCAGAACTCATCACATCCATGCTTGCTATAAGTTGCTTTTAGCCCCAGGAGTTTCTCCCTCATAATGTTAAGTGCACTCTGTCTAAACTCAGAATCACGCCTCCTTTGGCAGCAAAGCCCCTTAAAAACTCATAATTTTGTCCCTGCCTTGCACTACAGCCTCCCTCCTCCAGAAGAGGTCAGAGTATCAATCAGTCTCCTCTCCAGGGAGAAAATGTTGCATTCAGAGTGCCTAGGAGAAAGCGTTCAACTCGGAGTACCTAAGAGAAAGTGGGAAGAGAGACACCTAAGCCTCCAGGACAAAGGCAGAAAGGATTTTTGTTGTTGTTGTTGTTGTTGTGTTAGAGACAAGGTATTGCTCTGCCCCCCAGGCTGGAGTACAGTGGTGTGATCCTAGTTCAAAGCATCCTCCAACTCCTGGGCTCAAACAATCCTCCCACCTCAAGCCTCCTGAGTAACTGGGACCACAGGCACACACCATCAACCTCAGCTGTTCTTTAAATTTTTTGCAGAGACAAGGTCTCACTATGTTCCCCAGGCTGGTCTTGGACTCCTGGCCTCTGGCCTCAAGCAGTCCTCCCACCACGGCCTCTTACAGTGCTGGGATTACAGGCATGAGCCAATTAAGCCCAACTGAGCCTGGCCAGAAAAGGGTTTTTTTTTTTTTTTTCAACTGCATCCCCTCAGGCACCAGAGGAATTGAGATTTGATTTCTCCTTCCTCCGTTGCAATCCCTATAAAAACTCTAGCTATCAAGTCTTGGAATTCAATGAGCTTCCATGAAGAAGGAACTTAACTGTTTACTCTGTTCCTTGAGTTCCTATTACTTTTAGCCCTCATTGAGAAAGTACAGGGCTGCGGATTAATCATGGCTTCCGCCCTGTGTTGCCCCTTCACTGCTGAAGACAAACTTGCAGGTGAAGTCTTCACTCATTAGAAACACATCTGATTCCACCAAGAGGTCCTTGAGTGCCTCCTCCTTGCTCCTCAGCACTTACAAGACTGCAAAGGGCCTCCAGGACCCCTGTCACTTGCTCTTCCTAAAGCATCCTCCCTCGCCTGGATAATCCGCACTCGAACTCCACCCAAGCCAGGTTAATTTCCACTGTGTGGGGATTTGAAAGGACCTATGTGGCATGTGCAATGGCACATATGATCTACACTGTTAATGCCTTTTTATGAGTCTATCCCTCTTACTGAACTCGAGCTGCATAAGGCAAGAGCCTGCTCCCATCTCACTCTCTCCAACCATAGCCTAACACCTCACCCCACGCAATCAACGTCAATGTTATGCTTATGGACTCCAAGCAAAAGCCTTCTCTTGGGAGTACTTAAAAGACTTTGAGCCACTGCACTCCAACCTGTGCAACAGAGCGAGACTCTGTCTCAAAACACAAAACACAAAAAACAAAACAAACAAACACACACACACAAAAAAACAAGGCCGGGTGCAGTGGTTCATGCCTGTTATCACAGCACTTTGGGAGGCCAAGGTGGGCAGATCACCTGAGCTCAGGAGCTGGAGACCAGCCTGGCCAACATGGTGAAACTCTGTCTCTACTAAAAATACAAAAATTAGCTGGGTATGGCAGCGTGCACCTGTAATTCCAGCTACTTGGGAGGGTGAGGTGGAAGAATGGCTTGAACCTGGGAGGCGGAGGTTGTAGTGAGCTGAGATCGCACCACTGTACTCTAGCCTGGGCGACAGAGTGAGACTCTATCTCAAAAAAAAAAAAAAAAAAAAAAGACTTTGGACCAGATTGAGTCTTGCATCCACCACAGTCCACCACATACAGTCTGCTGAAGGAGAGTGTTGCACTAGCTGATGTTTGAGATTGGTGCTGGAAAAGACCATAGATTCTCCATCTGTACTAGGATGTGTCACCTGAACTTCCTCATACACATTGTAGGCAGAAAAAAAATAATATTTCCTTATCTTTAAAGTCTACATTCAGAAATCTTACATGAATTGAACAATCTCAGAGACATGTTGGAATGCTTAAAATTCCTAGATCACACCATAAGATAGGTCTTAATATTAAACGTGCACATCGGAAGATGTAAATAACTCACTATTATGAAGTTGGTTATCTATTTCAGTCTTATCACTTTAAAGTCACCATGACCCAAGGCTGATAACACTGAAACTAAATCACAGCTGAATTGTTGGGTCTCTTGGCAATCTTGTTTTGTCACTGTGTAAAGGTAAAGGAGCCTCAATCGCAGCTAACACGGGACTGAGGGCAACTCTGAGCAAGTCTGATCATTTCATCCATGCATTTCTTCAGTTACCACTGAGAACCTGGAAGATGTTCAGATATGGGGAGACCTTACTTCATTCCTTTCTAAAGGGGGGGTTTGCCAGTCACGTTTATTTCCTAACAATGTGTCAGCACTATGCCTTCCATGTGTGGCTGCCATGCCAGCTCTTCTATATGCCATCTTGTCTGAACCTGACATCAACCCTACAAGGTAAGGATTATTAGCCCACTTTACAGATGGTCCTCAGGGTGTTAAGTGACTTGCCCAAGGAAACTCAGCTCTTCTGTGTCAAAGCTTGGCATCTGTATACCTTTTCCTCTTTGAGCAGGAATACTTACATAATTGGGGCATTCATGTCCTCTCTTGATGCTGGACATCAGGGAGGACAAAGAAATGTCTACATGAGGTCATTGATGCTGAGATGCTGGGGCATATGGGTCCATCTGGGGAGTATATAAAAAAAGCAATATAGCTGAACTGAGACTACTCCCCTTAGAAAGGCTGTGTGCAAGGCTGGTCCATGGCTGGCATCTGGGAACTTGAATCTCAGGGCAGTTCTCAGCACTCCCTAAATGACAGGAGTGGCTCACTAAGCCTAAATATAGCTTATGCTAAATACCTGATTTCTTTCTGGGAGTCTGGAATTTTGATATGTGGCAGGCAAAGGGTGCCTATGTGACCAGCCCTCAGTAAAAACCCTGGGCACAGTGGGGGCTTCTCTGGTAGACAACTTTTACATGTTATAACAAGTCATTGCAGAGGAATTATGTAAGTCCTGTGTGGCTTCATTGTGATTCTGCAGAGCTTATGCCTGGTTTCCTATGCTCTTCGGCCTATGTGCCTTTCCTTTAGTGATTTTGCTTTGTTTATTCAATCCTTTGGCTGTAATAAGTCGTAACTGTGAGTGTGACTATATGCTGAGTCTTATGAGTCCTCCTAGGAAATCATCAAACCCAGGAATGGTCTTGGGGACCTCTGACAGAGGGAATTTTAAAGAGATCATGGGGGTGTGGCGCAAGTCACAAGAAGCCATGGGCTTATGAAAAAAATATACACAATAATGGAACCTCTAAGGAATAACATCTCTCAATAAGGGTAAGCAGGATGTGGACTTGGGACAGTGGGGTGCACTGGGGAGGACACTATGCACATGTCACAGGGAAGAGAAGGGAACTACACCTATACAATCCCATGTCAACATGTACTTCTTTGGCCTGGGTTAGGGGCTTTATTTTGTCTTCTTCCAAAATGCCAGAAGACACCATGACCTCACAAGAAGTTTCTAGGATTCCTTGCCATTCAGTCTCCTCAGTGGTGCCATTACCCCAGCACCCAGGGAAGCACAGCTTCTACATGGGGAGAACAACCCTGCTGTTGGCAGCACAGGTCTGGCAAAAGGGGCACGCTTTACAAAAGTAAGTTAAATGCAAGAAATGCTAAGCGGGCATCAGCTCCACATGGATGCCAAATGCCCCCTCTTTTACTTTCTCCCTATGGTTTGCTTGGTCTTCAAAACTAACAGATATATTAGTCAATGGGAGAAAGTGTTCTATATTACAAATGAGTTCATTTCGTTTTAAAAGAACAGCAATAGATATTGAGGAACAAGGGCATGTCTGACCACGAAACCAAGCAGTTCTTTACTTTTTGATTTACAAAGTACTTTCCTACCATCACCTCATTTGATCCTCAAAGCAATGCTAGGAGGTAGATACCACGACTTTTCTCTGTTATTCTCCATGACACCTACTCTGTTACAAGACAAGCAATGATGCTCAATGAAGACTTACTGGTTGACTGATCAGCAATGGCCTTAGAAAAATTACTGCTTTTTAAAATTAATGATTCCTGAAGTCCGACAGTGGAAGAATAAGCTAAAAAGCAACCCAGGCATTCAATGAAATTATTAAGATCACAAATTAAGTCATTTCTATGGACTCTATAGCAGGAAATATATTTTTAATAAGGAAATTGAAGCTAATATAGAGCAGCTGTCCTGTTACCCAGCAACAGAGTATTAAGGCAGATTAAATTATTAATGAAAAATATCACGACTCAGAAATTTAACCACTTAACATCCTCTCGTTCATTTCTCTTTAATACACAGTCTTTAAACTGATATTTTTAAAAATTCCTTTGGTCATCAAATACAGTTAACACTGATAGTTTGTTCTACTACTCACTAGCTGTGGCATCTTTAGCAAGTTATTTTACCTCTCTTTGCAACTATAAAATGAAGAGAAGAGCAAACTCATGGTGAAGGAGATTAAGTGGAGTAAGTAGAAAAAGTGCTGAGCACAGGCCAGGTGCGGTGGCTCACACCTGTAATCCCAGCACTTTGGGAGGCAGAGGTGGGCAGATCACAAAGTAAAGAGATCAAGACCATCCTGGCCAACATAGCGAAACCCCATCTCTACTGAAAAAACAGAAAAATTAGCTTGGTGTAGTGGTACACACCTGTAGTCCCAGCTATTCGGGAGGCTGAGGCAGGAAAATCACTTGAACCCAGGAGGCGGAGGTTGCAGTGAGACGAGATTGTGCCACTGCACTCCAGCCTGGGTGACAGAGCAAGACTCCATCTCAAAAAAAAAAAAAAAAAGTGCTGAGCACAAGGCCTGGCTTATGAGTTTTTTATAATGGTAGATATTATTTAAATGCATGAAGATAAAATCAATAAATATTTATTGAACTGATATCCAAAGTGGGTATACCTATATATATATATATATATGCATGAGTACAGCTATACAGGTCCTTAAAATAACAACATACTTTCACACCGGTTACGAGCTTACTGCTGCCCAGAGGCCTCTGTGCACCATCCATCACCCCAGCTGTCCCAGCTTTTCCCCAAAGGGAAGACTCTTTACAATTTCACTCTTAGACTTCTTCATGCTACAATACCTAGTGTTTACACCTGGAATAGCAGAGAACCTCTGGGAAACTTATATATTGCACTTGAGCAAAGAATAAATATTGTTAACATGAGTCACTGAGAATTTGGGGGTTGTTTGTTTTGCAGCAATAGCTATTAATAATTAATACCACCTTTAAGCGATTGTCAATAAGCAATTCAAGAAGCAGTGTATAAGTTACTAAAGCAATAACTTTAAAAAACGGAAAACTATGTGGGAGAATACATGGAAAGAAAAGAGAAAGGAGGAAGACTAAAAGGTGTGTTAACATGGCCCAGACACTATATGCTTGCTGTCTTCACCATGCTTAGTGCCAAATGACAGAAAAATGAGGTGCAGCTGTTTCCAGGCCCAGTATGGGTTGTGTGTACTCACGTTGGTGTTGCACAGCTTGTATTGCCGATAGGCCCCGATGCATGAGAGTGCTGTAGATCGGGCAGGCTGGGAGAAGCTCTGAGTTGCCCCATGAATCCCCACACCGTGGTTGTTGCTTGTTTCCGGGCTGTGAAAGAGACTTGAAGCTGCAGGGAAGCCTTGACCGTGAGTCAAAGGCAGCTGGTAGATGGAGGCCTCTGCAGCCTGCAGTCCAGAGCGAGGGCCACTGTCACTTTGGTACAAAGGCCCATGTTGGGGGACCTGGTGGACTGGTGAGCTGTAGCCATGCCTAGCAGAAGATGCCTCCTGGGACCTGGAATGCCGGGATGAGGGCTTCTGTCTCCGGAGCCTCTGTGGCGTGTCTGCAGTGTCTGTCTGCAGTGGTAAGATATATGGGGCCTTACCATACCCATACTTGCCAGGGCCGATGGGACCGTGGGTCCTGCTCCTAAAGAGATATAGACAAGAGAGGAGATGATCAGAGTCGGATGAATTTCGTGTTAACTCAGAAGCTCTGGTCCATGGTAGAGATGACTAGGTAGGAACGGAAGCTTGGGAAAGGGTCTATGGTAGACCTGGGAAGTAGGGGGAGCACATTTTAGAAGGGACCATTGTGGAAGCTGGAACAGAGTCTCCATAAAGGCTGGAAAGTAGAATGAAAGAGGGAATCAACAGAGGATGAACAGTGGATGATGCAAGTGGTTGGAAATGAGATTAGAACAGTAAACTGTGGTCAGCATATAATTTTTATGTAAAGAGTCTGGGCATTTTTGTAGGTCACCGGGAGCCACTGAAGGTTTTCGGAGAAGTATAAACATATGATTGCAATTTCAGTCACAGTAACTTTCCTGTTCACCTTTTTTTTTCTAATAACGTATTTTTTGCTCATTCAACTAACTGTGGTATTTCAGACCCTGTTTCCTTCACCATGCATACTCAAAGAGCTCTTCTAGGTAATGGAACTTAGATAAGCAACCAAATTCTAGTGCAGTCCTAAGGCCTCACTTGCACTGACTTTAATCCTGAAAATACTCAAGGGCATTAAACACTTGGCTCCTCCATCACTCTTGAAGCAGCCCATGCTAAGCAATGGGTAAATGGCCATCTTCACATTGGTTTAGAAGAAGAATTGTCTTGGGTCACACAAAAAATACACTAGCAACAGCTGATGAGCTAAAAACATATATTGTAAAAAAAATCTCATGATGTTTCAAGAAAGTTTACAAATTTGTGTCAGGCTGCATTCAAAGCCATCCTGGACCACATGAGGCCCATGGACCGTGGGTTGGACAAGCCTGGTTTAGATCTTTAGATTTTTGCAAAGACCTACTGCCCTGTGGTGGGATGGGGCGGGGGGAATGGGCAGGACAGGGTAGAAGCCCTGATTTGTAGCATTTGCCCACTCCTATGGTGTAAATACTTCCAACATGGCTGATGTCAAGCTACCAATGTGAAGACACATTGAGCTCTGGTGAGCAGGTAAAAACCAGCTCCAGAACACCACTGCATGTATACTTATTGTGCAACTCTTCAAAAATTAATCATCCATAGTTTTCAAGACCCCAACCTTACAACTGAAAGCAACTAGATCACAATGCAGGGTGGGGTAAGAGCCTTAGAGGCCATGCAATAAATGTTGCTTTGGGAAATTCTGGGGTAAGAAAAAGCACTTCTGTCTGAAGGGATCAGAAAAGATTTCACCTTCACTGGCATTAGAGTTGAGGAGCGCAGGTTCCAAATCTCTGTGGAAGGACTTAAGTAAGTGAACTAACTCTTACTTACTTTTAAGATGACTGGGCTGGATTAAATGACCGCCAAGGTCGCTCCAACTCTAAAATTATACGCTTCCATAATAATTAATTCTACATTTACGTAAAATTGGAAATGTGCCCAAGGGTTTCTACAGGATGGCCCCATTAAAATAAGCACATTAAAATAGCAATCAAGGTGAAACATTGATTTCTGCCCTCATGAGAAAATTCTTTCTTCACTCTCCACATAATCACTGAACATAAAATTTAATAGACCACAACTAATTATTAACATCTTTATTACTAATTGCACCTTCATTCTTAGCTGATGCGGAATTAAACCACGCCATAGTGTTTATTTTGCATTTAGGTCTTTCTCAATTAATCTTGGCAACACTTGGGACTCTGTTAATGATGGGGGCTTTAAGAGATGCAATTAAGTTATTCACATATATGTATATATGTGTGTGTATATATATACACACACACATATATATATAAAACTTGGATGTAATTTGCCTTTTTCTTTCTTGTGGCAGGCCAGGTAAAATGAATTACATCATGCAAAGGCAAAGGAAAGAATTTCTGCATATGTGCGTGTTTTTTTAAGATCTGAAAGTCTACCAAAAAATTCTAGCTTCAAAGTAAGTACTGGATGGAGACCCTAGCTGAAGGTAACAGAGAAATGGACATGTGGAATAGCACTTCTCAAACTTGAGTGTTCACAGGCATCACCTGGGATCTTGTTAAGCCGCAAATTCTGGATCTAGGACATCTAGGGTGCGGCCTGAGAGTTTGCATTTCCAACAAGCTCCCAGGAGATGCCAATGCTGCTGGTCCACAGACCCACAGCTTTGATAATCAGTCATAGAATAAAATAGAAATTCCAAACAAAAGGGCGAAAATTCAACACTGCAAATGATTGTTTTTAATGAAGGAAAAATGGCAATGAAATTCAAACCAAAAACCTCTGAGTTGGAGGCAGATACAAAAGATCTGCTGGCCTGGGACAGGCTGCCCTGCTGGAGCTCACTCAGTGAGCACTGATGAACCAAAACTGACTTGAGCTTCCTCTTGGGGAGCAGAAGAAGAACCTGCTGTTGGCTGATGACTTGTGTAAGCATCTTCCCAAAGGATGCCATCACCCCTGAGGGGAGTAACATATACAAGCACCAACGTATATTTTTGTATTCATATTGCCTTGTGGGAAGCTCTGCCTAAATTGGAGAACCATTCAAAACCCACTGACACAGCAACATCATTGGAAAGGTGATGAAACGAATGCAAATGCCCAGTTAATTCTAAAAGACCAAAGAGAATGAGCAACCAAATTGGGTGTGTTTATGAGAGATCTGATTTCTGAGTATTTGACTCAGAACATTTGGACAAGTGGCGGATTCATTCTGGCTTGGCCAGGAGAACATTTGTTTTCCTTACAGCTGGTCAGAGCTAATAATCCTGATGGGTCTGAATGGCCTCTTCTCCAACAGGACAGAGTCCATCTGGCCGCTTGCAGGGGGGCCTCCACGGAACTGGGCAGATTTATGCAGAGTTGTGATAATAAGTACAGATGTGGCGATGGGATCTGTGTGGCCAGTAAACTCCTCCAGGAGAATCATGTGGTAGGTGCCTGGGGGAGCTTCTAAGTAGTTCTGCTTGGTCTCCCCAGCACCCATCTCTGGGATTTTACTTTGGCTCCACTTGTCAAAGCACTGGCTAATTTCTGAAAGTTATTTCTTGAGAAAGAAATGGAAAAGGCACAGTTTGCAGACCAGAGATGTGGGAGTCAGCATAGGCTAGTGGTTCACCACATGGACCCTGAGGCCAGCTTTCTGGGGTTTGAATCCCAGCTCTGCTACTTGCTAGTTTGGAAACTTTGGGTAAGTTACCCAATGTTTGTATGCCTCAGTTTTTTCAAACAGGACCAGGATTAAGATGAGGCCAGTGAAGCACCTAGGATGCAATATTTAAAGAGATAATAGCCAGGGTCGTGGAAGTGCTGGTAGGAATCTGAGAGTAATGTCTTCTTAAATGTTGCCCCCTAAGAACCTCTCTAGCTGCACTCCAAGCCCAGTTTTGGCCTTGTATTCATTTACAAATAAACACAATAATAGTACCTTTGTTACAGATAGTTGCAAAGATTAAATGACTTTAGAGCAAAATACCTAATGCTTCACACAGAGTATGCATCATACAAGTATTTGCCTTTATGTAAGAAAACCTCTAGTTTGGCTATTTAATAGCCCTACCAACTTTGGCAAATAATGCACCTTCAGTTTTCTTACCTGTAAAATGAGAGTATGATCATTTCACATTCACTAGGATGGCTACACTCAAAAAAGACAGATAATAGTGTGTTGGGAAAGATAAATTGGTAACCTCATATATTCCTAGTGGGAAGGTAAAATGGCATGGTCACTTTGGAAAACTACCTGCAAGCTCCTCAGAATACTAAATGTAGTGCTACCACAGGACCTAGCAATTCCAGTCCTATGCCCAAGAGAAATGAAAACATACATTTATATATAAACTTATACATGAACGTTCATAGTTACCTTATTCATAATAGCCAAACTGCAGAAACAACCCAAATGCCTATCAACTGATGTATAGATAAATAAAACATTGGTATATCTATAGAGTGGATTATTATTCAGCCATAAGAGAGGGAAAGTGCTGATATATACTGTAACATAGATAAACCTGCAAAACATTCTAAGTGAAAGAAGCCGGACACATATGATTCCATTTCTATAGAACGTCCAGAACAGGCAAATCCATAGAGACAGAGAGTGGTTTCCAGGGGTTGGGGAGAGAGGGGGAAAAGAGAGCGACTGCCAAAGGGATGGAGTGTCTTTTTAGGATGATGGAACTGTTCTGCAATTAGATAGTCATGATAGTCACGCAATCTTGTAAATATACCAAAACTATTGAGTTATATAGTATTTTTAAATGATGAATTTTATGGTATGTAAGTTATATCTCCATAAAGCTTTTTTAATGAAAGCATGTTTACTTACAAGGATGTTGTAAAGTCAAATCAAAGTTACTGATAGAAATGCATTTTTTTAAGCTGGAAGCAATTTTTTTTTTTTTTTTTTTTGCGACGGAGTCTCGCTCTGTCGCCCGGGCTGGAGTGCAGTGGCCGGATCTCAGCTCACTGCAAGCTCTGCCTCCCGGGTTTACGCCATTCTCCTGCCTCAGCCTCCCGAGTAGCTGGGACTACAGGCGCCTGCCACCTCGCCCGGCTCGGTTTTTGTATTTTTTAGTAGAGACGGGGTTTCACTGTGTTAGCCAGGATGGTCTCGATCTCCTGACCTCGTGATCCGCCCGTCTCGGCCTCCCAAAGTGCTGGGATTACAGGCTTGAGCCACCGCGCCCGGCCAGCTGAAAGCAATTTTTAATCATCTGTTTCAACAATATTTAACAAACCTTCATTGAGCAACTTCTATGAGCGCCTATTGAGCATCGTGTGTGATTTTTTTTCTACTTGTTCACATTTCCAGCCCTGACAACATAAGTAAATGGAACTCACTCCCCGCTCCCACCCCACCATAAAGTAGGGTTCTATGAGAAGAACATGACAGTGCATGGTAAGGGTTCTAAGACCAGGTTTCAGGCCCAGTTCACCCAATGGGTGTCTGGGAAAATTGCTGTTGCTTTAATAGTTGTTGAGATAATGGCTGCAAACAGCATGCTTTCCTTACAACAGGCTGGCTGCCATCCAGGGCTAACGCGTGATCTTCCACAGCTCCACAAAGTTAATGCTAAGCAGTCAGTGTGATGACTCAAGCAAAGTCACTCCATCCAGTCTCCCTTCCTACACACTCACCCTGGAGATGTGTCATCTGCAATCATCACCTGGAACTGACAACTCCCACCTTTCTGTTTCCTGCCGAGATCCCTCTCCTGAGCATCAACCCCATGTGCCTAGCTAACCTCCAGACTAGAGCCTGAAGAGCGCACATAAGTTACCCGGGGGTCTCATTAAAATCCAGCTTCTGCTTCAGTGGGTCTGGGGTAGGCCTCTGGTTCATTTGTAACAAGCTACCAGGTGAAGCCGATGCAGTAGGTCCTGGGACTCCACTTTGCTAGTTCCATGTGCCACTTCAAAGTCAACACACTCAAGTCTGAATTGACCATCTTTCCTCCACAAAACTGATGCCCCCCTAGCTCTTCCCATATTCTCTATCTCAGTAGTCCTTAAACTTGAACAAGCATCAGACTCAGCTAGAAGACTTGTTACAATAGACTGTTAAGCCCCACCTGCAAAAACTCCGATTCAAGAGGTCTAGGGCAGGGACTGAGAATCTGCATTTCAAACAAGTTCTCAGGTGATGCCGATGCTCTTGGTCTGTGGGCCACAGCGAGAACTGCTGCTCTGTCTTACTCCCAAGTACCACCATCCCCTGAAGACGGCTGGCTCTTCCACTCACCCCTTATCTCTGCATTCCATCCAAACTCCTTGGCTTACCCACTCAACCTATACAGCCTGGCTCCTGCGGTATCTCTTGTCAGCCCTGGCCCCGCATGGACCACCCACACCACACTCCTTGCAGCTCCTCAGTAGGCCAATGGACTTTATTCTCCATGCTTTGACCTATGCTGTTTCCTCCTCAACTGCTTTCTCCATCACCATTTCCCAAAATAATGAGCTAGTCACCCTTCAGGACTCAGCTGACGCATTTTGGTGTCAATGAAGTTTTTCCTGGTCCAAACCGCCCTCCAACCCTCTCCTTCAAAGAATCGATGCCCTTCTCTTTTGTCCTTCCACTGGGCTTCATGTAACTGTCACAGCACAATCTTTTATTATGCTTATTGTTTGCATATCTGCCTCAGTTTACCAGACTGCAGGCTCCTTCAGGGCAGGGACTATGTCTTATTTCTTATATCCCCATAGCCTACTACAATAACTAGCACACAATAGGTGCTCAGTTAATGGACCCTAGAAAAGCTGACATAACAAACGAATGGCTCAAACCACTATTGCCAAAGCGAGAAAAATCTCCCCTCAGCATTATTGTGCCTGTTTAGTTTCTGTTATATGAAATATTACATCTTATTAAAAGACTGTTAAATTATTACGGCCCTGAGGACAAAGCCACCTCCTTCTATGTAGAAATAAAACTCTCATTTATTGTGTGAAAGCATTTCTGGTATCAAACACCTAGAGAAGAGACAGGTCCTTAGAATGGAGGGGGACCCAGCAGGGGCTAAGACTCAGCCTTTATTTTCAAAAGGAGTGAAGAATTAAGAGCTCAAGAGCTGTCAGAGCTGGAAAGCCACCCAGGCAAAGCTGTCAGCAGCCTGCAGCTAAAGGGGGGCTTCCTACCTCTCAGTTTCCAGGACAGAGGGGAGTGGGCAGAGTGACAGCCCTGCCCTCCACAGCCAGGCTGTTTGTGTTTCTTAGGCTCTCCATGTTTATTTCCATCTTGTTTTCCCTTAGAGCCCAGTCAAGTTCCTTTGAGGGGCCCCGCCTCTCTCAGCTGTGCTAACATGAACCCCACATGGACCACAGCATCCTACAGAGCAGGAGCCCCAGGGACTGCCCTCGAGGAACCAGAGGAGTGGAGCCCGAGAAACCCACAGGAAAGCGGAACTCCACGAAAGACGGGCAATGAGGCTGGCCACCCCGCTCGCGTGGAAAGTCTCCTTGCGTTGCTTAACCTTGGAGGTGCTGAGTTGTATAGCATTAAGAGCAATGGCATTTCAGCCAGCATGGTGGCTCACACCTGTAATCCCAGCACTTTCGGAGGCTGAGGCAGGCAGATCACTTAAGGCCAGGAGTTCCAGAGTTCCAGACCAGCCTGGCCAACATGGCAAAACCCCACCTCTACTAAAAATACAAAAAATTAGCCAGGCATGATGGGTGCACACCTGTGGTCCCAGCTACTCAGGAGGCTGAGGCACAAGATTTGCTTGAACTGAGAGGCGGAGGTGGCAGTGAGCTGAGATCATGCCACTGCACGCCAGCCTGGGAAACAGAGCAAGACCCAGTCTCCAAAAAAAAAAAAAAAAAAGAGAGCGAGGTGGCATTACTTGCATCTTGGTACCTACGTTGAGCTGCTACATGAACAGAAATAAATTCTTCCATAGGGAAGATGGGAAGGAAGCTCATGAGATGAAAGACTATTTATTGTTGGTGAAAGCTGTTAAGTTAGCAGGGAATCTAAGTCCCCGTACTAGATTCTGCGGAGAAAATCTAAGATACTACTGGATTTTACTATGTCTAATGAATAATGTCCATGTGGCTTAAAGAGAGCCTTTATGCCACATCTGCATTTGAACTGTGACTATATAGCAAGGCTAAACTCCCAAGGCAAAGTTTTGGGGCAAATTTCCTGGAGACTAAGTATCACAGGGTCCTGGCTACAAATGTGGAGGTACTGCATGTGAGGGCTGGCTCAGTGCCAGCCTCCGAAATGTGGACAGACACTCCTCTATTTCTCCTGGCATTGAGACAAAGCATTGGCACTTTAAGCTAGGAGAAGGAGGAGGGAGATGTAATTCACAATGACTATCAAGTGAAACGCTTTTTGCCAAAATATTTTAGTATGACCACATTTATCTTTTTAAAAGATTTTTATAGACATTAAAACAATACTAGGTGGTAGAAATTATATCTAGGAATTATCCTTCTCAAGTGCTTATAAGAGCACACAGAGACGTGAGTGTGGGGATCCTCACTGCAGCCCTAGGGAGCTGGCAGGACACCTGAAACCACAGCAGGACAAGTGATCTGAGGAACTGGCCAGTGCACTTCAGTCGTTCCTTCTTTCCACACAGTTCTTCTAGAATGAGACTGAAGATTATAGCTCCAGAGAAGGGAAGAGTCAAAGATCAGAATGAAGAGAGAAAAGGTTTCTTTTTTTTTTTTTGAGACAGAGTTTCACTCATGTTGCCCAGGCTGTAGTGCAATGGTGTGATCTTGGCTCACCGCAACCTCCACCTCCCGGGTCCCGGGACAAGCAGTTCTCCTGCCCAGCCTCCTGGTTTGCTGGAATTACAGGCACGTGCCACCACATGCAGCTAATTTTTGTATTTTTAGTAGAGACGGGGTTTCACCATGTTGGCCAGGTGGTCTCGAACTCCTGACCTCATGATCCGCCTGCCTCAGCCTCCCAAAGTGCTAGGATTACAGGCGTGAGCCACCATGCCCAGTGAAAAGGTTTCTTTAAATTGGAAAAACTGAGCTTTATCAGTCAAGAGCCAACTGGAGCACAGCAGGCAGATGTAGAGCTTATACTACAGACTATGAAGAAGTGTTATCACCTTGGAATGACCTTTCTGAATCCAAGGAAATTAAGAGTTTGACTAGCAGGCTGGGTGTGGTGGCTCACACCTGTAATCCCAGGACTTTGGGAGGCCGAAGCAGGTGGATCACCTGAGGTCAGGAGTTGAGGTCAGGAGGTTCCAGTCAGGAGTTCAAGACCAGCCTGGCCAACATGGTGAAACCCCATCTCTACTAAAAATACAAAAACTAGCGTGGTGAGTATATGCCTGTGGCTGAGGCACAAGAGTTGCTTGAATCGGGAAGTGGAGGTTGCAGTGAGCCAAGATCACACCACTGCACTCCAGCCTGGGCGAGTGGAGAGTTTGACTAGCAGGCAGATGAGGGAGGAACCAAAAGGCAGTACTCAGAGATTAGGACAGAATGTAGTGGCCTGGGCTGGGGAGCAATAGAAATCCCAGATGTGTTTAGGGGCCTGAGAACAGAAGGGACTTGCACGCTTTGTGGGGAAGCCAGTGTCCAACATGGCACCTGACTAGGATGTGGGAGGGAGGTGTCAAGGTGGAGGGGCCCACCTGAGAGTGGGTGGGCCACCCCTTTGTGGTTCCACAGAGTATATGGCCCTTGGTGACAGAAGGCCAGGAGGGTATATGCAGATATTTCAGCAGCAGCCACAGCAAGGGTGGAAGGTGAAGCTTGAAGCATGCCCAACAGCTTGCTTCCTTTGCCAAGCCTGCACAGGAGCCCCTCACCTGGGGATCCAGGTCACACCTCCTGGGAAGAGGAGAGGAGAGAGTCCTAACTGAGTTGAGCATAAACCCTGAACTGATCATGCTTAACACGGAGTGTCTGAGCATCTGAGTGTCCTGGAATTGGCAAAGTTTTCCTTCAGCAATAGAAGCAGAGGCTCATGAACCACATTTAGTTATAGAAAAATAAATTGTGTTCTGCATACCTGAGTGGTGGTTGTAAACTGTAAATCTGAAAGACAATCTAAGTATCCTTAAACAGGAAAATAAGGAGCTAGTTCAATTATGGCACATTCAGATACTGGAGTACCATGCAGCTGTTTAAAAGAATGAGGCAGCTGTGTATATACTGATATAGAAAGATCTCAAAAACATAGTTAAGTGAAAAAGAATAAGACAGTAAGTATACTAAGCTGAGGACACTAAACATGCTTTCATTTGCATGTGGTTTTTTTTTTAAAGAAAAAATGTACACAGTATATAAAAAATGTACAAAATATATACAGAATATATTTCTGAATTGATCAAAAGGAAACTCTGGGCAATGATTTCCCCTGGGCAGCAGACCCAGTGAGGTGGAGTTGAAGCAGACTTATTTGTCATTTCTTACCCTTTCATGCTGCTGTGTAAGCAGTGTCAAAAAGAGAAACCAAATCAGTAATCTTAATGCGTAAACATGCAGGCATTTCAATTTGGACATAAAATGCCCACTTATAAATATACTGTAAGCCCCAAAGACCAGAGGGACAGAAATAGCTCAGGGACAAAATATTCCTCTGAACTATCTCCATCAAGAACAGAAAAGTCACATACTCCCAGAAATATTTTAGATCAGCACAGACCAGCATCAAGCTCATGCCGAGACAGAAGCTTCTTAAGAGTCTGAATATGCTTGAATCTCATAGCCTGTGGGAAGAACAACAATGACTCTATGATATCTAGTCTAATCTTTTCAATGATGACAAACACCCCAGTGCATATTCCTAGTGTGGCCAACAACATCCCCACCTGTCAGGTACCCAAGTAAGGAACCTCACACACTTCTGACTTCCCTCTCCACTGGATTTGTCTTTCTAGGCACAGCCCTGGTCATTACTCTCTATTTGAAAGACCCACCTGGCTCATCTCTGCCAAGAACATAAAGTTCAAACCTAGACAGTTTTAGGGCACATTTGGTTTGATATCACATTCCATCCTTCATCATCTGGTTTCAGTCTGTCTTCCCAGATTCAACTCCAGTCTTCATCTCCCTCCCCTGTATCCTGCCCACAACCCTACACTTCCCAACCATCACTAATGACTCACCATTTCCCAAACATATGGGGCTCTTGTGCTGCAAGACTCCCTCCTGGAACCCTACCCTACCTACTTCTGTACTTCCAGGCCCAACATAAACACCAGCGCCCATGTGCTCTCCCCACTGTTAGTACTCTCGGGGGCAGTCTGCACACCCTTTGCCACATTAGCACTGTACTAGTAAGCTTCATTCTCCAGGGCTACACTCCCTGTTTCTTATTGGTGTGTGCCTGATCCCTGAGACTAGCTCTGAGTCTGACATAGAGGCATCCCGGGAATGTATGCTTAAGTGACACACGGGTGCGCCCAGAGCCTCGTTGCTCAGCATCTCTAACGAATGGGTCAATAAAGGCTACTGCTTTAGATTAATTCAAATCAGTAGACAAAAAGGCTAGGAGTTTCCATACGCAAGAAGTCAAGGCATCCCCACACATCTGGGTGGGAATTAAAGGGAGCTTGGAAAATTAGATCAGTAGCCAGTGGCTACCTAGAGTGACCTGAGAGCTGAAACTAAAGGGAGGAAAAATGGGAGGGAGCAGCAGCTGAGGACCAGAAACGTGTGTGTTCACCAAGGAGCCACTTGAGCCAAGGCAAGCTAGGCGGAAGGGAGTGTGCAGCCTCGAGCTGGAAAGAGAGCCCTCTTTTCCTAAAACCCGCCCTATTCCACTAGATCACCTGCCAAAGGGAGAAAGGATATCATGTGCTAAGTTCAAAGAGGCTGCGAGCAAATGGTTTAGGTTGAGTGCAGATGTCTTCTTAGAAGTTCTAAGACTGAAATTCCTGCCAGGGCTGTTCTGGGTAATAAATTACCTGGTGTCTACAGAAGATAAGAGGTGAAACTCTGACCACTTAGGGAAATAAAAATTAAGATGATGAAAACGAAAGCTTCCCTGGTCGCCTACTGTGCAGCACACTGTGTCACACAAGTTAGCTGCAGGTTTGACCAGATCTGCTGCTGCTGCTCCCCACAATGTGCTGAAGATCTGAGTTTAAAGCCAGCATGAGAATCAGCTGACAGGTTCGCTCTGAGTCTTTAGGAAAGAAGGACCCCACAGGCTTATGGGAGATATGGCCACAGGGAGGAATGACGAATGTGTCCCAATAAAGTGAAAAGAAAGAGGTCTTTTAACAGATGGATTCAGGAGCTCTTCCAGGAATCAAGAGGCAAGCCACCTAGGCAGAGAAAGCAGAAAGGTGGTTTTAGAGCCACTTAGATGTTTAAGGGCTTTTTTTGCACCAGGAGGTCAAGCCTCTAGAAGACCCTATCCTCAGTGACCCACCCATCAGCCTCCCAGGATGTGAGTTCCATGGGGGTGTCCCCCAACACCAGCTACCAAAATAAAACAGAGCAGCAACCTTAAGAATAAAGAACTCAGGCCTTCTGGGGGAAATGACCCTAGGAGATGATTCAGACTCGCACCCCTAGATACTGCCATCAGGTGGCTTCTCTTCTTCTAGGATTGTGTTTGAAAATCAGCCAAGTTTCCAGAAGAACAAGCCAACCACAGTGCTCACGGGTGCTGCTGTGCATCAGAGTGATCTGGGTTTCCAGAACTGACCTTCAGGTGCCTTATTCAGTGTGGGCCCAGAGGAGCGGAATAAGGACAAGTGAGTGGGTGTTCAAGGGAACCAATTTTAGTGCCAGAGAAATCAATGGTGGAGAGGCTGCAAGGATGTCACCTACAGTTGAGCAGATTACTCACTGCACAGTGACAACTGGGAGTTGAAATCCAGTGTGTCCTCCCAGCAGGGAGATGAATCTGACCAGAGGAAGAGGCATCTTTTTGGATTCGCACAAAGGTAAGAAATGAATCAGTGGAAGTTTCCAGCTAAGGCTGAGAGAATATTAGATAGCTCAGAACAAAGATGATTTTCTTACCCTATTTTGTGCTGGGCAAGACATCTCTGAAGGTGAAGAGAGTACAAGACCAACAGGGACAGAGGTGGTAACATGGGATGGTAGAAAGAGCCCAGGTATTCCATCAGACAGGCCAAATTAGCCACTAATTACCTGTGTCACTGTGGGCAAGTCATTCCACACCCTCTCTCCAGCAGCAAAATGGAGAAAACAATGCCTCCCACCCCTGGCTGCTGCGCAGATAAACACAATGATTCAGGGAAAGCGCCTAGCACAGGGCTTGGCCCTCAGTGGATGCTCTGTAAATGGTAGTTACCGTGACGGCTGCATTGCCCTGAAGGTAAAAAACACAGAGCCTCCAATGTGATATGTGAGAACTGCTGCAGGGGCAGGTAGCCAAACATGGGACTGAGGAGTACGGAGGCGGTTTTGCATGAAAGAACAGTAAATGCATTCATTTCTCCAGCGTAACTAAGAGAAGCCCTCTTAGGAGTCATGCCTGTTGTTAGTATGGGTTGCAATCTGAACCTGAGTGGCCCTCCAGGACTACGGGGGTTAGAGGAGACTAAATGAGTTTACCTGTGGGGCCCAGTGCCTGGCCAGAGCAGGTGCTAAGCAAATGCGAGCTCCTATCCCCTCTCTCCCGGGGACTGTCAAACAGTGCCTTCTGCCCTAGAGGCTGACCCCCAGCAGGTTGAAGGAACCTGAAAAACTATTTTCAGCAGTAAGTTCTGCTGAATACATTAACACAACAGCAATAATGATTATAACACAACTATACTTCTTGAGCATCTTTTATGTGAAAGGCTCGTGGAGGAAGCAATGGTATTTCTCTCATATTCTGGATGTTTCTCCCAGTCTGAATTTCTATATCACTGCCTATGTACCCACTTACTCTATATCACTTCTATTTCTTTCTTTATTATAGGTATGAAGCATCTCAAGTATAATTATCAATAATGATAATAAGAAGAGGCAAAGCTTTCTTCCTTGCATTAAAAGTTATTTAGGTGCAAGTCTGTCACCTTCAGTTAATTAAAGCCAGGAGAGAACTGTACTCGAGTTTACCCATCCCTAAAAATACTTAGCACAGTGTGTAGTCAGCCATATCCATGAGTTCCACATCTGTGGATTCAACCAACTGTGGATCAAAAATATTGTGAAAAAACATGGATGCTTGCCTCAATAATGAACATACATAGACTCTTTTCTTGTCATTATTCCCTAAACAATACAGCACAACTATTTACAAAGTATTTACATTGTATTAGTATCATATATAATTGAGGAATGATTTAAAGTATAGGAGGATATGTGTAGGTTATATGCAAATACTACGCCATCTTATAAAAGGGGCTTGTACATCCTCAGATTTTGGTATCTGCAGGGGAGTCCTGGAATCAATATCAACCCCCACTGGACACCAAGGGACAAATGTATTCAAATAATACATTCTGTATGTAGATGGCTATGCTGTATCAAACACCTGCTAAATGCATTATGTGTGTAATCCCATTTAACCAACACTGTAAACAGCAAAGTAGGCCATTACTTTATTTTACAGATGAGGAAACTGAGTCTAAGAGACATTGAAGAACCTGTCCAAGCTAGTAAGTAAGTCTGTGTGAACAGATATTAACAAATGTGACTGAATGAATAAAAGCAAGCCTCTAAAGAGCTTAACAATTGCAATACAGCACAGCTTTTAAATACCAAATTCCCATTCATAGAGGATTACAGGGATGGACTATTTCAAATGAGGACTTACTGTAAATGGGAAAAATTATTGTTTCCCCCCAAATCAAGAAAAGAAACATTCTCAGCAGTAGCCCACAATGAACTGCGGTCCAATCACTGAGGAAAAGGGCAATCTTAATTGCTACTGGATCCATGTGGCCCATAGGAGAACCAAATGCTTCTGCATGAAAAAAGATTCATGAGGGAAGATAAAATACATTGTGTGCTTGGAAGCTAAACCGTAAGTGGGGAAAGGAAGGCTCTGAGGCAAGGCGTGACCTGGCATAAGGGCGAGAATGGAGTTGGGAGCAGGAAGGCAGAATAACTCTGTGTTACAAGCTGGGCCTTAAAGCCAGGTTCTCTGGTCTAAATTCCTGCTCTGCAGCCTACTAGCTACTACCTCTAGGACCCAGAGCTCATCATATTGTCGCTATAAGCACAGAATTCTTCTCATGTTACACAAGACACACTAAAGATAGTTTATGCATAAGGGTCCTATGAGGTTTAGCTCAGAGCCTCCTACAGTGCACTAGTTTCTGTAGCTGCTGTAACAGGGTACCACAAACTTGGTGATTTAAAACAATAGAAATCTATTATTTTACAGCTCTGGAGGCCAGAAGTTTGAAATCAGCATCACTAGGCTGAAATCAAGGTGGCAGCAGGGCTGTGCTCCTTTCAGAGGCTATAGGGGAGGATCTGTTTCCTGGCCTCTTCCAGCTTCTGGTGGCTGCCAGCATGCCTTGGCTGTGGCCATATCATTATAGTCTTCAAGAGCTGCATCTTCAAGTCTCTCTCTATTCTGTCTTCACATCAGCCTCCTCATTGCGTGCCTACATATTACATCTCCCTCTGCTTGTCTCTTATAAGGACATTCATAATTGCACATAGAACTCACCTGAATAATCCAGAATACTCTCCCCATCTCAAGATACTTAATCACATCCGCAAAGACCGTTTTTCCAAATAAATTAGCATTTACAGGCTCCAGGACTAGGACCTGCTATCTTTGAGGACTGAGTGGGAGAGGGCAGGGAATTATTCAGCCTACTACAGAGGAAACCACCGATAAACATCAGCTGTGATTGCTCTTGTTACTATTAATAGAAATGCGACAAAAGGACTACACATCCAGAAAAGGGCTTATGGATTGACAAGCAAGTGAGGACCTAAAAAGTCCTTGAGGGATGTGAGCACTTTATCCTGAGAACCAACAGGGAGACCATGTGTATTACAGGTCAACCACAGCAAGTGTCCCCTAAACCTCATGTAAATTACCTGTGTCCACACTGTGGGCTCAGGGTGGCAATAAGAAGAGCAAGGATGTTACGGTCAGGGAACCCTGCACTCAAATCCCATTCCGTTCCTTCCTGGAGCAGGATGCTGGGGACTTCTTGACCTCAGTTCAGTGTCCTCTGTAAACTGGAGCTGGCTGAGGTTCAACTAGTACATGTCAATGATGTGGCACATAGTAGGTCCTGCAAAAATGGCTGTGATTACTACGACTGAATCGACAACACGTGCAGGCTCCTGCAGGTAGGATGAGCAAAGGAAACAACAGCAACCCCCACATGCGGGAAACTCCTTCCTCCCATCCTTATATGAAGGCATCGCAGACAGGCACCAGGTGTGCACCGGAGGAAAAGCCTTAGTGGATTCCAGATGCAGAACTGAGATCCCCGTTCTGGGACACACAAATTGTAGTCAGGCTTTTTCCATAGCCCATCGCATCTTTCTTCTGGAAACGGAGTTATGAAGGCCTTGGAGAAAGTTCAATGCAGCGCTCTTATGGCGAATGTGATCTTTGTTCTGATAACTAATGAAATACTTCTGACACTTAATGAAATACCGCAATAAATGAACAAGGGCTCTTTGAAGCCTTGTCTGAGATCAGAGTAACTCAAGCTTAAAATCTGGCTCCAATCCTTCCTAACCTACAGGCAGAAATGTACATACCATCAAGCCTAGCTCTGCTACAAACTCTGTTACTGAAAAGGGCTAAGGTTTCTGATTTAGAAATTAAAGCATATTAGAACACCGTTTATCTGCTTAACATCAACAGGTAACTTCTTGTCAAACAATTCAGGGACTAAGTGCTATTCCTGCTTCGGAAGGTAAAAAAACAAAAATTCCCTTGAAGTAGGAAAACGAAAAATGCCAAAAACAAAGAGTATGCATTTCAAACACTTGTATCCGCTTTCTCTGCTGACTACCCAGGATGGCCAGGGAGGTTTTCCAAGGAGAAACACAGATAAGGCCAAAGATTTCCCTGCTTGCTATGTGGTTTCTGCCCCCCTGTAGGTAACAAGACTCCCTGGGTATCGACTTAAGGTCAGGAAATCAGCATGTGGCTTTGTGAAGTTTAATTAACAGCAAGTTTTCCTATCCAGCATCATGAAGAGGCCCAGTCAGCTCTAGGAGCCCCCAGGAAAGAAACAACATGTTGCTCCAAAGTTATTACTGATGAAGTGCAAGTAGCCTCCACAAAGTACACGAAAGGAGGAGCTGAAAAAACAAATGATTCCTACCTGCAGCCAGGGACAGTTTCCAGGGGAGGTGGGAATGTGTGGGTAAAACTTGTGATCCAGGCCTGATGCAGGCTGACCTGTTTCAAAACGAATGAACCTTTCAAACAAACACACATACATCCATGTGTGCACATGCAAACACACACACACGTGCTCCTGCACACACATGAACATGGACACACAGACAACAAATTACAGAAAGGGACACACGTCTCTAAATCCCAAAAATTACCTAGTCAATGGTAATAAAACAATCAAGCCATGTTGTTTTTGAATAGTGTCTTATGTTTTTCGAAGTACTTTTACAGCTGTTACCTCATTTGACCCTCACAACAAGCCTTGTGTGGTAGGCAGAGGACATATAATTATTCATATTTTATAGATTACATTGTGATTCCCATAGGTCACCCAGTTAGCAGATGATGGAGCTGAGACAGGAAGTGGGGTCTAATGATTCCCAGCCCAGGGGTTTCTATAAGGCACGAAATAGTGATCCCGTCCATGGAAGGGGGCTGTCCAAGAGACTAGCAAAAGGAGGACAGATGTGTGAACAACACTTGTAAGAAAAACTCATGAGACAAAAGTCTGAATGGAGGGATTTGAAGAGGTACAATGTCAGTGCATCTACAGAGAAAAACCATCACATTCCAGAAGCATGTCTGGAAAGGTGTTTGAGGCCCAGCACGGTAGCTCACGCCTGTAATCCCAATACTGTGGGAGGCCCAGACAAGCAGATCACTTGAGGTCAGGAGGTTGAGACCAACCTGGCCAACATGGTGAAACCCTGTCCCTACTAAAAACAAAGATTTGCCAAGTGTAGTGGCGCACGCCGGTAGTCCCAGCTACTCAGGAGGCTGAGGCAGGAGAATCATTTGAACCCAGGAGGCAGAGGTTACAGTGAACCAAGACTGTGCCACTGCATTCCCGCCTGGGCAACAGAGCGAGACTCCATCTCAAAAAATAAAAAAAAAAAAGAAAAAGAAAATGTGTTTAAGAGCTGCGTTTCCTACTCACCTTCTCTTCCCATTACTCTGGGTGGCAGAAAAGATGACAGGAACATTTAAAACAGCAGTTGGTCTCAATAATGCATCAATAAAAAGCAAGACCCCTTAATGACTAGAATAAGGACCTCTTTATTTTATGAATGTAGAAACTCAGGCCTAGAGAAATGAGGTGACTTGTCCAGGATAAAGCATTCATAAGAGCTGAGGACTGAACTCTGAACTTGGGGTACAAAACTCTTTATACTGGCTGCTATTTTTAACTTCATTATTGTCACTGTCCTTCAAAAACACTTCTAAAGAAGAATGCTTAAGGGTAGGGTGGGGATGCATGGTTTTTCCTCTTCATCATTTTTCTGGGAAACAGGATCACTAAATTTCCCATAAACAACAACCAGAGTGGATGGGGGAAAGTGGCAGGTGGTCCTGCTGGCACAGAAGTTGTCCTATTGCTTGAGTAATCATAAGACCCCAAAATGCAAGTAGTATTATGGTAGACTGATAACGTCCCCCTTCCCTTCCAAAGATGTCTACATCCTAAACCCCAGAACCTGTGAATGTTACTTTATATGGTAATGGCACTTTGTGTTTGATTATTAAATTAAATATTTTGTGATGGGGGGGTTATCCTGGATTACCTGTGTGGGCCCAGTGTAATCACAAGGGTCCTCCTTATAAGTGGGATGTAGGAGGAGAAGAGTCTGAGAAGGAGATGAGATTACAGAAGCAAGAGATCAGAGTAATGGGAGGAAAGGCCACCAGCCAATGCATGTAGGCAGCCTCTCAAAGCTGGAGAAGGGAAGGGCACAGTTTCTCCTTGAAGCCCCCAGAAGGAATGCAGTCTTGCTAACACCTTGACTTTGGCCTTCTGACTTCCAGAACTGTAAGTGAATAAAGTGGTATGTTTTTTAAAGCAACTAAGTGTGTAGCGAGTTTTCCAACATCAACGGGAAACTAATAAACCTGTTACAAAACTACAGGATCAAGCCTTAGCCCCCAGACAATTAACCCTGTCTTCCTGGATTGACAGAGACGGGGTGGTGGATGGGATAGCCAAACAGTTTGAAAAGCACAGGGCATTAAGGAGAAATTTAGATGGGCTTTACACTATATACATCATCTCACGGAAAAAAATGTTGGCCATCCGTGTTTATAGGGACTGTCTTACTCTGAGAATTTCGTGTTCAGTCCCCTTAGGACTGCTTTAAAGTTCCTCTCTGGAAAGGAGCCTATGGACTTCCCCAGTCTCGCCTGGACACTCCCTCATTTACAGCCTGTGCTGCAGCCCCACCAGACCATTTATGAACACGACATGCTCACTCACGCCTCCAGGTCTCCACCCTGACCATTTGCTCTTTGCAGGAAGGCCCTCCTCATTCTTGGGCTTTGCTAAAATGTTTCCTTTTCAAAGCACAGCTCAATTATTCCTCCAAAGGCTTCCCTGGCTCCCCCAGTCCTCCGTTGTCTTCCCCTCTCCTCCCTGGGTACTTGACTTGTAAATGTCTGCCTGTCTTCCTGCTCCACCCCACCAGCCGGAGCCGCTCAAAGGTAAGAAGCACTTCTTCTCCACTTTGTGTCAGCAAATCACCTCATCCCCCAGCCACACCAAGCCTTTCTCAGCTCTTTCCCATCTTTTCCACCTAAAAAATGCAAACTGATCGTTCAAGAAAGTACCCTCCCTCCACTATGAAGTGACCTTGTTCCCCAAGAATTAGTCCCACCTCTCTGTTCCCACAGCCCTCGGCTCATCCCCCAGGTAGAACACTCATCACATTCCCTTAGATGTTCATACCTGAGCTATTTCCTCATCAGACAGGGAGGCTGTGGAAAACCACGCCTCTTTCACCTATCTACCCCTCCTGTGTCGAGCACAGTGCCTGGCCCAAAGCAAATACACAAAAATATTGGCTGAATTCAAATGAAAACAAAACTTTAAACAAGGCAATGTCTATTAAGACCTGAGATCCAGAGGCAGCCTTAACAACAAATAACTATGTGAATGAAGACTTTGCAGGGCCAGCTTCCAACGACAGTGAGTAGTGTTTCCTCTGGGCTTCTGGAGTTCACAGTGGAGCCAGTTTCAGGGTTCCTATATAACATTAAAAGCTTTGGGAATAATTAGAGAAATATTTCATTTTCCATCTCAAAGAGGTGTTAGTTTATCAAACTTAGCTAAATTGATGAGTGTTACCTTTCACTTTGAAAAGGGCTTTCTAGAAAAGCAGGTCTGAAAGGAGCAAGATGTCGCACAGGCTTGTGCTCTCTCACTTGCCTTCTGCATGACCTTGAAGGAGATACTTATTCCCTGACCCTTGAGTTTGGCATCCATAAATGAGAACACTACATATCTGTCACATGGGTTGTAATGAAGACAAGATAAAATGCTGCAGGTTAAACAACTGCCAATGTGTCTGGCACGTGGAGGGCATTGAGATGCCTTTACTGAGCACTTAGGAGATACCATGCTAAGCATGTGGTATGAGTTATCCAACTCACAGCAACTCAGTGAGGTAGGTGTATTACTATTCCCACTAGGGAAAAGTTAAGTAACTTCGGCAGGATACATAGCCAGCAAGTGGCAGGATCGGCAGGATACATAGCCAGCAAGTGGCAGGGTCAGATGGAGCATCCAAACCTGCCAATTCCAGAAGCTGCACTCATAACTATCCTGTAGTTTACAGCCTTTCAGGGTGTGTAGCTCCTGTTCTTCTAGATTCTAATAAAGCACTGTATTTCAAAGCCCCAGGCATTGAGAACTGGCCACAAACTGCTCTTGAAGTGTGGGTCTGCACGCCTGGGCAAGAGTTTTCCTTGCCCCACCAGACTCTGTCCCAAAAGGAAATCAGCTCTACAGAAAAACTTCTATAGGAAACTCCTCTGGGAAGTTCCGGGAAGCCCACCCTCCTCAACCTCTTTCTACCCCCAAACACCTGAGGAATATGACACACTCCCCTCAGTGGGAACAGGGTCATGATTTTCATAGTCAAGGCTTTCATATCCCAGCCACCCACAACTGTTTCCAAGAGAAGAAAGTGTCAACCTGGCACTACCTAGTCCAAATTCATATTTGAAAATCTGAATTAACGCCATCGAATATCCCATTCCCCAGATGCCAGCTGGTTAATGAGTGTGATGAATGACCAGAAAAGCTGGCTAATGTAGGCGAATGTAAGGAAGTCCAGTGGGAAGGAAAGCCTGCCAAATATCAGGCTCTTAAGCATCAGAGTGGTGAAAAAAATCACCTGAAGTCCTCAAATAAGAGAGGGCGCTGCTCTCATAGCTTGTCTTTTTGTAAGCTGAGTGATACTGACCAACAGACATTTGCAACGCATTTCTGTTAGGTTGTGTACTTGGGTTCTGGGCCACAGGGCGTCTTTCTGGATGCCATTTTCCCTAGACATTTTGGGTATGGGAAGAAATCCACCTTGCTTTCAGTGTTATAAAAGGGAAGGTCTTCAAAGGACTTAACAGACATTTTTCCAAAGAAGATACACAAACAGGCATTAAGTACATAAAGAAAAGTTCAACATCACTAATCATTAGGGAAATGCAAACCAAACTACAATGAGATACCACCCCACAGCTATTAGGATGGGCACTATCAAAAAAACGGAAAACAAGTGTTGGTGAGGATGGAATCCTTGTGCACTGTTGTGGGAAGGTGAAATAGTGCAGCTGCTATAGAAAACAGTATGGCAGTTCTTCAAAAATCTAAATATATGATTACCCTATGATCCAGCAATTCCACTTCCCAATTTCTACCCAAAAGAACTGAAAATGCCCACGTTCGTAGCAGTGTTATTCACAATTCCTAAAATGTGGAAGCAACCTAAATGTCCACTGATGGATGAAAGGATAAGCAAAATGTGGTCTATACATGCAACGAAATACTATTCAGCCCTAAAAAGGAAAATGCTACAATATGGAATAAACCTCGAGGACATTATATTGAGTGAAATAAGCCAGTCACAAAAAAGACAAATACATGAGATACTTAAGAGTAGTCAAAATCATAGTGGAAGAAAGTAGAATGATGGTTGGCTGAGGGCTGGGGTAGGGGAAGGAAGGAATGTGAAGTTATTGTTTCATGGATACAGTTTCAGTTTTGAAAGATTTTAAAGAGTTCCGTGAATGGATGGTGGTGATGGTAGCATAACAGTATGAATATAGTCAATGTCACTGAACCGTATGCTTAAAAATAGTTAAGATGGGCCAGGCGCGGTGGCTCAAGCCTGTAATCCCAGCACTTTGGGAGGCCGAGACGGGCGGATCACGAGGTCAGGAGATCAAGACCAGCCTGGCTAACACGGTGAAACCCCGTCTCTACTAAAAAAATATAGAAAACTAGCCAGGCAAGGTGGCGGGCGCCTGTAGTCCCAGCTACTCGGGAGGCTGAGGCAGGAGAATGGCGTAAACCCGGGAGGCAGAGCTTGCAGTGAGCTGAGATCCAGCCACTGCACTCCAGCCTGGGCGACAGAGCGAGACTTGGTCTCAAAAAAAAAAAATAATTAAGATGGTCTATTTTATGTTACGTGTATTTTAACACAATAAAATTGGAGGAAGAAAAGGTGAAGGGGGATCCTATAGTAACAGGGGCTCCTGCCAGCACCCTCTAGTCTACAGGTACCCATTTCCAGCAATTGAGGGGGAAGTCGCTCCTACCAAGGAGTATCTTCGGTTTCACAGGTGTGAATTGCCACAATGCGGCGTGCTTTGCAGGACTCACCTAACACCCTACTTCCGTACTCGCCCCTTGCCCTTTAGCTATCATGCGGACACAGCCTTGGGTCTAGGGTGAAAGATGACTTGGTTGAGTGCCATTATGGAATCTGTTGGCCGAGACCTGAAGGATGAACCCCCTAGCCTGGGACCTCCTCTGCCATTGCCCTAACTAAATCCCAGGGGAACGCCACCCTTTGTGGAGGATTTTTCTGAGCAAGCCACACTAAGAAGGGGCAGAGAGCAGGGAGCACAGACACTAGGGCCTCGGCTGCACCCAGTCTGTGCTGCCCAGAGTCCCGCCCCTCTGGACGGGAGCTCAGTTCCTGGCTCCATCTTCCTGAGTGGCCCCAGTTCACCTGATCCCTTCTGCTGCACTTGAGTTCTAACTGGAACTCTCTCTAACACATTATCTAGCAACAGCCTTCAGACCCATAATGAGAGTTACAGTGTCTGCTATGAGCGCCCACTATGGGCCAGGCAATATGAATGTATTTGATGAGTGTCCGCTATGGACCAGGCAATATGAATGTATTATTTCATTGAATTACTCAACCCCACAAGATAGGTATTACTATTACTCTCATTTGAAAGATGAAGCCTCTGAGGCTCAGAGAAGTTTAACTTTCCTAAGCTCTGAATCCTTGGGAGAGCTCCAATGAAGATTGACTTTATTTTTGAGGCTTTTTAGAGTAGGATTTATACTACGTATGTGCTTGTTTTAACGAGACGAACGCCTGGTATGGAAGCAAGTGGACTCAAGAAGTTTCCAGATATATTCCAGCTAAGTAAATTCTATTTATTCATCAAGGGCAGGTTCAAATCCTACCTGCTCTGTGCAGTCTTCCCTGACTGTTCCATTCCACAAAGATTCCTTCTTCCTGAACCCTGGTCATAGCTCTACTGTCTCCCAGGGTGGGCAGTGTTTTGTGGGTTTGCCCTTCTCTACCACCAAAGTGTAAGCACCCCCCGAGAATACAGATTGTGGTTTCTAATTTTTTTTTTAACTCACGTGATGTCTAGGATTAGATGCAAAGATTATCCTGGTTAAAGGAGCTGAACATTGCAAGGAAGAGATGCAGCTCATTTTAAGCCTTCACTATTAAATCCTATCCATTTGTCAAGACACGGCTCAGACAGACCAACCTCCAAGCACCTTTTCTGAACACACCGGCTGGAAGTCAGCAGCTTCATTTTCAGAATACCCATTTCAGTGAAAACAACTTTAGAGGCAGACTCTGGCAGACCTCTTTTGAATTCTAGTGCTATTGCTTCTCAAGTGGTAATCTTGAGCAAGTCACTTCATTCCTCCCGGCCTCAGTTTCATTGTTTATAAAATGTGAATAATAGTTTCTGCCTCACAGGGTTGTGTAACTGTAAATGTTGTCATGCATTTGAAAGAATGCCTGCACAGAAGGCATGCTTCAACATGGGAGCCCTTGTCACTACTATCTCATCAGACTGCCTTATATTGAAGGCATCTAGATGTGCATCTTTTCCAACCCTCTAGAGTAGTGGTTCTCAAACTCTAGGCTATATCAGAAGCATTTAAAATGAAGATACATAGGACATATAACTGACCTACAAATCAGAATCCCCGTTAGGCATGGGAGATGGCGTGGACTTGGCAACTCTTTTTAACAAGCCACCCACTCCACGGCAAGTGATTCTGATACGTGCTCACTAAACTTGGAAAATTCTGCTAGACAATATTTGATTCCCAAAATCTTTCCCATGGAAACTTGAGTCTCCAAAGAGCTTCATCCAGACCAGTGCTTCCCAAACTTGGCTGGAATGGAATCATACCAACATCTGAGGGTGGCCCCTAGAGATTCTGATGCTGGTTTGGAGTGTGATGTGGGTGTCAGGGTTTCTAGAAGATTGGAAAAAAAATTCTAACGGTCAGTCGAGGTTGAAAATCACTGTTCCATTGGATCTTGACCCCAGGTTTCTATACCTCTGAGGCTTCAACCAAAGCAACTCAGATTTTACAAGTGTTGTTACATAAACTAAGCCTCCATCTAAGACTGATTTTGCAGAAAGGATTCTTCTGCTTAAAAAAAAAATAGTAATTTTGCAAACAACTGCTCTAGCCTGTCAGTAAGAGCCATGAGGTCCCAAAACCTGGCTTTTATTCACCTTTGTGTATGTCCCAGGGTCTTACAACATAGTAGATGTTTAATAAATATCTGGTGGAAGGTTGAATAGTTTCATTTGTTATCTGACTCCAATTAAGTTTCCTGTTGCCTAGCGGAGCAACCTAACAATTTCTTAAACATCTAAACTCCGACAGCCTTTGCCTCAAGCCTCAAACCTCAAACCCGAAACAGAGAGTGGAGCAGACAGCCATCCTAAAAACATGCTGACATTTCTCCTTGGGGTCAAATATACTATGCAAGTACCTAATGACTGATGAATATAAGCAAATGTGATTTTCATCAGCCAGGAGGAGCATGACATTTGTAGGCAGCACAGGCCTCCCAGGCTAATATTTGGATTATTTCATCAGTAACTGTCAAATCACAAGAGCATGATAAAAACTTGCAGGAACTTCATAGTAAACAGTTTAACTGGCCCCCGTCAATACATTTGAAGAAAAAAATTTCCTGCTGCCAAAACACACAGGCACAATGCCTGCAGCACAGGCCTGTGGCCAACAACAGCCTGATCCTCAGGCAGCTCTTCTAGGTTCTCAACCACAGAGGCTGTCAAGAAGCCTCTTTCCCACTCAGGCCCCACCCAAATCCAGCCCTCCATCCCTTCAGCTGGCACCCACAGGAGGATGAGTACTGCAGGGATCTGGGGGTGAGCAGCACCACCTTCAAAACTCAGTTTGTCCACTGGCTCTAGGTCCTCTGATTCCTCATGTGTAGCATCTATTTCATCAGGGCTGGGCATTAACAGGGCTTGACAAATGAATTATGCATTTCTCAAGCACAGAGAGCACATCTTACACTTTTTGTTCTTGTCCATGTTTGTTTTTTGTTACTGTTTTTGCATTAGTATTCCCCCAGGATCTACCAGGAACCTAGGCACTAAGACACCCAACAAATACTGAGGGATGAATGCAGTGATCTGTTAATATCTGTTGCTTCACTCACTGACAAGCTCTTCTCAGCACCTATATCCCTACCTTTCCCCAGGCACTGCCTACTTTGGCATATTTATGCTTCTTAGAACTATACCACTATTTTGATGGCACTATGCCATTTCTAGAGTTTACATTTTATGGACTCTGAAACAGTTTAGGTCCTTAGACATATCCTCAAACCAGTGTGTTGACTCAAAAAACTTTCGAGAAACTTACTAGAAAGGTTCACAAAATCTGGAAGCCTACAGCTTCGGAGCATTCTAAGACTCCAAACATTCAACTTATCCTAGGATTGGCAACTCATACCAGCTTTCGGGTTAGATACACGTCTTCTTGTCTTGTGTCCTCAGCTCTAACCTGAGGATCTCTCCTTCCCGGCACCAGGACAGCACTCCCCTCCTGCTTTCACCCCTCTAGGAGGCCTCCCTAAAATTCTTTGTAAGGGCATTCTCAGAATTAGCCTCGCTTTGAAGATTATTCAGAGCCACAGAGTGAGGTGGGAGTGGCCTCAACGCTTTACAAGGCTGCAAAATAAATCAAAAGGTGAAAGGAACTTCGTGGAGCCCAGAGCTCCTTTCCACCTGGCAGAGCAATGCATTAGTCGCACTGTCTGTGGTGCAGAGCAGCGTCCGAGGCAGGGGCAGGGACAGGGGCAGAAACTGAGACAGGGACAGGGGGAGGGGCACAGGCAAGGGCGTGCGTGTACCTTCTGTCCGCGGTGACTTCGCGGCCCTGGGGCTGTGGGTGCCGGCTGCCCCGCAGCACGGTGGGGCCCTGGCGGCTGGCGTCCGTGCCGGCCAGGGCTGGCGTCTTGTCGCCGCTCCGGTGTAGTGGCACCGACGTGCGCACGGCCGACACCACGTGGTCCGCGAAGGCGCGCGTGGGGGTGCCAGGCCGCTGGCCGCTGCGCAGGCGGTAGGAGCGGGGCAGGCAGGGCCGCGTCTGCTCCATCACTCCGCCGCTGCAGCTACGCGAACAGGCGGACCAGGGGCCCCAGGCGCCCCACACTCCCGGGGCGCCGCCGCCGCCATCCTCAGGGGCGCCCTCTGCCGCCATCCGCTGCGGGACCTGCGAAGACAGAGGCGGGTTAGGGCACCAGAACACCAATTCTCTCTTCACCAGAAGAAGGCTTTGAGCAGGGTCGACTTATCCATGAGGCACAAGTAGGCACAGTCTGTTTCAAAGAGGGGTATTAATACAATCCAGCCTGGCTTAGAGTTGGTTTTTGGAGGAAAGAGGGCTCCGCGAAGGCAAAAATGGCTAGGGCCCGCGAAAGCCATAATGCGGCCCTGGCTTTGGGTGTCACGGCCTTGGAGAGCTTCAAATGCATGGTGCCCTCACCTCTTACGTGGTTTCAGGAGTCCCACTTAAGCTCCAACTCATCTTCCGGATTCCCGCCAGAGGGACCGGACTTCCTGCCTTGTGTCTCCCTGACGGAACAGCAAGGAACCGAACACAGTGGTTGAGAGGCCACCGCTTCAGAGCCAGGCTGCCTATGGCTCACATCCCTGCCACCACACTTCCTAGTGTGTCAGGAGTTTGTTCCTTCCGGTGGGTTCGTGGTCTCGCTGACTTCAAGAACAAAGCTGCAGACCTTCACAGTGAGTGTTACAGCTCTAAAAGGTGGTGTCATGGACTTTCTTCTTGCGGGTGAGTTCCTGGTCTTGCTGACTTCAAGAATGAAGCCGCGGACCTTTGCTGTGAGTGTTACAGCTCTCAAAGGTGGCACAGACTCCAACAGTGAGCAACAGCAAGAATTTCTGTGACGAGTGAAAGAACAAAGCTTCCACAGCATACAAGAAAACCTGAGCGAGTTGCCACTACTGGCTGGATGAGGCGGGCAGCCAGCTTTTATTCTCTTACTTGTCCCCGCCCACATCCTGCTGACTGGTCCATTTTAGAGTGCTGATTGATGCATATGCAATCCTCTAGCTAGACACAGAACACTGATTGGTGCGTTTTTACAGAGTGCTGTTTGGTGCATTTACAATCCTTTAGCTAGACACAGAGCACTGATTGGTGTGTTTACAATCCTCTAGCTAGACAGAAATGTTCCCCAAGTCCCCACTCGACCCAGGAAGTCCAGCTGGCTTCACCTCTCACTGGTAGTGTGGCTGGGAAGTTTCTCAATCTCTCTGAGGCTCACTGTGCTTTAAAGATGGATAGTACCAGTACCTATCTTGTAAGCTGTAAGGGGATTTAAGTTAGGCCATCCATGTGCAGAGCAAAGAACTTGGCACTAAACAAATATTTGTTAGTAATGATAATAATGTCCCTGCTGCCATGTTGCCTTGGAAGAGGTGAAAAATGCCAGAAGGTTCAAAAGCTCTATCCAAAGATTGATCTACACCCTCACTTAACTGGTCATTTCAGAGACCTACTGTGCCAGGCTCCTTGCCAAGAGCAAGCACACTGTAGTTTATTCATTACGCAGACATACTCTGAGCACCAGCTGTATGCCAGCACTGACCCAGGCCCAGAAGACAAGGGGAAACGCACCACAGGTCCACACAAGTGGCTTAGACCCAGCAGCAGATGAGCTCTATGCAGCCAGTACAAGATTGTGGTAGGCTCTTGGAAGGGACTGGCTGTCCTGGCTGGGCAGGGTGAGGGCGGGGAGAATTGAAAAGACCTCAGAAGAGGAAACAGGAGTCACAGTCATAACTAATTGTTCAGGCACCTACTCGGTGCCATATTACATAGCTCATCTCAAGAAGAGATCATCCTAGGTAAGCCAGGTGGGCCCTAAATCCAATGACAAGTGCCCTTATAAGACATGGAAGAGAAGACACGGACACAGACACAAAGGCAGTGTGACCCCTGAAGCAGAGATTGGAGTAGTGCAACCACAAGCCAAGGAATGCCTGGAGCCACCAGAAGCTGGAAGAGGCAAGGAAGGATTCTCCCCCTAGTAACTTTGGAGGGACCGTGGCCCTAGTGACATCGATTTTGAACTGCTGATCTTCAGAATTTCAAGAGAGTAAATGTCTGGTGTTTTAAGCAATCCAGTTTGTGGTAATTCATTCTGGCAGCCCTAGGAAAATAATGGAGTGTGCTTATACTTGGAGAACAAGGAAGGAAAATGGGCCGGCATAGGCCGCACTCCTCCTCTGTGTCCCATGCTGCACAGACTGCACATGTGTAAATGGCCTGGCTCTGCGGCACAGGCAGCACTAGCGCCAGTTCCACTTTCCAGGGCCCCTCAGCACCCCTAGCCACCCAGAGAGGTTGATGTTATATGGCTCCTTTTAGAGGGAAGAAACTGAGAACCTAGGAGACTTTATGACTTGTCCTTGGTCTCAGGCTAGTGCAGGGCACAGACAGGACTAAAATTGTCTCCCAACTCCTGGTCTAGTATTCATTTTTCCCCCTGCAGCATGTGGCCTCCTTGCCTATGTTGTTGCTAGAAAACAGAAGGTTAAAATGAGTAGAAATAAAACCACTTCAGTAATTGTTCTAGTGGAAGGATCACTGGAATAAATGAACAAAGGCAGAAATACGTTTCTGGTACATTTGGAGATTTCAGTTATCCACCGCCTCCTGATCTCTCATTAACACAGATAACTAAGACACTGCCCATAATAGTTGGATTAGACATGCAGCTATACTCAAAATCCACTTCCTAGAACTAATCCCACCCTTAATTTAGTTCCTATTGCCAAATTGGGCAAGGTCCCTGGGGGAAGAAAACATGAAACCACATTCCGTCCTATTCTATTCATAATAATTCTCTAATTTATAGTCGAATTATGGTGAGTGACTTGAAATTCCATTTGAGTCCCCATGGTGGGAAACTAACCACATGCTCCAGAATTGTATTTTTATAGTATGTAGCCAGAAACAAACAAAGAAACAAAAACACAGAAAAACAGAAAGGAAGGAAGGAGGAGAAACAGAAAGAAAAAGCCAATCAAAGAAAAAAATGAGGGGATGAGGGCTTGAGATGTTAGCCTGCTAGTTGCATCGACCTCCCAGGCTCCCTCCACTCCTTCCTGATCCTCCTAATGATTCTCTCCCCTTCTTCTGTTCTGATAGTCAAGGAGTTTTCTGTAAGGCAAGATGCAAGACGGGATAACTTGCAAGTGTTTCAAGACATAATATTCCTAAAATTAGGATGAACTAACAGGATCTCTGTTAGTGGCAGGCAGCAAAACCAAATAATGAATCATGGTAAGAGACAAAAATAACTGAACCTTGAAACTTTATAATGTGCCAGCGTGCTGCCCCGTCCCCAATACATACTGACATGTGAATACTGATGCAGAAAACCTGTTCTAAAATGCACCCTAAACTGCCGGTTTTCTTCATTTATAAATAATTCTAACAAATCAATAAGAAACAGACAACACAGTGGAGATAGGAACTAAGGGCATGAACAGGTGGTTCATAGGTGTTGTGGACTGAATGTGTCCCTCCCCACCATTCATATGCTGAAGCCCAAATCCTCAGGATGATTGTATTTGGAGGTGGGGCCTTTGGGAGGTAATTAGATTTAGATGGGGTCATGAGGGTAAGGCCCCATGATAGAATTCATGTCCTTATAAGCAGAAAAGAAGCCAGAGTGAGGAAGATAAACCAGTTTTCTCCCTGTCTCTCTTAGGCCCACTCCCCACCCCACTATGTGAGAACAAGGGAGAAGGCAGCCCTCTGCAAGCCAGGAAGAGAACCCTCACCAGGAAACCAAATCGCCCAACACCTTGATCTTGGACTTCCCAGCCTCCAGACCTATGAGAAATAAATTCCTGTTGCTTAAGCACCCAGTCTATGATTTTTTGTTACACCAGCTCAAGCTAATATACAATGGGAAAATAAATAATATATGAAAATTGTTTAACATCACATATAGTGAAAATAATGCAAAATAAAGCACCAAAATTCCATTTAAAACCCATTAGATTAGCGAATATTATAAAGTTTGACAATACTGACATGGCAAGAATGTTCACTGCTGATTAGAATCTAACTTTGGGCAGCTTCTTGGGAGAGAACTTTACAATACCTATCACAATTTCTAATGCACATACTCTTTCACCAGCAGCTCTACTTTTAGTAGTTCATCTTACAGATATACTCAAAAATACTGTATAAAGTTATATATATATATATACACATAAAGACTTATATTGCATCATATTTTGTAAGAACAACAATGAATAAAAGGAAGCAACCTAAATGTTCATGAATAGGAGCTTGGCTAAAATGAAATCTATCCAAACAATGGAATGTAATTTATCTGGTAGGATGAGGTAGATTTATATCTGTTAAAATGGACAGTTCTCCATACATTTTTTCACTATATTAATTAGTGTAAAAAACAAAACAAGAAATGGGACAGTATAAGAGAATAAACCTATTTGTTGATATCACTCTTTTTTTTTTTTGAGACAGAGTCTCGCTCTGTCACCCAGGCTGGAGTGCAGTGGCCGGATCTCGGCTCACTGCAAGCTCTTCACACCATTCTCCTGCCTCAGTCTCCCGAGTAGCTGGGACTACAGGCGCCCGCCACCTCACCCGGCTATTTTTTTGTATTTTTTAGTAGAGATGGGGTTTCACCGTGTTAACCAAGATGGTCTCGATCTCCTGACCTCGTGATCCACCCGTCTCGGCCTCCCAAAGTGCTGGGATTACAGGCTTGAGCCACCGTGCCTGGCCTGATATCACTCTTTAAGTGTTCAGTTGAAACATTAAAAAATCACTGATATTTGACCATTTTTGATGTACAAAAATGCAATTTCATATGATTAATACTTTTTCATATTATTCAATCTAATATGAGTAGTTTTCTGACCTTGGCAACTAACAGAGCCCAACTAGAAAATCTTTTCCCACCAAACAAGGCAGTAGGAATGATAAGGCAGAATGCAGTGTGTGTCTTCACCCACCCCTCACCACTTCCTATACTAGCCAGTTGCCCTGGGGATCACATCAACACCTTGCAACAGGTGGCAAGGCCTATTAGTAGGTGTTCGACAGTGACACCAATAACAACCATTTATTTAGTAACAGAATGCAGGGCAACCAAAGGCTAATTACTTTATACATATTATCTAATTAATCTCAAAACACCCACCTAAAGAAACTATCATCATCTCCCTTTACAGATGAAAAACTGAGGCTTAGAGTTTGTTTCTAGAGTTCAAAAAATTCATAACAGTTCATGAGCACCCAGGATACCTCCTGTGATTTGCAGCAAGGCTCAGAGTGACCTTAGGGGTGGCTAAGATTCTGCACTGTGTACATGTGAACAGAAGGTCACAAAAATTGGAGTGATTGTGTTTGAATGACTTTATACTCAATGTATTAATCCATTTTCATGCTGATAATAAAGACATACCCAAGACTGGGCAGTTCACAAAAGAAAGAGGTTTATTGGACTCACAGTTCCACAATCATGGTGGAAGTTCACGTGAAAGGCACATCTCAAGAGAGAAGAACAAGAGAAGACAAGAGAAGAAAATTGTACAGGGAAACTCCCCTTTATAAAATCATCAGCTCTTGTGAAACTTATTCACTATCATGAGAATAGCACAGGAAAGACCCGCCCCCATGATTCAATTGCCTCCCACCAGGTCCCTTCCACAACACATGGGAATTGTGAGACCTACAATTCAAGATGAGATTTGGGTGGGGACACAACCATATCACCCATAGACTGGTGGGTCCTAAGAAAATCTAGGGTAAAGTTATTTAAATGATCAGAAAAAGAAAACAAACAAAAGAGATCTTCCATTATGGAAAACAACATGCTGGTGTAAGGAAAGGAGTGGAGGATGAAGTTCACATTGGATGGCTTCAGCCTTCTATGAAAGAGGTAAGGTCTGCCACTGAGGGAAGGGAAGAGATATGCTGGAGGATTACAGACAGAAGAAGCCCAGTGGATGAGCAAAAATACCCCTTATCTGCCCTAACTGCTTTAACACAAACCCTCTGATACTCACAAGATTCATTTTAAGGATGTATATTTCCATTTTGCAGATGTAGTCACGGAGGTTCAGAATGTCCATGTGGTCTAGTGGATGATGTGGGCTTTGAAAATATATGTGAGATAAAACAATGCGAATCTGCTAGTATTGCTTGGTAGATGAAATGAAATAGCTAGGAAAGGCATCTAACATGCCCCCAGGCCCCCAGCAGGGACAGAGGAAATCTCCACTTTGTCCCTTCATTGGAAGAATGTACATTACCATTCAGAAGCTTTATAACGTGTAAGACACAGATCTAACCCTAGAATCAAATCAGTGCTCTCTCCACTTCACTGGAGGTTTTAAAGGATGGGGGCGAGGTGGGTGTCAGGGTAACATAACAGAAGAGGAGCTTGTTCAAAGCACACATGCCATGCTGTGACCCTTTCCCTCAGAGATTATGACCTGCCCTGCATGGGGTGAGGCTGGGGTTAGGGGGGCCATGTATTTTGGATGAAATCCTCCAAATCTGATATCCCCCTCCTCATTTAAAAACGACTGCTTGATATTATGGTGCCTCTCTAAAAAGTCATGATGGGGCATGAGCCAGGGAGCAGGAAACAGAAACGACTTCCGGGGCCTGGCGAGGTAGCTCATACCTGTAATCCCAGTACTTTGGGAGGCTGAGGCGGGTGGATCATTTGAGATCAGGAGATCGTGACCAGCCTGGCCAACATGGTGAAACCCCATCTCTACTGAAAATACAAAAATTAGCTGGGCATGGTAGTGGACGCCTGTAATCTCAGCTACTCAGGAGGGTGAGGCAGGAGAATCTCTTGAGCCCAGGGGGCAGAGGCTGCTGTGAGTCAAGATTTCATAACTGCACTCCAGCCTGGGCAACAGAGAAAGACTCCATCTCAAAAAAAAAAAAAAAAAAAAAGAAATAGCATCTAGAGAAGGTAGAGAAGCAGTGTAGTCCCCTTCCCATTTAACTCAACTTGGGCTGTGCAAGAGACTGTGACAGTGTTAGAGGGAAATGGAAATCCCCCCAAAGACTTTGGATTTGGAGCTGGATGCCCTAACTGACCACATTTTGAGATCAGCTCTATGGAGGTGTTGGTTAATGTTAGGCAGGGACCTTTGCATAAATATATATCCATAGGAAGGTGTATATATGGGGCAGCATTCCCCTTTCCTTGTGTCTTTAGTCACCTCTCCACATTGGATTAAATGCGGTGGGAATGTATTCAGGGGTCCTACCAGCTAAAGCCAAGGTGGGTCAATGGACACTTCCTCCCTGGAATTTGAAATTCCAGCAAATTGGCCAGCAGACCAAATGTCTTTGGGTCCTTGGCTCCAGCAGCAAATCCTTTGAACTCGCTGTTTATGCTGAGACCAATCCTGTGCAATTGCTATCTGATGTGCCTCACTTCCCATCTGCTTCCTAGACTCATTATTGTAAATTTCCTGTTGTTTATGTTAGTTTCTGTTGCTTGCAGTAAAGAACCCTAAATGATATCTAAATCAGCGGTCCCCAAACTTTCTGGCACCAGGAACCAGTTCCATGAAAGACAATTTTTCCATAGATGTGGTGGTGGGGGGGGTAGGGATGGTTTCAGGATGAAACTGTTCCATCTCAAATCATCAGACATTGGATTCGCATAAGGAGTGTACAACCTAGATCCCTCACATGTGCAGTTCACAATAGGGTTCGCGCTCCTGTGAGAATCTAATGCCAATGCGGATGTGACAGGAGGCGGAGCTCAGATGGTAATGCCTGCTGGCCCACCGCTCACCTCCTGCTGTGCGGCTGGGTTCCTAACAGGCTGCAGCCCAGTACTGGTCCACAGCCCAGGGTTTGAAGACCCCTGAACTAAATGATTGCAAATATTATAATATGCACATAAAATGTGGTAATCAAAGTAATGTGAAATGAACTGGGTCTGCCTTTGGCACAGGACTTGGAGGAGAGAAAGCAGCTACTGGAAAAAGCAAAGGCTGGGAGAGGTGGTCTGGACTTGGCAGAAGTCTCATGATTAAGCGAGCCCAGGGCAGAAAGAGTCATTTAGCAGCAGTAATTGACCACAGCCAGAGTAACTAGAGAACCATGGTCTCCATGAAACATGATGGGGCCAAGTGAATCAGAGGCTCACAGGAGAGACAGCAGGCGAGCTTTGAGAAGAACAGGAGAGGTCATTATCAGAGCAATTGTGGATGGGGTTTATTTCATCATAGCCTTTTTATGGGAAATGAACATAAATGACCAAAATATAAGGATGGTCAAATAAATGAGGGTCAAATGACTCCACGAAGCATCATAATCATGAACAATACAGAGCAATATGGAAATAGTCTTGTAATACAATATTAATTGAAAAATGTCAAATACAAACTTATAACGACACCATGATTATAGTAACGTAAAGATCCTGTAGCATAGGAACAGAGCCTGGAAGGGGACGTGGAAAAATGAAAACATATGATCTGTTACTGAAGCTGGACCCAGGGTAAGTTTTCTTGTAATTTAAAAAATTTCAGTCATGGTTATAATATTGCTTGCTCAATAAATAAAAATAAATAGATTAAATGGAGAGATATTTGGAGCAGATTGTGGAGAGTGGGAGGCACAGAGTGAACTAAGAGTTGGTGATAGTCTTGTCACAGAAAACCCTGGAAATTTCTCATCGCCACCAGTAAATTCATAACCAGGAACAGCTCTCAATGTTTTCAATGGATTTGGTTTCTGTACTAATGTGAAATCATGTAAGGTTTCACTGGTTTCTAATTCTCTTTCTACAAAATAAACCTCCCATCTGTTCTTCATAGAAAACGAGTCACATGCAAAGTCTGAAATTCTAAAGTCTCATTCTAAGAGAGACTGGAAAAAGTAGGTTTAGTTTTAGCCACATAACCAAGTCAACATTCTAAAGCAAACGTTTCAAAAATACACCTTGAAGTTCGAGCCCTGAGAACAAAGTTTTGGGAACCTGAGAGCAAATGAAAGCAGGAACATATAGCTGGCTGCTCAGCTAGGACAACCTGGGGCCCGTGCAGGAGCTCGGGGAGGTTGGACCACTTCATAGAGAATCTCCAAACTTGGCCGGGCACAGTGGCTCATGCCTGTAATGCCAGCACTTTGAGAGGCCGAGTCTGGTGGATCACCTGAGGTCAGGAGTTTGAGACTAGCCTGGCCAACGTGGTGAAACCCTGTCTCTACTAAAAATACAAAAATTAGCCAGGCGTGGTGGTACACACTTGTAACCCCAGCTACTCGGGAGGCTGAGGCAGGAGAATCGCTTGAACCCGAAGGAGGAGACTTTAGACATTAAATGAGACTTTAGAATTTCAGACTTTGCATGTGACCCATTTTCTATGAAGAACAGATGGGAGGTTTATTTTGTAGAAAGAGAATTAGAAACCAGTGAAATCTTACATTTCAAGTGAGGAGGAGGAGGTTGCAGTGAGCCGAGATTGCGCCATTGCACTCCGGCCTGGGCGACAAGAGCAAAACTCAGTCTCAAAAAAAAAAAAGAATCTCCAGACTCCAGCCAGATCTAAATTCAGGATTATTACCATGGTTTTCTCTGAGACAGATGATTTCATGTTACATCTTGATCAACTATCTAGACTCTGACACGACACACTGCAAACGGCCCCACATCTTACCTTTCAGCATTCATGTTAATGCCAGCAGCTGCAGTGTCAGTGTGAGAACCTCACAATATGGAAGACGGGAGCACAATACATTTAGCCTTGATGATTGGATCAGAATTGCCCCAATAGTAATTATTATGTAAATGAGCTCTACAAATGCATTTCAGGAACAGTTAAATGAGGTATTTGCACAAAACGAAAACGAAGGAGGAGTGGGTAGAGGCCAAGGGAAACCAAGATAAATGAGGAATGAGAAAGCCACGCTTTAGAGAAAATGTGAACCACTCAGAGCAAAGCACCACTGACATGCAGCCACCCAGCAGCTAAGCAGTTCTGAGTCTGGTGTTCTGCACTTTCCAGCTCTACCCAAAGGCTTTCTCTCAATACCTGTGTCCTCCCAGTTGGAAAATTCTCACAGTAAATGATCTCAGACACACAAACTCCACAATACTCCTCCAAATATATGTTATTGAGTGTATACTCTGAACACATAGACATACCCCTGTCCTATTTCTCCTACTGCTGTGCTATGCTTCCCAAGGTAAGAGCCACAGGGTAATTTGCAACACAATCTACCTGATGTGTAACTTGAGAAATGCAGATTCCTGGCTCCTACACCAAACCTAGTGAATAAGAACCTCTGGGGCAAGTCCCTGAACATGCATTTTAAATAATCTCCCCAGTGATTTGAATGCATCCTCTGGTTTGGGAATCACTGGCCACTGGACACCCCATGTGTGACTCAAAGATGAAAGGGCTAAACTGAGCTCACCCTCCAGGCTTCGGATTTGTACCATAGGCTGCTACTTCCTTAGCCCCCAAATGCTCTAGCCACATGATTTTATTACCCTCAAATTTCCTGCATGTTGAACCACCCCTTCTACTTCTGCCATTCAAGTTGAGGCCAACTCAGAGTTTATCATATAAGACAAGGAAACATTCATGGACTGAGAACTGCCCCTCACATGGTATGTAAACTAAGCAGATTCCACTGGAAATACTGTATACTTTTAATAAAAGAGGTATAACGCAAACAGGAAATGTAGAAAGATGAAAGAAGAGGAAAGGGTGGACTCGTGGGAAGCTCTGGACTGGACCCTGCAGGCTGGTCCCAAGTCTGCTGTCCCTCTCTTTGTGATCTGAGGCCAGCCGGTCTGTGGCTCAGGACCTCAGTTTCCTTAATCAGTAAAATGAGCTGGTTGGACTTAATGAGGGCTGAGGTCTCTTCCAGTGCTAACAGCCTCTGATTTTTCCTGGAAGCACGCTTACATTTCTTGCTACTTATTGATTCGCTTCAAGTACCACAATAGGGAGAGGCAATCCCAGGTTGTACCCAGGGCTCCCCACTGCCAGCAAAGAGGCTCTGAGCACAGATCTTCCCTAAATGCAGTGCAAAGGAGGCCCGGATGCATTTCCATGATCTTCAAAAGCAGGGCCTAGCCAAAACTAAGATGCAATGAGGTAAACATTTGGATGTGATCTGCATAATCGGAAACACTCTTCTTTCTGAAATTGACCTGACTCTTTCATCACCAGCCACATGGAAATTGTACTTCGTTGTAACTAGAAAATAACACAGAGCATGTGCCTTGTACCCATTCGGCCCTGTGTTGCTGCACAGTCACTCAGGAAGCAGAAGCAGATGTCTCTGTGCAGTGCCTGGTGTGGTTTTTTTTGTGCTAGCCTCATGCTCTCCACGGCAAGTGGCTATTTGCAACCCCAGCCAACTATGACAGTCAAAATAACGAGGAATGCATGAAATAAAGAGTGCTGGCTTCTGGACCCAGAGGCTCATTTGGGGAACAGCAATCTTCCAGCAGAAGAGTCTGCCTGGTGACGGCTGTCTGCATCTGGGTCAATATTCAGCACTCCCCAGGAAGCCCCTGAGATCAGCAGGCCGCTTAACAAAGGCAAGCCGAAAGCATTTTCATGGAAAGCATCAGCATCCAGCACAGAACAGAGCACGCAGCAAGTGTTCAACAAACACCTGCTGAGTGAAAGAGGCTGCAAACGGATTGAGATTAGCCTTTCCCTCACCCACTCAGGCTTCCCTGTAACACCAAAGGTATTTTTTTATAAGACGGAGTCTCGCTGTGTCGCCCAGGCTGGAGCACTGTGGCACAATCTCGACTCACTACAACCTTCGACTCTTGAGTTCAACGTTCAAGCGATTCTCCTGCCTCAGCCTCCTGAGTAGCTGGGATTACAGGCACACACCATCATGCTCAGCTAATTTTTTTGTGTGTATTTTTGGTAGAGACGGGGTTTCATCATGTTGGCCAGGCTGGTCTTGAACTCCTGACCTCAAGTGATCTGCCCACCTTGGTCTCCCGAAGTGCTGAGATTACAGGCATGATCACGTCTGGCCACCAAAGCTATTTTCTTAAAACCTAGCCCTATTGTGTTACTCTCTTGCTTACCAATGTTTCTTGGGTCCTCACTCTCCAAAAGATGAAATCCAAAATTATTCTTTGCCATGGCATCCTAAACCTGTCACCATCTGGCCTCAGCCTTCCTTTCCAGCTTCAACTCATCACTGTCCCCCCATGCTCACACCACGCAAGACGTAGGACACACCCTCTCTCCCTGCCCACCTTCACCTGGCTGTTCTCTCAGCTCCAATGCTCTCTCTTCTCTTCTTCCTATGAGCATACCTTTCCCATCCAAGTCAAGCAGTCTCTCTCCCATTCTCCAGGGCCAGTACACACCCTTCTCCATAGCACTTACCACCTGGCACTGTCATTATCGTTATACACAGCTATCTCCCCACCAGCACTGTGAGCTCCCCAGGGCAGGAATTATGTCTTATTTATCTTTGTGTTCTATTCACTCTCTCTAACAGAGAGTCTGTCACCTGGCAGGCCCTCAGGAAATATTTGAGGGACAGGTGAATAAACCCATGGATGAACGAATGACAAATTTCCCAATGGCTTGGTCTCCTGCCCACCTGCTTTGTGAAACATCAAACACCTCCTCTCCCTAGCAGCACATGCCAAGTTCAGCCACTTGGCTGGTGACCTGATGCCTCTACTATTTTCCTCACTCCATGTGCCTAAATGTCAAGAAGCTGACAGTCTAAAGAACAGTTCTGTCTCTTCAAAGCAATCCATTCAGTATTTGACCCCCAGCTATCCTCTGCTTGTTGAAATGCTCTCTCTCCTTGACTTTCAGGACACCATATTGTCCTGGTTCTTCTAAACTTCTGTCTGTCTCTTTGCTGGCTTCCCCTCCTCTACCTTCCCCTCAAATGCTGGAGTGCCATTCTTGGTTTTCCACTTTTTTAATCCAAACCTTCTTTCAGGAAAGACATTGTAGCACGAGCAATGATCTTTATGCTGACGTCTCCCCTATTCACGATAGCCCCCAAACTCTCATCCAAGCACCGGATCTACATTCCGAAAAACCTGGTTGAAATATCTACCAGGGTGACCTAGGGGCTTTTCCTACTCCATCTGTCACCTAATAAGGACATGAACACCTGCTCCATCATGAATTCTCAATCTTCTGGCCTATATAGATGTGGTCCCATCTCCCACTGCCCTCTTCCAATTGGACACAAAACCCTGCCAGTTCTACCTCAGAAATATTTCCAGACTCTGTCCCACTTTCTCCAGCCCACAGTCCATGGTTTGGTCCTCATTCCCAATCTGCTGTTACCTGATCTCTACCCATCCAGTCCCTCCTCCCCATACTTCCATGTTCATGGTCATTCCTGAGCTCCTCTCCACCTCTAGGACCACTCCAGCCCCCAGCCAGGTTTATAAGGCCCTTCCTTCTTTGGCCTCCACCTGCAGCCTCCCCACCAGCACATCCTTGTTCTTAACTTCTTACTCAACCACGCCAAGCCTCTACATCACTCTGTACCTTAGACGATCTCAAAAGCCCCCTTCTCCCCCAACCTTACTTTACCTGATAAATTCCTGCTTCTCCTTTGAGACTTGCCAAATGCTATTTTACACCCTCTTTACTCCCAAGTAAGGATGGTGGCTCTGCCCTTTAGGCATCCATTGTGAATACACTATATTTCACTATAATTTCTGTTTTTGTGTGTCCCATACCCCAAGTTGTGAAACAAAATCAGGTATAAATTCCTTACACCTATTTTGCTCTTACCCAACTACAAAACTAAAAACAACTTATGAATGAAATAACTACAAAACTGAAAACTAATAAAAATTCAAATTAACAATACGAATTTAATGGGATGGATGGTTAATGGGATGGGTGGTTAATAGACATTGTTGGGCATGATTGCAGGATGTATTTAAGCCTTTTAAGTTTCACTTATTGACAGATTCTTTTGAATTTGAGCATGACAGATCATCCTTTGATTTATTTTTTTCTTTTGAAAAATGAACTTGTTTTAAATTACCCATCCATTATTTTGAAGGGCTAATCCATAAGGCTAAAATTTAAAATGCTGCTTAATGCAAAAAAAAAAATTCACTAATATTTAGCACTACACTTATTGCTAATGAGCTACTGTAAGCTGGGCCACAAAAGACAAAACCTGTACAATACAGCTGAAAGGTGCACATGCCATGATCTCTGTGGGATGGAGTCTTTGGAGATCGGTAACCCTTTCGTGGATTCAAATTTTAAAAATCTTTTCTCACTGAAACCAAGGTACTCAATCAATTGTCATTCAGATTATCCAGAACAGACTTATATTAACATTTTCAAGTTATCATCCAAATGAAAATCCTAAACTAAAAAAAGTCAAATTTAAGTTCCAAACCACCAAGAATATGCTCTGGGGGGTATATTCAAGACTCCATGGGTCCTCAGTTCATAAATCATTGTGTTTTTTTTTTTTTAATTTTAAGAGACTTTATTTTTAGAGCAGTTTTAGGTTCACGGCAAAATTGAAAGGAAGGTTCAAAGATAGCCCATATTCTCTCTGTCCCCATATATACATAGCCTCCCCTCATTATCAGTATCTTCCACCAAAGTGGTACATCTGTTTCAATTGATGAACCGATATTGCTAAATCATAATCACCCAAAGTCCACAGATTACATTAGAGTTGACTCTTGGTGTAGCATGTTCTCTGGGTCTAGACAAATGCATAATGACATGCACTTATCAGTATAATATCTTATAGAGCCTTTTCACCACCCTAAAAATCCTCTCTGCTCTGTCTATTCATCCCTCCCTTGCCTCAATCCCTGGCAACTGCTGATCTTTTTAGTATCCCTATTGTTTGTTTTAATTTTTTAAAAATTACAGCTGAGGCTCAGAATCAGGATTGGAACCCAGGTTTGGCTGATTCTGAAGATCAGACTCTTCTTTCTCACTGCCCCTTGGTACTTAATTCTTATGGCTGCTGTGAGTTCCAAATACTAAGTATGAAAGGGCTTTGTAGACCAAAAAGTCCTGTACGCTTGTTAGTTTAGGGTTTAGTTATTCTTATTTTTATGTATAAAAGAATAATACTTTAGAAAAGGAGCTGGCATATTTTAGAAAATGTACTGTCTTGCAAAGAACAGTACCTCCCTAAGGAGATAATAATGATGTTACTCTTCCCATATATTTAACTGGCTACAGTGCAAACCTGGTATGAGTCAGTTAAGGAAATGAAGATATTTACATGCTCTGTGGGAGCAGGTCATGGCAACAGGTGAGTAAAAAACCAAAATACCTGGGCCTCTCCAACAAAGGAAAAGATACTAAGTATCAAGGGCCCTGGTGCTAACTCAATAGAAAAATCCTCTCACAAAGGTGTACCACTGAGTAGCCATCCCTGAAACAGGTGCCACAATTTGGGATGCAAACACATTTTCTGACTGTATTATTTCCAAAATATTCACACAGTTGAATTTCATGGGTGCCCTTTTGAGATCTTTCCAGTCACATCTAACAACCTATAAAATCGATTTCCCCTTGTTTAAATATTTCTTTGCTTCTTGAAGAAACAGAAGCAATGCCTGCTAAGCCCCTCCCACATTGCCAGCACTTTACTAACTTACTTTATTTAATCCTCGCAGTTGGCTCCACTTTATCAATCAGACCTGAATTCACACATCACATCTTCAAAGAGGCCTCCCCTGGCCACACTATCTACACTAGTGAGCGTGTATGGGTACACACACACACAACCACATTGCTGTGTTTCATTTTCCTCATAGTCATTACAGTCTGAAATGTTCTTATTTGCTTTCCTGTTCATTGTCCATTCCTCCCATCTGAAGTAGAAATGCTTCATTCTATGGAGGAACCTTGTGTGCCCTATTCCTTTCTAGCCCAGCTCCTATAACAGCACCTGGCACATAGTAGGTACTCAGTGGTTGCTGAATGAATGCACCCTGCCAGATGGGAAGAGCTGAGAAGCTGATGTAATCTGCTGAAGGTTACGCTGCTGGGAAGCATTGCTGCGAGAATTCAAACTCAGTTCAGCCTGCTCCAGAAACCAAGAGATGCCCCCCCGCCCCACAACCAGGCTTCTCTAGCTGGGGTTGCTAGCAGCATGTCAAGAAGCACCAGACAGTACCCCAAGAAAGCATGTGGCATCTTCCCAGGTTATCAGATTCCTCAAGGGCTTTTTACAAAATGGAGGGAAAACGGTTGAATTTTTTTCCTGATGATAAGTAATTTAAAACATTGTTTTAAAAATTAGAACAACCAGTTATCTTTTTGGAACAGATGTCACATTTTGATGAATGTTTAAATAAAATAGTAGCCTTCAAGAAAATTCCAGGCCTTCAACAGGCCACTTTGGGCTTCCCCAGGCCATCTGTGTACGTGTGTGTATGGGTGCATATATTCACACTCTTTTGCTGGCGGGGCATTTTGGTGGAGATGTTTGAGAAACACTGCACTGTCCTGGCCGCTACCCAAAAGTGCTAGAGTTGAAATGATTTAGCAGACAGGAAAGTAGCCAAGAGATGGCCACCCTAAACAATGACCTTCAAGTCCACAAAGAGCAGTTCTACAGAGAGAAAGGTAAACAGGCCTCAGCTAAAGAGATTCGGGTGATAAGACAAAGGCACAGATCATTACAAACAGACGATGTTACCAAGGAGGGGGATGCAAAGTCCCCTTCCCAGAGCAGTTCCAGATTGAACAGATCTGTCTTTCAGGGATGGCTTAGGTGTGGTCTCCCCTGAAAGAGAAAATCTCTGGAAATTACTTCCATCTCGAGAACTCTACGGTCCAGACCACCAACAACAGCCAAATTGGGAGCTCCCACCACTATTTCTGCCATGAGAAAAAGGGGACCCTCTTAATAGATCTTTGGCTTGATCTGAATCTTCTGGCCCCGGATATTCACAGGAGAAGTTGCCCAGGCCAGATTCCTCGCTCTGGTAAAGAACTGAGCACTGCAGCAGTGCCTGTGCTACCAAGGCGGGCTCCTCTTGCCTTCTGCCCATGTTGACATGAACCATATGTACAGCAGAAAGGAGTCTCTCTCAGCAGCCCTCCTAGGCTTCCCCAAACATTTCAAGTCCCCCTGGCTCGGAGCCAAGAATCCCTCTCAGAGCCAACAGCTTACAGCTCATTGAAAACCCTGTGCAAATGCAAACACTCTCTCCATTAGACAAGGAAGAAACAAGAACCACGCCTTGGGACTGAGCTAGCAGTTGTTGAAACTAGACGAGGGGCTGGAGTCCCTGAAGAGGAAATATCACTGTATTAAAAACCACAGCTATTTCCAATACTCACAGTCAATTACATGGGAGACCAAAGGTGCCCTTGGAGGCACTGCATGGGCAAGCCGATTCTGCCACGTTACAGGCAGTACCAGTTTGGAGAGATGGGAGGTAACTTTGGATTTTCTAGCTGTCTGAGGCCTGAGATCCAGTGTGTTTAATAGTAAAATTTCTACATGAGTACATTCATAAAGTCATTTAATCCACACCCTGAGCCTGTGAGATCAATATCATCCTCATTTGATCCATAGGAGAGTTGCTAATGTGTTTAGCATCCCAGATGGCCAAATAGACCACATTTATTGGTGAGCAGAAGTACCATTATGAAAGCCCTCATCCTCCTGGCCCTTTCTTCTACATCATGGAGTCCTCCATCTCTTTTTTTTTTAAACCACCACTTGGGAATATTGGTCATTGGGCCTAAAGAAGACAGAAGGCTCTATTTAGGCCTCAAGTTCAAGCTACATATGACACTTGACTTTAATGGAAGTCAGCACTGGGGGTCATTAGGCACCAACCCAGATAGTGTTTCCAGGCATTTGATTCACAGCATAAGTCTTTATACTGTGAACTCAATATAATGGGAATGATTACAAGTGAGCACAGCCACCATCACATGGATATAGAGCACAAAGAGATTCGCAAAGGGAAGCCAGCTTGGGGCATGGGAAAGGCGGCTGCTCGCGAGACACGACACAGTTCCATTGTGGGCTTGCCACCAACATATGGCATCTCACACATCTGTTGCCCTTGATGGTTGTGGATGGAGCTGCATTGCATTTTCACTCTGTGCATCCCCACATCTTATTTCAATTGTATACTTTATTGATTATAACAATGGATTATGATGGTCATGGCCTACAAAGTTTACTAAAATATACTTTGTGGCCACTAAAAGCATTTATTAATTAAATTCTTAGAGAAAAAAATTATTTGGTTACTACAAGTATAAAACTTTCAAACACTTAACCCTTTTCAGAAGCATTATTCAGAACAATGGCTTTGAGCACTTGATAATTAGCACGAGACCTCTCAGCAACATAACTAGTGCATTATTACAAGACACATCAGACTTTGTTTCCCATTTGCTACTATTCTCAGATTCTTTTTCCTTTGATAATCCCACAAGCAGGCTTCAGGCATTTCAAGGTCCTCGGCCATAATACCATCCGATAACGTGAAAAGTTCACCAGGATCCGGTGCCAACATTACAGACAAAGCACTCTAAGCCACACCGCCAGTGAGAAGCCAATCCAGGACAGCAGTTCAGGATGTCCCGTGCTCCATCCACCACCCTCCCCCGAGTCAACACAACGTGCAAAGTCAGAGAAGCTGCAGCCCAGCCTGTCTGGAACAACAAGGACTCGGCGAACAACAGACCCATGTGAGAAGCGATGTGGTTTCTGGCTAAAAGAAGAGTCACAAAACTGAAAGGGAAGCGTGCTGGACTCAGGAATGTGGAGGGAGTGCTGGAAAATGCCCTCCACCACCCCTAGCACTCCGATACTCCCGACTGAAGGAGAAGCCTGGGGATGGCTGCAGAGGCCTCTGAAATACCTATGACTGCGGCTGCTTCTAGAACAACACTTCTCAACCAGAGGCAATTTTGCCCACCAGGAGACGTAAGACAATTCAGACACCCTGCCATATGCACACACACACACACCCCACATGCACCACACACACACCACACACACCACACACACACACCACACACACATATACACACACTCCACATGCACCACACACACACCACACACCACACAC
>NW_012117066.1:129214-190271 GCF_000951035.1 Colobus angolensis palliatus | reverse complement strand
GCCATACACACACACCACACACACCACACACACACCACTCACACACCACACACACACCACACATGCATCACACACATGCACCACACACACCACTCACACACCATACACACACCACACACCACACACACCACTCATATGCCACACATACACACATACCACACCCACACCACTCACACACCACACACACACCACACCACACACACACACACAGTTATCTGGCCCAAAATATCAACAGTGTCTCGGGTGAGAAAACCCACTCTACAATAAGCCAGGCATGTCCTGGACACCTCTCAGCCTTCTTCTCTGCAGAGCCCCAGTTCTGACTTATGCAGAGAAGAGAAAAGCAAAAGAATCTAGTCCCCAGAGCATAGCCATCGCAACTGAAAGGAGGAAGGGGGTGGGCCACAAAATCATAGGGAGCAAAGATTCAAAAAGAAAAGGTCCAAAGGGAATGGGATTGTGGGAGGACACACGGGGACCCCGAGTGGTATCCCTGGATCTGCCTCTAATGTGCTGTGGCATCCATGCAAAGAGTCCAGGGAGGCCAGTTTGTTTCTTGGTGCATCACTAGTGGCTGTTGACATAGGCTATTTTTAAATAAGGTCACTAATAAAATATACAGTAGGGGATTCCCAGGGAATCTACTATTAGGAGAACTTCTTAAGCCAGTTGACTAAACTTGATACTAATAAAGTGAAATTGTGAATATACTCAGACTAGGGCTGGCCAAGTAGGATGAAAAGGAATGTCGCTCTGATTCATTAAATGGTAGAGGCAGAGTCCTTGCAATAATTGGGTTATAGGGGAAGTTTTATTCAAAGACATAGAGGTCATCCCTATTAGTGGATGGTGGAGTGTCCCCACATGCCTGGCTACAAGAGTTAACTCTACCTAGAGCCCACATATGTCAGCTAGGGTTCCTGAATGCCAGGGATACCTGGCCAGGAGGAGGAGGTAGACCATGAAAGATTAGCAACCTCCTTACCATGGATGTGAGCATCCTTCCGACCCATAACACCCTCTAGGCCAAAGCTACACTTGAAATGACACTAAGATAGTGATTTGGGTGAACTGAGGCAACTGTTCAACTAGGAAAAGGAGAGAGTAGGGGAGGAACAGGTGACCCCTGAAGGTCCTCCCAGCCTGATATGCAAGAATTCTCAGTGTCCTTGATATAGGCCTAAGACAGGCTTACTACAAAGAAAGGGGACACAGCTGTCTGCCAGGAAGAGCCAAGTGAAGAAAGTGGTGTTTGGGCAGAACAGTCTTCTGTGCCAGCCTCAGGGGCCACAACCTTGTTGGCTTTTCCCATTCCTGCTTTGATTTCTTTCCCCACTGCATTCTCCAGCCCTTTTTCTCTCTAAAGACAGTGTCTTGCTCTCTTGTCCAGGCTGGAGTGCAGTGGCACAACTGTGATCATAGCTCACTGCAGCCTCAAACTTCTGGGCTCAAGCAATCCTCCAGCCTCAGCCTCCCAGGTAGCTGGGTCTATAGGTTCATGGCACCATACCTGGTCAATTTGTTTATTTTTATTTTTTGTAGAGACGGGGTCTCACTATATTGTCCAGGCTAGTCGCACACTCCTGAGCTCAAGTGATCCTCCCACCCTGGCCTCCCAAAGTGTTGGGATTACAAGCATGAGCCACCATGCCTGACTGCATTCTCCAGCTTCTAAGTCACACATGTATATTCCTCTGACAGCCTTTCCATTTGTGGCATCAACCCCATCCCCATACCCCAGTCACCCAAGAGTGCCAAACACACATAGAGCCAGCACCCTATAACCACTTGCTCACTTCTCAGAGCCCAGTAAGGCTATTCAGGGGGCAGACAGGTGGCAGGTATTCAGCGAGACCCTCAGGCAGAGAAACACAGAACCTGACAGTCCAGTGGGGGCAGCAGGTGCAACCTTCTTCTTGGTGGCCCGTGGAGAACAAAGGCCAATCCACAAAGCCCATGGAGCACCGAGCTCAGCCAGTGCAGCTCACTCTGCTGTCCTAAGCCTTGGAGCACTCTGGGGACCCTCTCATCTGCCAGGAAGCATACCGGGTGCTTTCCCATGATGACAAATGAGAGCTCTACCAACTTGTGGAAGGGGGTCTGATCATTGAACTTGGGAAATGAAAATGAAAGGGAGCACTGTTGGAACATCTGGGCTTCAAAACACATTTAAGGCATGAGCTCTAGAAACAGGAGATTCTTTTTAGTACTGAAAAGCCACACGAGGCAGCAGAAATCAAGAGTGTTGGACTGAACTGCCCAAACCATTGAGGAGAGGGCCACTTCCAAGGAAGGTAGGCTTCCCTGCATCTGGTAGGAAGGCCCCAGAAACAGTCCTTTCCTCTCTTATTTGTCCTTATGGGTTCTAAGCATAATCGAGCTATCACACTCTAGGGACTATGCTAAGTGCTGGCCATGCATCAGCCCTGATTCCCAGGATAACCCTGTGGGGCAGGTCTCAGTAGGTTTGTAAAGGAAACAGAAGCTCAAAGAATAGCTCTCTTGCACTAAGCAGAAGGGCACATTTCAACCTAGGTCTGTTTTAAGAAGGTTTTCTGGGGCTTTCAAGAGCAGAGAGACTCATCTTTCTCTTTTTCTTGCCCCAAATACAAGGCCAGGCAGATGGAAACTACCTAATGAACACATAGTGGGTTGAATGAGTCCTTCCACCTTCATGCAGGAGTCCTAGCCTTGACTTCCCTGAAATGTATGGCAGTCTTGACAACCCACCTGGAACCAACTCCTCCACTGGTTTCTGCCATGCACACCATGAGGCCATCTTCCTCCTCTCCCTGCCTCTCTGACATCTGCTTCTGCTGCTATTCCTCATTTAGAATCTCCCCCTAACACCAGAAGCTTTCTCTTTCCCATGTTCCTGCTTGCCCATGCTCACAGCTTGTCTAGAATGTAAGCCAGAGAATATGACTGACAACAGCTGCCTGGCATTTCTGCCACCATCTTGATTGCCACATTTCTGAAACTCTTCTCACTATCTTCTCATCTGACCTACTCAAGAGCACCTCCTCCTGATGATACTTGGTGTCTGGTGGCAATACTGCCACTGTCCCTAAAGCCAAGGCCACCAAGTGGAGTCATTCTTTTTCTCTCTCTGTCTCCTTCACTCCTCCAACCTGGTCAGTTATCAAGTCTTCTGGATTCTTTCAATTATCTCTCTTTTTCAATTTGATTAGAATTCCCCCAGTTTGGATCATAGAGTGCTTAGCAGAAAACTTTACCTACTGTAGCCTGGCTTTGAAAGCAAGCAGTCCTGAGTTCAAATGCTTGTTCTGTGATTTATAAGCTCTGAGACTCTGGGTGACTGCTATGGTTTCAATGTGTCTCCTTCAAAATTCAGGTGCTGCCAATGTGATAATATTAAGAAGTGGGGCCTCTAGGAGGTGATTAGGCCTTGAAGATCCCTCCCTCATGAATGGGATTAAGGGCCTTATAAAAGAGGCTTCTGCCACCTTCAGCTGGCTTGCTCTTCTGCCCTGTGAGGACTCAGCCATCAGCCCTTTTACCTTCTGCTTTCCACTATGTGAGGATGCAGCAAGAAGGCCCTCACCTGATGCTAGCACCTGGAACTTGGACTTTTCAGCCTCCAGAACTGTAAGAAATAAGTTTCTGTTCTTTATAAACTACCCAGTCTCAGGCATTTTGTTATAGCAACACAAATGGGTGGACGCAGTGGCTATTCAACATGAATAAGCCTTAGTTTCCTCATTGGTCAAGTGTACTCAGCTTGCAGGTATTGAATATGACAGATATCACATTGTACAGTGAGGGGGTGCTCAATAACTGGTAGCTATCACCAGTATTATTATGACTCCCAGGTGGTCTCCTTGCCACCAGTCTCTCCCCCCACCCCATCCACCTGACACACACCTCCAGAGAAATCCTCCTGAAATACCACCTTTATCAGTGTCTCCCCCTTAGCTCAAAGGGCTTCAGTGGATCCTCAGTACCAGAAGGATAAAGTCTATCCTGCCTAACCTGGTATTTAAGGTCTCTCTAGTATGGACTCAACCTGCCTTTTTAACTGGACTTGTTACTGGCCCTCCCCTGGCCACCCCCTACCTCCAATCTACAAACACAAATTCCTTCTGCGCACCCTAGAGGGGTCTACTTGGTATTGTCAGAAAACCTCATTCATTCTCACCTTCCCACTACACCCTTCTAGTGACCAGATAATTGTCCTCCCTCCCTGGCTCCATCTGCTAGACTCTTCCCATTTCTGCCATCGCAAACCACTCTGCATCCCAGAAGAGAGGTTGTCTTTTGCTAAACTCAACATTTCTTCATTGTCTTTTTATATATGCTAGAGTTGCCCTTCCTAGGATTGACTTATTTTGTTCGTACTCTTTTTATATTTTGGGACGGAAAACATCCCATATAGGGATGCATATACATCTCTATAGATTTTTTTTTTTTTTTTTTGAGCCGGAGTCTCGCTCTGTCGCGCAGGCTGGAGTCCAGTGGCGCGATCTCGGCTCACTGCAAGCTCCGCCTCCCGGGTTTACGCCATTCTCCTGCCTCAGCCTTCCGAGTAGCTGGGACCACAGGCACCCGCTACCGCGCCCAGCTAGTTTTTTTTTTTTTTTTTTTTGTATTTTTTAGTAGAGATGGGGTTTCACTGGGTTAGCCAGGATGGTCTCGATCTCCTGACCTTGTGATCCGCCTGTCTCGGCCTCCCAAAGTGCTGGGATTACAGGCGTGAGCCACCGCGCCTGGCCTCATCTCTATAGATTTTAATACTTCTTAGTGTCTCCCGTAGACTGAGTACAGTTATGTACCTTCCCAAACATTATTGCTTTTCTACCCTCTACAATGAATTAACATGAGGCCTTGCCCGTAAAAGTAGTGGATAAATATTTACCAATTTGGAAAAACAGCCCCTAGTGAGAGTGTGGAGGGCCCATTCCACATGTGGACTACGACAGACATGGTCCTAGCCCCGTGCTGGGCTCCGGAACGCCAGGCTGTGCTTCACTCCTGTTTCTGCTTCTCTGGTGGCCACGGGCTTTCTCCCAGGGCAGCTTCTCCAACTGGAATTCCAGATGTAACATCCCACAAGGTATAACTATGTGTAGTTTTCATTCCTCTGCAGAAGAGCCATGGGCTGTGTCTTATAATCCAACAGTGTAGGTAGGAGCCACCAAGGTGAATGTGCACTGAAGGCCGGGAACAGCTGGTGTCCAGAAGCCAGAGTTATACATGGTTTTTGAGGCACTTAAAGGATACCATGAACCAGGAGCTGCTTTGGAGATGGAACTGGTAGGATCTAAATGAATTTGTAGGGGCCTTTCCAAATGGGGCCTGCATGCGGGGTCAAGCCTTGGCTTTAGTAAGAGAATGAGTTACACATAGGAACCGGGCCCAGCGGGGCAACAGGCCACACGAGATGGGGTCGGTAGAGAAATTATACCCTTACACTCCCACAGGTGCCCAGAGGGGCCAAATCCATGCCCCCACCCTGACTGTGGAAATGGCAGACTATTTCCAGACCCCTCTGCAGTGCCCTTAGTACCAAGGACTTGAGTGAGCTGGGCTTCTCAGTAGCAGGTGGCCGGGGCCAAGCTGGAGGAGGCAACATCTACTCAGTGGAAAGAAGAGCAACCTCAGTTTGTGAAAACAGATGGAGGTGTCTGTTTCTCTCACCTATTAGAGAAAAGAAACAGAACATACCTAGACTGTACTTCTGTATTCTCACCAACTCTATTAGTCCTTTTTCAAGCTGCTGATAAAGACATATCTGAGACTGGGAATTTATAAAGAAAAAGAGGTTTAACAAACTCACAGTACCACGTGGCTGGGGAGGCCTCACAATCATGGCAGAAGGATAAAGGCACATCTTACGTGGCAGCAGGCAAGAGAAAGTGAGAGCCAGGTGAAAGGGGAAGCCCCTTATGAAACCATTAGCTCTCATGAGACTTACTACCATGAGAACAGTATAGGGGAACCGCCCCCATGATTCAATTATCTCCACCGGGTCCCTCCCACAACACGTAGGAATTACGGATGAGATATGGGTGGGGGCCAAACCATATCACCAACCCTGGCTGTTCTTCCTTTAGGTAACCAAGGTTCTGTGACCTGGGCCTAGAACGAAGTCCAAGCAGTCAGGAGAATCTGGAAATCCTAAGTCATGATCATTACAGTTGTCCCAAGGGTACCTAGAGGTATTTCCCTGTGCGTCATGTCTCAGTGTAATGCATGTTAATATTGTTAATCCTGTTCTGTTCAAGTTTAAGTGCTTGTGAAAATTATGCTCATAGTTCCGTATGGCCCATACCTCTACCACCACCCTAATCATCATGCTGTGCCAGTCAGTGAGAAGCAAGCTTACAGGAAAGAGGGGGTCCTTTCTGAGTGTGGACACCCAGTAAGAAAACCCAGACGATAACAGAGCAGGAGGACCATTTGAGGGTTGTGCCAACACTCAGATTTCCAAAGCTGGCCCAGCTCCTGATCAAAAGCAGGAATAAAGAGCGTCCCCCAGGATCCCCGCCCATCCAACCAGAAGTCATTCGTATTCCTGTGCAGTCAGCGGTTTGCAGCCAGGTTTGGCTGGGGAGGTCCCACCGCTCATTTCTCTCCTAAAACTCCCTGGTGTGCAGCCAAGTCTCCATTTTATGCAAACTTTAAAAACAGAAATGTAGGAAGAAAAACGATTCCCAGGAAGGATGGAAAACTAATCTAACAAGAGATTACAGCAGTGCAGAGGGCTATTGGGGGATCCGGGCACCTTAGCAGAACAGCTCCCCGAGGGTAGGGCAGCATCTCACATCCTTATTCATATTGTCCTGCACACAGACAGCTGTCATGGACAAGAGCATGAAGTCAAAATAAGTCAACTCTAGGAAGGTCAGCTCTAGCAAGGAAGCATGCTAGGAACTGCAGGACGCTGAAATAAGTGTAGTTCCCATCCTAAAGAGTTTATAACCCATCTAGGAGAATAACGCTGAAATATCTGAAAAACGTGCTGAGAACAGGTTCACTTCAAAATTCACCAAAGGAGCCAGGTGCGGTGGTTCACACCTGTAATCCCAACACTTTGGGAGGGAGGCCAAGGCAAGTGGACTTGAGGCCAGGAGTTCATGACCGGCCTGGCCAACATGGTGAAACCCTGCCTCTCCTAAAAATATAAAAATTACTGGGGCATGGTGGCACGCGCCTGTAATCCCAGCTACTTGGGTGCCTGAGGCAAGAGAATCACTTGAACCTGGGAGGTGGCGATTGCAGCAAGCTGAGATGGCTCCACTGCATACCAGCCTGGGTGACAGAGCTCTATCTCAATAAATAAATAAATAAATAATAAAATAAAATCCACCAAAGGAATTTAAAACACAAGAGAGTACACACCGAAAAACAAGGCTTTTGGAATTTGGACAGTTTGGAAAGGTCAAGAAGGCCGGGTACGGTGGCTTACGCCTGTAATCCCAGCATTTTGGGAGGCTGAGGTAGGCAAATCATGAGGTCAGGAGTTCGAGACCAGCCTGGCCAACATGGTGAAACTCCGTCTCTACTACAAACACACACAAAAAAAAATTAGCTGGGCCTAGTGGTGGGCACCTGTAATCCCAGGTACTCAGGAGGCTGAAACAGGAGAATTGCTTCAACCCAGGAGGTGGAGGTTGCAGTGAGCTGAGATCCTACCACTGCACTCCAGCCCAGGCAACAGAGTGAGATTCCATCTCAAAAAATATAAATAAATAAATAAAAAGAAGAAGGCTAAGCATATGAGGTGGCGCTGCCCTTGGTGTATCAGATGTCACCAAGGATTTGGGCAAAAACGTAGAGGAGGAAAAGAATGAAGAGACCCTGAGACCTGGGAGTAAACCGGTTCATGTGGGACTGACTCATATGTGGAAGGATAAAAGGAGATGAGATTGCAACAGTGGGCTAGGGTAGATCTAGAAATGCCTTGTGTGCTGATCCAAGGGCCTAAGTCTTTATTCCCTATGCGTTGGGAAGCCACTGAGAACAGCGGCAAGGAGGTAGCAACCGAGTACGGCACTGAAGAGTGAGAGCGCGGAGGCTCAGGATGAGCTTGAATTTCTGTTCCATCGCTAGTCAGTCAAGGTTCCTATCCATCTCCAAGGCTGTCTCTTCAGAGACAAAACAGGGATAATAATAATCCTGTCCACTGATTCATAAGGTTGCTGTGAAGTTTAACTGGAATAACAGATGTACGTAGCACTATGCCCGGCATGCAGCAAATAATTAACAGATGGGCAAAGGCAGGAATGGCCAATGTGAGAGGCAGCACAAAGGAAAGGCGAACCAGACATGAACCGGATAACAGAGTTTAACACATCCAAGAGCCCATGTCTAGGAGATCAGCATAGACACTGGTGCCCAGAAGGAAAATGGGGGAATCCAGAGACAGGGCCAATTTGGTGGGCACCAGAAGTTCTACAGACACTGTTGGGAGACTGGGACTCAGAACATCAGTCAGACCTGTGCCATGGATCTGGGGAAGGGATCCCAGGGGAAGGACAGTGTGTAGAGAAGTGCTATGGGACAAAGATGGTGGCCCTGGGGAAATGCTCCCACTAAGGAGCAGGAGAAGGCAAAGAGGTTAGTAAAGGACACAGAGAAGGAATGGAGAGGAAGCAGAAAAATTAGGTCCCCAGGAGCAGACAGAGTGATCGACAGAGTCGGATGGTTCAGGGAGAGCAAAGAGAAGAAGTGCTGTTTAGGGTGTGTTGGTGACTTCCACAACGAGCAATTTAGTAAAGCACGAGTGGCAGCCGTGAAGGGGGCGCAAGTCTAAATTTGGGAGGCCGGCCACTGAGCAGAGAGGAAAACCATGGGGCTGAGAGTTGGGGAGTCTCTGTGTGAAAACATTTCCTCTCAATGGGACCCTCTGCATTCCAAAATTCACAAAAGGTAAAGAAAGCGACAGGAGTGACACCTTCTGCTGTTAGAGATGAGTTTTTTGGGAACTGCTCCAGAAACATGGCTCCTTTCCAGCTATTCTAGGACAGTGGCTGCCGCCCATTTCAGCCTCCTGTCAGGAAGCCTCTGAGACAACAATGTTGTCAACAGGTCTTTGGCTGCTTCTCCTTTCTATTCTGTTTGGCAGAAAAATAAAGAGGTGCATAGAAGAGAAGGGGATGCTCTGCAAGGGGAATCTTCAGGGAGAGGACAGGAGTTAGCAACTAGTTTTAGAGTTTGCACAGCTTCTAGCAACTCCCTCCATCCGATAGCTGCCAATCCTAACCATACCTTAGAATCACCTGTGATGCTCATAAAGCTGCTAGCTGCTGGACCCCACCTCAGACATGGAAGGGAGCCCAATAGTCTGGTTTTCTTTTTGTTTTGAATTTACTAGGAGATTCTAATGTGCAGCCAAGGTCAAGAACCACTCCCCAAGGGGTTCCCTCTCATGAACACTTGAGGCACACGTGCCACAAACAAACAGAATTTTTCAATGACTGATTTTGGAAGTGCTGATTAGAAAGTCTAGCTTAGCAAACAATAATAGGTTTGGCTTGTGAGCCAACACCATTTGATTGGTATGGGCGGGCTACAGAGAGATGAGAGGGACCCTGAGCCAGGACTCAGTCAAAAAGAGCACAGTGGTCAGTGAATGATGTCTATCCCAGGTTTTGAAGAAGGGGGGATGGCTCATATGTAGCCACCCTGGGTCTAGCTCCTCTAATCCTATCATGGCCTCCACAAAATAGACTCAAACCATCTGAGCTTGCAGAGTCCAGGAGCCCTCCACCCCAGCAGCTCCTGGGCAGGATGAGCATTAGCAACCTCTCCGGCAGCAGTTCTGTGTCCTCTGCAGAGTAGCAGTATGGAATGCAATGCTCAGGCCCACCGGAGACCTCCTGAATCAGACACTCACGGGCTGGGGCCCAGAATCTGTGTTTCAACAATGGATACATACTATCATTGAAGAACTATTACTCTAGTGGACTTAAAAAAAACAATGCACAGATTCTTAAGCTCCACCAGGAGTCACTAAAACAGAACCTTTGGGGACAGAGCCCAGAAACATGTATTTTTTAAGTACCTAGTGCTGAAATGGTGCTAATGCACAGTCAGGCTTGAGTATCACTGACCTAGTATTGCTCTCTGTTGGTTTCATTTCCTCAACAGCATTACTAGAAACAATCAAACTATTCACAGAGACCTGCTTGATGATAATTACCCTGGCAAGGTGCTCAACAATGCATACAGCTGGTCACCTCCAGCAGTTCCCCTACCCTCTCAGCAGCTTATTTTCTCCATCTGCAAAATGAAGATGCTCCCATCTCACAAGACTGGGTTGCTGTGGTGACCATGGAGTGAGAGCACCTGGCTCAGGGTGTGTCCATGTGTTGAGTACTCAATGATTCTAGTTGAAAGAAAGAAAAAAGGAAGGAAGAAAGGAGGAAGAGGCAGGCACAAGACAAAATGAATCTCTCCGCTGTGCACATGGAGCTTTAGCTTTGATTCCAGTTGAGTAAAATTATGAAGAAGATGATTCCCCATATGGAGCACAGATAAACACCCTGTGGTGAGTCACTCACTCCCCGAAGGCCCTCTGAAGGATCACGCATGTCCTGACTGCACAGCCTGCTCCTGTAAGTGTATCCTTTTGTTTTGTTCCTGTCAGAAATCATGCTACAATAATTATTTTAACTGATGTTAAAAGAACAAGCTCATGTCAACTCTTGGCTGGAGGCTTCTGGAAACCAAGACACCAGAACATCCATTTGCCTCACCCTGTCACGGGTGAAAATTTTTAATTTACCTAGGAAATCAAGCAGGCCATGGGAGAGGGGCAGGCAGCATGGTGTGATGGTTTGGAGGCAGCTTCTGCAGGTCAGATCCTCTGTCTTCAGCTGGTGGTGGGATGGCCAGTCCTAAGCCAGGACCAGTTGAATCCACCTGTTCACCTTGGCTATTTCATGCCAGTATCTCTATGGCTTCCTTCAGCCCCCAGGGTAAAGCACGAGTTCCTCACCTGCCTTTCAAGCCTTCCAGATCTGTCCCTCCCCTCTCACAGCTCCCACTCTCCTCTTCCCAGAGGAAGCTCCACCTAGGTGACCCTTTGAGAGCCATGGAATATATCCTTAACTCACATGGCTCCCACACCTTTGCCAGCCTCTCTCCCCTTTTTTTGAGTCATCCTCATCCTTCGAAGCCAAGGCCAAGTCCTAGAACTAAATGAGCCTCCTCTATCACTCTCAGCCCCAGTGGCTCCCTTCCTTCTGCAAACACCTAACTCCTCTGCCTCCAATCTCTACCTTGTTTTGAAATTACCGTATTTACCTTCATCCTTTCCACCCCTTTTATCTTATGAACACTTGACAGACATGAGTAGGGTGACCTAGTAATTCATTGTCTAATCAGGATCACTTTTGAGAGTGAAAAGAGGCACTATTAATAATTGTATCAGGATAACAAGCACAAGCAATGATTGTCCCAGACAAAGCAGGATGTCGGTTACCTTAAAATTAGTCCCCTCTTAAGTCTGTTTATATCCCTCTCAGCACCTGGGCCTTATAAACATGAGTTGATACAGTGAAATGCTGGGAACTAAACTCACTGTTGATGGAGGTTTAGGAAGATTAATCTGGCAGTGCTGTGTAGGGTAGATGAGAGCTAGAATAACAGCTCACAGTTATGAATAGAAATGAGTAAGTGACATGCTGCTTTTATTTCATTCTCTATAGAAATGCAAATGCAGCTCAAGGGCTGATGTAAGGTTGAAACAAGCCTTGCATGAGAAATGCAGTTTGCATAGTTTAATACAATTTAATATCTACTCATGGCCAGCTACGCATCTGTCTCTAATTCCACAGCCACAGTCCTTTCAAAGTCACTGCCTTTGGATGTAAGTTTCTCAGAGAGAATGAGCCTGTGTCCAATGCCTGGAAAGCAACAGCATTTGACCACCAAGTTCCTCTTCATCCTCACCAAGCAGCTTTTCCTGTTTTGTTTTAGCTCCAACGTTAGGACAATGGACAAGTCAATCAGTCCAGATTACCCTGCACCAGGGAGGAGAGACACCTGACAGCTATACCCTTCACCAAGATCATGGGGACAAAGGCACAAGGGTAATAGAAGCTGCAGGGAGAACGCAATTCTCATCAACCCTTGGGGTTGCCGCATTGTTTTTGCTCTGTTTTCCAGAAAGTCTTTTACGGAGGAGAAAGGGTGTGGAGGAAGGGAGGGCCTTGCCTATTAGTAGATATTTCAATGCAGTCATCACCCTCCCGCCATTCAATGTCAGGGATCAGCCCTTGCAAAGGAGCAGTCATTGGACAATGGGCACAATCAGGGCTCTGGGCTTTTCTGTCCTGCTGCACATTAGACCCGCCTTCCTCTGCTGAAAAGGCTGCTTTTCCACTAGGCATGCCCTATGTATGGAAAAAACTTCTACCTCTGGTTTGCTCTCATTTGTACCCACCCACTGCAAATTAAAACTGCATGAAGCAGGGGCCAAGACGGTTTTCCTAGTACAACGAATATCTGCCAATTCTAAATACAAAGACTTAGATCAATGATGACTAGTCAATTATGGAAACTTGAGAAAGGGGACTATTTATTTATTCCTTACCTTTCACGGAGCAGTTTAGAGGCTTTCATTGGAAATATCATTAATCATCTGAAATGCCTTGCAATAATACTGGTATCCCCATTTTACACTTTATGATGTACTAGGCTCTGTGGTAGGTTCTGGGGATATAGACTTGAACCAGACATAGTCTTTGCTTTCAGGGCATCTGCAGGACAAAGCAAATGTCACAGAAGTTAAGTGACTTGTTCAAGGCCCCTTGAAGTCCAGCTTGGGAGACTAAGAACTCAACATCCCTGTGGATCCTGCCAGCCCTGCCAACTTTCCCAGAGAGGCCCAGCTGTTGAGCTTAATCTCAGAGTCACCGGAACAACCACTTCAAGGTTGAATTAGTCACCCCAATCACATGGGAACATTACCTAATTAAGTGGCTCTGCCACTTGAGGGGCAAGGAGAACTGAAGTCAGATGTTGGGAAGCACAGGTTACTCTTCCATAACAACAGGTCACACGGTTGAAATCCCAGAACCATGGGCAGAACCAGGTTGTGTAAATGAGGTTCAGCTGCCCCGGCTCCCACTGCCACCCTGGCACACAAAGGTCATCTCATCCATTTGCTCCGTGTCTTCGTATTTGCTATTCCTCATCCCAGAATCACGACCTCTTCCTTCTTCCCTCTGGATAATGCTTTTCCCCGCATTGCATCTTACTTATTTATTTTTTAAATTGTCCCTGGATAATTCTTACTTGGCTTTTAAGATTCAACTTAGAAATCTTCTCTTTGAGTCTCAATTTCTTCCTTTGTATAAAGGGGACAATAGTAGCTTCTACTACACAAGGTTGTTCTGAGGATTAAAAAATAGATAATGTGTAGAAAGCACAGTGCCCAGGATATAGAAAGTGTTTAATAAACATTGGTTGTCACTGTCATCATCGTCACTCTGCTCTGTGATCCCAAACTCTGGCCAGACTTTAACCATTGCAATGCACCTCCTGAATGCACTGCACTCATTTATTCCTGTCTTCCCCATTAGGCTCCGGGCTCTTCCATGGAGGGAAGCATATCTCCAGTGCCTGGCACACAGTAGGTTTTCAATAAACCTCCTGCATTATTTGAATCAACGAATAAATCCATACTAAAAAATAAGCCCTCCTCCTGCGGGTCTGTGTGTCTCTGTGACCTGTCCTCCCTGTGAAAGGCACAGGAAGAAAATAAAGGAAGAGAACAGAATGTTCTCGATGCTACTCAGAAATATTCTCAGACAAAGATTCTACAAAATTCATTTGTACTTTGACATTTTATGGCCTTCATTTTCTCTGAGTGCTTTCTATAGATGCTGTTGTTATTTTTTTCACTCTAAGGACAATGCTCTCAAAGCCACGGTTATAAGAGAAAGTGGAAAATTAAAGCAGGCCAGGCGCGGTGGCTCAAGCCTGTAATCCCAGCACTTTGGGAGGCCGAGATGGGTGGATCATGAGGTCAGGAGATCGAGACCATCCTGGCTAACACAGTGAAACCCCATCTCTACTAAAAAAAATACCAAAAAACTAGCCAGGCGAGGTGGCGGGCGCCTGTAGTCCCAGCTACTCGGGAGGCTGAGGCAGGAGAATGGCGTAAACCTGGGAGGCAGAGCTTGCAGTGAGCCGAGATCCGGCCACTGCACTCCAGCCTGGGCATCAGAGCGAGACTCCGTCTCAAAAAATAAAAAAATAAAAAAAAAAATTAAAGCAGATCCATGTGGCCTCAGCACAACGAAAGCAAGGTAGGCCAAAGAGAAGTCAGGTAATGCATGGATTTATGGTCCAAATCATAACCTGTTTGCATAAACCATCAACATCACAGGAGGAAAAAGACACCACATTTTCCAGTGGCAACATATTTTGAACAATATTCAATACAATATAATTCCAGTAAAGGCCCTTTGAATTAGGTATAATCTTTTTCCATCCTAAGATCTTTATATTTGGCTTATATGGAATCCTGTATCTGGGAAGGAGCTGAACATGTATTAAAAGTGACCACTATTTGCTTAGAGAATTAACAGTTTTAAAGAGGTTAGTCTTAGGGAAATGTAGGTGTTAGGAAACCTGCTGCCAGCAACGTAAACTCTGTGGCCAATGGGTTTAGCTCAAAGGTTTTAATGCAATGTAAAAGGTCAGTTTACACCTCACGGGAGACTTATCAGTTAGCAGAAGCTCAAGGTCAGCCTAAAGGCAGGGAAGAAATCGGTTTAGTGTTCAGCATAGGGAGAACCAAAAAATAGGGTTTGGACAGCGGGTGAGTCTCAGTGACATTACTACCATGAAAACAAAACGAAACTACTTCCATCACATTTCAGGTCAGCGTGAGGGTAATCTAATGATGGACAGTTGTATATGACCAGGATGGAATGTAGGAGCCTAAATCTAACTAGAGCAGAAACAGGGGACAGTCCAAGGAGCAAGCCGCCACTTTCTAGAGACCAAGGGAGATGGTGCCATGTGAGCAGATGGGAGGATATGCATCACTGGGGTTCAGAACTTTGCAGCCAGATGCCTGGGTTTAAATCCATGCTTCTGCCGCTTGGTAGCAGTGGATTTAATATCTCTATGCTGAGGTCTCCTCATCTATGAAATTGAGACAAAAATATCTGCCTTAGATGGTAAATGTGAAAAATTAACAGGCCAATCCTTATAAAGTGCTTAGCCCAGGGTCTGGGACATGGTGAGCATTCGATCAACATTAACCATCTGTGTCACTCTTAACAAGGGCAAGGGACATGGCGAACCTGGACCAAGGACCATACTGCCCCATCTCACACAGAAAGATTTCCCAAGAGTGAGATTTTGGGACACCTGCTTCTTCTTCATAGTGATAAGCAGTAAATTCCTTAAGCTACAAGGGCTGGGTGGCTTGTCTTCAAGGGCAGCCACAATCAGAAGTCCGAAGAAGGCTATGTGCTTTCTTCCTCTTTCCAGAAAAGCCCGAGATTGAGAAGGGGGAGAATACTTTAAAGAGGAGTTCCCTCCTACTACAGAGACCTCAGTATAACAGCAGAAATGACCCTGTGCCTCCAAACATGTGGTTCAAGAGGCAGATCTAACATGACTCTTCAAACTCTTCATACTCTCAGATTGTGTGGGTTTCTGTGAAGCAGGCAAACTCAAGAACAAGAGAAATATTCCAGGTGTCAAAAACAAGCCCAGGGAGAAGAGGAGATGACAACATGTAACCAGCAGCTGCCTTAGAATGCAGTGGGCAGCCACAGTGCCGCCTCTGCAGGAGGATTTACCAGTTTAAATAGGTGGTTTTCAAAACCACAGGCAATTTTGTCCACAGAGGGACATTTCGCAAAGTCTGGGATATTTTTTGCTTGTCATAACTGAAAGAGTTTCTCACTGGCATCTATTGGGTAGAGACCATGGATGCTGCTAAAATTCTAACAGGACAATCCCACAAGAAATAATTATCTGGTCCACAAAACCAGCAGTTTCAAGGCTGGGGAACTCTGATGTGGATAAATCAGGCCTGAGTAGACAGTACCCATGACATTAGAAGGAAAGTGCCTTGAGAAGAAACATGCTTGGGTACCCAGCTTTAAAGAGGTTGGTCTTAGGGAAACTGATGTGCCAACAAGGTAAATTCCATGGCCTGGCATTTGTTGCAGCAACAACAGTAACACCACCACCTACATAGTATTTACTATGAGTCAAACAATGTTCTAAACCCCTTATCTGTAACTCATGCAATCCTCAAGACAACCTATGTGATAGGTACTATTATTACCCTCATTTTACAAATGAGAAAACTGAGGCACTGGACCTTGCCCAAGGTTCAGAATTACTAAGCAGCAGAACTGAGGTATTAACCAGGGAATCTGACTTCAGAGTCTGCTATGGTTTCGCTGTGTCCCCGTCCAAATCTCATCCTAAACTGTAGCTCTCATAATTTCCACATGTCGTGGGAGGGACTGAGTGGGAGGTAACTGAATCATGGGGCAGTTTCCCCATACTATTCTCGTGGTAGTGAATTAAGTCTCACACGCTCTGATGGTTTTACAAATGGGATTTCCCCGGCACAAGCTCTCTCTTGCCTGCCGCCATGTAAGGCATTCCTTTGCTCCTGCTTTGCCTCCCGCCATGACTGGGAGACCTCCCCAACCATGTGGAACTGTGAGTCAATCAAATCTCTTTCCTTTATAATTAATTACCCAGTCTCAGGTATGTCTTCATTAGTAGCATGAGAACAGACTAATACAGAGTCCAGGTTCACATGGTAGGCACTTGATACATGTGTGATGAGTTAATGGGGAAAAATAAATGGACATGGCTATAAGCAAAAGCATGCATCAAATGTATAAAAAAATACAAAGAGAATACAATTAGGAACAAAAGGACATTGACTTCTGCTCTGTTTCTCCAAACTAACCAAGGAGTGTGCATCCCTGGTAGGGAAGGAAGACAGTTGACATGGGAAGTCTCCACTTGCCAAATTCCTACGTCATCAAAAATCAGATCACATCATCACTGGGAGGAAAAGATAGACCACTAACATACAATGACAATGCCCAGAAGACTGTGCTATGATTCATTTTGTTCCCCAAAGACTAAGATTTGTGGCCTAAGTGATAAGTTATTCTGTCTGTCAAAACTTTGTTTTAACTGTAATCTGGCCTGGAAACATAACATAGTGGGGAATTTAGAAGTTATTTTAAAAACACCTTTTTATGGTTTGGGTTTTGTGTGTATAAGTGTGGGAGGGAATGGAAATTTTGAGAAAAAAATTAAAGTACATAAAATACTCATTTTTTCTTAGAACTATTTATAGTCCTAAAGTCACTGTGTTATGGTTGAAATGCACAAAAATATCTACTCTGTATAACTTGGGTTTATTTATAAGAAGACCATATTTAAGATATGGGTATCAGAGTAGAGTTTGTTCAGACACTAATAACAAATTTATAATGTATTTATTTTTCAATATTGCTATAAATTGAATGACAAGCTTCCAAAGGAAGGAATTTATACTCTCAGATTGTGTAGGTTTCTGTGAAGCAGGCAAACTCTAGAACAAGAGAAATATTCATATATAGAAAAACTAAGGTTTTTTTGCCTTTGAACTTAGTAGTGATTAAATACTAAAAAGAGTTATTTAAGAAATCAGGGCAGAGGGGGTGTTATAGAGAAGGAACACTCAAAAGTCAATGTGTATCGTTTTTGCCATAAAAAATGGGTGCTGGTAGCCCCAGTTTTCCTCGTGTCTCCAGCTTACATCATCCCCAGTGTCCACTTCCTCTGATGGTCTCTCAACATCTTCTGCAAACAGAATCTGTGACCTAAGATTTTTTTAGGTCTCATACTTCATTTCTTGATTTGGAGCTCACCCACCAGGGAACAACTCCTTTCACAATCTAGAGATGGAGGGATGTGAAGGAGGCAAGAGTAAACAATAGGAGTCAGGCAGATCTGCCTTGATGGAAGAGGAATCATTATGGCTTCTTTCTGGTCTTCCTGTCACCAGGTTAACACTAGGATGGCCAGGACCAAGACTCCTCCACAGGAGACAGTTGGTAGATACCACTAGGATGGGAGAGTGAAATACCAATTAAAGTCAAGTCAGCCAAAGTTGGGGATGGCAAAGAGGGACTCTGTCCACAGTGGAGAAGGCCATAAGCATTGGTAGAGATGTTCCTTCTATGTTCCACTTTATGCCTCCAACTCATGGGTACAAGTATACTCAGAAACAAGTCAGAAATTTGAAGGGGAATCCTGGCCCTAAACAAAGAAGAGGCTAAGATGCCAGGACTGTACCATTATTCCCAAACTAAAAGCCTGAAGATGTTCTCCTTCTGCAACATGGTAAAGGGCTTTCCAAACACACAAAGTTTTAAGCTTATTGCTCCATTTTTAATAGAAGCAAATTAGATTTTTTCTGCTGTTGACTTTGAATCCAAGAAATTTACAGCAGCATGAATTAGTGAACACTGAAATTCTTTTCTTAAAAAGGTCTTTTTACTCCAATTTCTTTATTTTTTCATAAGCAGAAATGCTCTTAATTTTTCAGCAGCAGTCAGTTATATTTATGCCATTAGAAACAGAAGGCTTGACAAACACCAGCTGGAAGAGACACAGTGTCTGCTTTGGAATCAGCTTCCAATTCTGTAGGGGTTCTGGGCTGGACACTCTCAAATGAGAGTATGCCTTATGCTTTTCTTTAAAAAGCATCTTTGTTTTCTGGTCACTCCCAAGGGGCAATCTCATGCTGTTCCAGAGACTTTTATTGCCATTTCAGTACTGGCATTTGATTCACTGCATTGTCTTCTTCCTCCTTTTCCTCTTCTTCTTTTTTTTTTAATTGAGGTATACATAAAGTTCATAAAGTATGCTCACTGTAAATGTATGAATTCTTATACTTTTAAGACCCATGTAATCCCCACCCTGGTCAAGATTTAGAATATTTCCAACACCCTGGAAGGTTCCCTCATGCCCCTCACTATTCAATAGCCACCCTCACCCCCTGTTGGTATCCAATATTCTGATTTTATTTTCATCAAAAACTATCTTTGTCTATTCTTGAACTAAATATACATGAAATGATACTGTACATACTTTTGCATCTGGCTTCTTATTTCCAATATAATGGCTCTGAAATTATTTTGGTTGTTGCTTATATCAGTAGTTCATTTTAAACAGTTTCATTGAGGTATAATTGACACATAATCAATTATACATATTGGAAGTGTACAATTTGATAAGTTTTCTCATATGTATTCACCCATGAAACCACCACCACAATCAGATAATGCACATATCCATCACCCAAAAGTTTTTGTATCCGTTGGTAATCCTCATTTCTTCCCTTACTCTCATCCCTCCTAAACACTGAACATCTTTTTATGTGCTTATTGACCATTTGTATATCTTCTTTGGATAAATGTCTATTCAAGTCCTTTGCTCATTTATGAATCATGCTGTTTGCTTTGCTGTTGTTGAATTTTTTTTTTTTTTTTTTTTTTAGATGGAGTCTTGCTCTGTCGCCCAGGCTGGAGTGCAGTGGCCGGATCTCAGCTCACTGCTACCTCAGCCTCCCGAGTAGCTGGGACTACAGGCGCCCGCCACCTCGCCCGGCTAGTTTTTTGTATTTTTTTAGTAGAGACGGGGTTTCACCGTGTTAGCCAGGATGGTCTCAATCTCCTGACCTCGTGATGCTGTTGTTGAATTTTAGAAGTTCTCTATATACTCTGGATATCAATCCCTTATCAGATATATGATTTGCTAATACTTTCTTCCACTCTGTGAGTTGCTTATTTATACTCTGTTGATAGTGTCTTTTTGAGGCACAAAATTTTAATATTCATAAAGTCCAGTTGGCTATTTTTCTTTTGTTCCTGGTGCCTTTGGTGTCACATCTGAGAAATCATTGCCAAAACCAATATCATGAAGATTTTGCTCTACGTTTTCTTCTAAGAGTTTTATAGTTTTAGGTTTTACATTGAAATGTTTGATCCACTTTGAATTAATTTTTATACATGATGTCTTTTCCCATTGAATGGTCTTGGCACCATTGTCAAAAATCATTCGATCATATATTCTAGGGTTTAATTCTTGGCTCTCTATTCTATTCCATTGATCTCCATGTCTGTCTTTATGCCAGTGTCACACTGTTTTGATTACTATAGCTCTGCAGTAAGTTTTGAAATCAGAAAGTATGAGTCCTCCAACTTTGTTATTTTTTCAAGATTATTTTGACTATTTGGGGTCCTTTGAGACTCCATATAAATTTCAGAATGGCTTTTTTCTATTTCTTTCAAATAGAAAATTGTCCATATATATGTATAAAGATCAATTGTCCATATATATGTGTGTGTGTGTGTGTGTGTGTATGGGTCTATTTTTATGCTCTATTCTATTCCATTATCTATTTGCCTATCTTTACACCAACAACAACTGGGATTTTGATAGGAATTGCATTAAATCCATAGATTGCTTTGCATAGTACTGATAGCTTAACAATACTAAGTTTTCCAATTCATGAACATGGGATGTCTTTATACTTCTTTATGTCTTTAATTTCTTTCAGCAATACTTTGTAGTTTTCATTGTACAAGTTTTTCACCTCCTTGATTAAGTTAATCGCCAAGTTCTTTATTCTTTTGATGCTATTGTAAATAGAATTGTTAACTTGATTTGCTTTTCAGATTGATCTTTTTAGTATATAGAAATGCAATTGATTTTTGTATGTTGACCTTGTATCCTGCTACTTTGGTGAATTCATTTATTAGTTCTAACAATCTTTTTGTGGATATTTTAGGATTCTACATATAAGATCATATCATCTGTGAAGAGGAAAAGTATTCCTTCTTCATTTCCAATTTGGAAGCCTTTTATTTCTTTTTCTTGCCTAATCGCTTTTCCTAGAATTTCCAGTTCTGTGTTAAATAGAAGTGGCAAAAGTGGGCATCCTTATTTTGTTCTTGCTTTCACCATTGAGTATGATGTTCACCGTAGGTTTTTCTTATACAGTCTTTATTATATTGGAGTAATTTCCTTCTATTCTTAGGTTGTTGAGTCTGAGTTAGTTTTTGTATATTGTACAAGATATGGATTGAAGTTCACATTTTTGTTAAAAAGACTACTTTTCTCCTTTATAAAAAATCAATTGTCCATATATATATGTGTGTGTGTGTGTGTGTGTGTGTGTGTGTGTGTGTGTGTAGGACTATTTTCATGCTCTATTCTATTCCATTATCTATTTGCCTATCTTTACACCAATAACATGCTATCTTGATTACTGGAGCTAATAATATATAGATTACGGAGTACAAGTCTTGCAATTTTCTTCTCCTTTTTAAAATTTGTTTTGGCTATTCTAGGGCTTCTACATTTTCATAAGAATTTTAATCAGTTTGTCAATTTATATTAAAAGTCTGCTAAGAATTGTATTAGAATTGTGTTAAATCTATAGGTCAATTTGAAGAGAATGGTTATCATAACAATATTGAGTTTCTTGACCCATAAACATCATACATTTATCCATTTATTTGAATTTTTTTTTTTGAGATGGAGTTTCACTCTGTCACCCAGGCTGGAGTGCAGTGGCATGATCTTGGCTTACTGCAACCTCTGCCTCCCAGGTTCAAGCAATTCCCTTGCCTCAGCCTACTGAATAGCTGGGATTACAGGCGTGTGCCACCACACCCTGCTAATTTTTGTACTTTTAGTAGAGATGGGGTTTTGCTATGTTGGCCAGGCTGGTCTCGAACTCCTGACCTCAGGTGATCCACCCACATCAGCCTCCCAAAGTGCTGGGATTACAGGCGATATTTGAATATTTTTAGGATTCCATTTTATTTCATTTCTGGCATATAAGCTAAAACGCTTTATTTTGTCACTTTGATGGCTGTTTTAGGGTTTATAAACTTACATCTTTAACTTATCACAGTATACCTTCAAGTAATGTGATACCATTTTACATGCATCATAATAAGAACCTTATAATATCATACTTCCTTTTATGATAGTCTTCCAATTCATGAACATGGCATGTCTTTATACTTATTTATGACTTCTTTAATTTCTTTTAGCAATGCTTTGTAGTTTTCATTGTACAAGTTTTTCACCTCCTTAATTTATCCTTTTCTGGCATTTATACTGTTACTGTTATACATAATTTACTTATACATATGTTATAAACTCTACAACAGATGAGTATTATTTGTATTTAAAGAATCAATCTTTAAAAGATGCTTAATTTAGGAGAAATTTTTAAAATATAGTTACCCATGTAGTTATCATTTTTGGTGCAGTCATTCCTTTGAGAAAATCTATATTTCCATCTGATATTTTCCTTCAGCCTAAAGAACTTCCTTCAACAATTCTTATGGGGCAGGTGTAGTGTAGCATTTGTATATCTGAAAATGTCTTTATTTTACCTTCATTTTTAAAAGATATTTTAAAAGATCTCAACCTAAAAGGTATGAGATTTTAGGTTAACAATTTTATTCTTTTAGTACTTTAAAGATGTTGCTTCACTTGCATGAATGACAGGAGGTAGAGAATTTACTGTCATTCTTAACTTTGTTCCCATGTACGTAATATGTCTATTTTTCCTAAGGGCTTTTAAATTTTTTTTCTGTATCAGTGGTCTTGAGCAATTTGATTATGATGTGACTTGATGCCATTTTTTTTTCATGTTTCTAGTACTTGGAGTTTATTGACATTCTTGGATTTATAGTTTTCATCAAGTTTGGAAACTTTTCTATTATTTCTTCAAATATTTTTTCTGTCATCCCTATCTCTTCTCCTTTTGGTACTCTAATTGCCCATATATTAGCCAACCTGAAGTGGTCCCAGAGTTCACTGATGCTCTGTTCATCTTTTTTGAATTCTATTTTTCCTTTTTATATTTCACTTCGGAGAGTTTCTGCTGTAATATCTTCAAGTTCACTTGTTTTTTTCTTCTGCAATGTCTAATCTGCCATTAATCCCATCCAGTATATTTTTCATCTCAAATCTTGTCATTTTCATCTCAAGAAGTTAGATTTGGGTGTCTTTTTAATATCTTCCATGCTTCTACTTAACTTTATGAATATATGGAATACGGTTTTAGTAATTTTTAATATCTTTGTTTCCATATTCTAAAATATGTGCCAGTTCTGAATTGCTTTCAATTGAGTGATTATTCTCCTCATTATGGGGAATAATGTTAATATTTTTCTGCTTCTGTGCAAGCCTGGTAATCTTTGACTAAATGCTAGACATCTTGAATTGTACCTTGTTGGGTGCTGGATATTTTTATATTCCCATACTTTGTGCTAGGATACAGTTAAGTTATTTAGAAACAGATTAATCATTTCAGTATAGATGTTATAATTTATTAGATCCAGAGCAGGACACAGTCTAGGGTTAACTATTCCCCCAATACTGAGGTGAAAGCTTCCTGAGTATTCTATTCAATGCCTCCTGGATTATGAGTTTTTAAAGTATGCCTAGCGGGAACAGTCACTGTTCTTGGTCCTGAATGAATGTTGGGCACTGTTCTTTTTCATTCTCTTGGAAGATTCTTTCCTCAACCTCAGATTGTTTCCTCAAATGTGTGTGCTCATCACTCGTATGCTGCATCCTTATGGAGGATCTCCTGCAGAGCTCCATAGTCTTCTGTCTGTGTAGTTCTCTCCTCTCTGGTACTCTGTCCTGCAGACCAGCATCACTTGGTCTCGCTGGACTCTTTTTTTTTTTTTTCCTAGACAAAGTCTCACTCTGTTGCCCGGTGAGATCTCGGTTGACTGCAACCTCTGCCTCCTGGGTTCAAGAGATTCTCCTGCTTCAGCCTCCCGAGTAGCTGAGATTACAGGCACTCACCATTATGCCTGGCTAACATTTGTACTTTTGGTAGAGATGGGGTTTCACCATGTTGGCCAGTCTGGTCTTGAACTCCTGACCTCAGGTGATCCATCTGCCTTGGCCTCCCAAAGTGCTGGGATTACAGGCTTGAGCCACCATGCCCAGCCATCTTGCTGAACTCTTAAGTCTATCTCCTTAACTCAAGATGTCTAACAGGTTCTGCCTAGCATACCCCTCCCTGCAGCAAGACTAGGAAACTCCCAAGGCAGTAAGCTGGGGACATTTTATGACTCAATTCATTTATTTTCTATCTCTGAGTGATAACTATCTTTTGTTGTCGAAAGTTCCAGGTTTTGAAAAACATTATTTCATATACATTATCTGGGTATTTTTGGTTGTTTCAAGTGAGAAGGTAAATCCAATCCCTGCTGCTTTATCTTGGCTAGAAACAAGTTATTTTCTCTTTACTGTTGTTTGGTTTTCTCTTGTATAAACATACTATAATGTATTTCTCCATTCTCTTATTGACGGACTTTTGGGTTATTTCCAGTTTGCAGTTATTGTAAATGAAACTACTATGAATATTGTTATCCATGTGTTTTGGTGGATATATGTCCATATTTATCTTGGCTAAATACCTAGGAATACAGTAGCCAGATCATAGCATGGGCAATGTTTAGCTTTAAGATACACTGACAGTTTTTCAAAGTGGTTTACCATTTAAACTCCCACCAGCAGTGTATGAAAGTTCCTATTGCTCCCTATCCTCACCAACACTTGGTAGTGTTTTTCATTTCAGCCATTCTGATAGTGTCACACTGAGATTTTAATTTGTAGTTACCTAAGGACTAAAGATTTTGATTGACTACCTTTTCACATGCTTAGCAGCCATTTGGATATCCCCTCATATGAACTGTCTGTTTAAGCCATTTAAATTAAATGGCTTAACTTTTTCTTAACAATCTGTAGGGGTTCTTTATATATTCTGAATAAAAATCTTTTACCAAATATATTGTTGTAATGTCTTTACCCTGTCCATGGTTTATCTTTTCACTCTTTTTATGATGTGTTTCCATTTTTAAACATCCTCAACTCAAATGCAGTACAATTCTTTTATGGTTACTGATTTTTTTTTTTTGGTTACTGATTTTTGTGTCTTGTTTAAGAACCTTTGCCTACCTGAAATTATGAAGCTATTCTCATATGTTTTCCTCTAGGTGCATTACTGTTTTTTCCTTTCTTCCTATTGAATATAGAAGCAATAATTTGAGTTTTATGTAACCTGAAATCTTTTCCCTTCTATAGGCTTTCTGTTAAACATCCAACTGCAAGACATTGTCAAGGGGCAATCTAAAGCTCACTGGTTACACATCCTACTCCATTAATAATGCCTGTAACCCATCACGAGGTCCTCCGCTGTTCGCATTGTGACTTGCTTATCAGTTAGCAAGACAAATATTTTACCTCACCCTTATTTCATTCTGCAGTATCTCTGTTCTCTTAGAGTTTCTATAAATAACATTTTAAAAAAGCAGTTCCCCTTGGCTGGTGGCCATGACAATGAGATTTTAGTTCCTCTAGTTTTCATTGTTTCTAAATTCTCTATAATAAACATAAGTATTTTTAATTTAAAAAGTTAACAAAAAGAGTTTGAGCAGTTGTGATTAAAGTGTATGTATGATTTTTCATATGTGGAACTAAAAAATACAATGTCTCACAATCTTTTCTGCATACAGTATGTTGACCATACACATTATGACTTGTAAAACAACTTGTTCATGGAGTGTCTGCTGGGCAGACAGTAGAACAGTTCATTAATTTTAAAGCATTCTACAATCGACATATTTTCCCTTACTAATAACTTATTCTTTTATTAAAGTCTTGCTCAAGTTTTTTCCTACTCTTGGTTTCACTTTATCCACAAATGAAGCCACAGAAAGTTTTAAAAATATAATCATTTGCCAAGTATCTTTAATTAATTGCCAAGAATGGAAGTTGAACAGCCCTTTGTGATACTGTTCATATTGCAGGAACACGAGGACGACTTCTGGGCAGAAACATCTGGAAAGAGCTACTTAAACTCTGCACCAGGGTCCTCTTTTCCTGCACTGTTATGGGACAGTTTTTGCAGAGATGTATCAAGTCACCCAAGCAGCATGTGGAAATGCATAGTTTACTTGACAGCATTTACAAATTATGTCTTTTCCTCAGAATAACTTACACCGTAGAAATGCTTCCATATGCTAAAGTTGGACACACCATTGTGCTGAGAAAAAAAAGCGATGTCTTTTAGTAGCAGTTTTCATATACATGCTAAACTACAGTATATACAAATTAATAATGTTGTCTCTTAAGAATTTACCATAAATGGTTTTCTAATTATTTATGCCCCAGCTGTCTGCTAAAGACTGCAAGTAGATTTTGCCACAAAACAATGGGTCAGCAAAAATTCAATTATGATTATCTAAGTAATGAAAACAGTTTGATCACAATTGTAAGTCTCATGCTTTGATTAAAAAAATACTTTTTCCCAAAATCTTCTGTGTTTCTTAAAGTCCCAGGAGCAGAAAATTTCCAACTTCAAATTCCAAAACACGTATACTTGCAGTTAACGCCTTTCTATCCTGACTTTAGAGCAAGAGTTGGCAAACTGTGTCCCATGGGCCAAATCTGGCTCACCACCTGTTTTTGTAAATAAAGTTTTATTGGAACACAGCCATATTCATTTACACATTGTCTATGGCTGCCTTTGTGCTGCAAAAGCAGAATTGAAGAATTGTGACAGACTTTATAGCACAGAAAGCCTAAAATGTTCACAACAACCCTTTATTTAAAAACATGTCGACTCCTGTTTTAATAAGCATTTCCTCATTTCACATCTTGCAGGAAAAAATGGATGTTACTACTGCTAGTACTGCTTCTGCAGCCAAGTTTTTGAGCACATAACCAGGATGACAGCCACAGTTCCACAAAGCTCTGATAAAACATCAAAAAGAAACTCACCACCAAGGAAAGCAGTGAATCCTTTCTTGTCTTGAGTGAATGGCAATGATCTTGGTGGCCAAGATAATAAGTACACATATTTATTATATTCAAAAACTATTCTAAAATGTATGTTCCCTATATAAAGTAATCTCCACATGATTCTGAGGAAAAGGTTTAATCTATCTTTCTACTACAAAGTTCTTAACACTACTTTGACAAGGAGGTACCATATCCCAAGATGTGATACTTTTTGCTCAGTTTTTAAATTAAGCATTCTAGAGTAACTTATAGTGATGTCAGCATGATGGCCAACTAGAGTTGCCTGACACAAAAAGGTACCAAAACAATAAATAAACTATGCTTTGACTGGAGTTACTGATGAAGTACACTGGAAAGCACTGGGGGAGCAACAAAATTTCTATAGAGAATGGAAGGCTGGGCGCGGTGGCTCAAGCCTGTAATCCCAGCACTTTGGGAGGCCGAGACGGGCGGATCATGAGGTCAGGAGATCGAGACCATCCTGGCTAACATGGTGAAACCCCGTCTCTACTAAAAATACAAAAACTAGCCAGGCGAGGTGGCGGGCGCCTGTAGTCCCAGCTACTTGGGAGGCTGAGGCAGGAGAATGGCGTAAACCCGGGAGGCGGAGCTTGCAGTGAGCTGAGATCTGGCCACTGCACTCCAGTCCGGGCGATAGAGCGAGACTCCGCCTCAAAAAAAAAAAAAAAAAAAAAAAAGAGAATGGAAGCCCAGGATAGCACCACAGAGAGGGAAATGAGATATCCTCCCTCTGCCATATGCTATCCCCCACTGGGATCAGCTCAGAGCCAGGGAAACTTCTTCTCATGGGGAAAAAGTAAGCTGGAATCCTTCGCCCCATCACCTCCACAGACAGGAACAGTCATTGCTATAAAAGGGTCTCCTGGTACTTACAGGACCAGAAACCCACGTGGAGAGTTACTGGGCGTTCATGTGGCTGCATTGCCCCAGAACAGGAACCACTTTGGCATTCCAACCCCCATGACCTCAGCTGCTACAGCATGGTGCCATCTTGAAACCTGACCTATTGCTGGAGTGCATCTTGTGTTGGGGGTCGGTAGCCACCAATCCCCTCCATCTCTGAGGTTCCACCGTCATTCCACTACATTCATAAGGGTGCCTGCAGCACCAATACGCCAGCTGCCCAGAGCCTAGGCCCAAAGGAACAACCAAGACCACAACATCTGAATTCATCAGGTACCCTATTCCCCAGGGAAACAAGCAAACTTTCACAGTGGGGAAACCCTGTGAAGTCACCCAGCTCATGTGCTCTCACACCCATCATAACAGCCAGCTTGAAAGTGGCTCTACCCACTGGTGAGATCCTGGCACAGCTGCCCAGCCACTTCTGGTCCAATAGCTGTCCTAGAGATGTCTCACCTCCCTCTCCCAGCAGAGAAAGCACCATGTAACCACTCAGGCCCCCCTCCACATACCCTTGGCCTGACAGCTTGACTGGAGGTGGCCCAGAAAGAGCCCCAGGCAGTCACACAGCACACCACACCACTACTCAACAGCCAGTGCAGCAGTGGCTCCACCTTCCTGGAAAGCCCACCAAACAGCCTGCTGGCCCACCACACCCACACATGCTTAGCCTGACAAGCAACCTGGCACCCCCACTGCCAGCAAACCTGCACCACTGCATCACAAATTCCTACAGCCTAGGCCATTGAGAAAATTGCAGATACCACAGATGAGGATCACAGTTGAAAAATCTGTACAGAGACCATGTTACTGAATCCACCCAGAACCAAAGTCAACATACCATTCCTGACCAACACCCCAGGATCCATCTGCAGGGAAAAGACTCTTCCTATGAAAGTTAACCCATAAAATTACAAAAATTACTGTTTTACTAGATGCACAGACATCAACATAGGGATACAAGAAACATGAAAAAGCAAGGAAATATTGTACCCCTAAAGGAGCATAATGAGTCTTCATTAACTGATGCCAAAGAAAAGGATATTTATGAAATGCCCAAAAAGCAATTCAAAATAATGATTTTAAGGAAACTCAGTAAGATACAAAAGAATACAGACAAACAAGTCAATGAAATCAGGAAAAGAATTCATAAGCTGAATTAGAAATTCAATAAAGAGACAGATATATAAAAAAGAACCAAATAAATCTTAGAGCTAATGAATTCAATGAATGAATTAAAAAATACAATTAAGAGCTTCAACAACAGACCAGATCAAGCAAAAGAAAGAATTTCTGAACTTGAAGGCAAGACTTTTGAAATAACCCAGTCGGAAGGGAAAAAAGAAGTAAGAATTAACAAGAACAAAGAAAGCACATGGGACTTACGGGACACCATTAAGGGAACAAATATTTGCATTATAGGACTTCAGAAAGAGAAGAAATGGAGAAAGGCACAGGAAATCGATTTAACCACAACAACAATACTCTCTAAGTCTTGGGAGAGATGTAGACATCCATATTCAGGAAGGTCAAATGTCTTTAGTGAGATTCAACCCCCAATAAACCTCTCTGAGGCACATTACAAACAAACTTCCAAAAGTCAAAGACAGAATTCTAAAAGCTTCAAAAGAAAAACATCAAGTTACATACAAGTTACATGTAAGAGTATCTCCATTAGACTACCAGCAGATTTTTTTTAGCAGAAACCTTGCAGGCCAGGAGAGAATGAAATGATCTATTCAAAGTGTTGAAAGAAGAATAAGCTGTCAACCAACTAAGAATACTATTTCCAGCAAAGCTGTTTTTCAGAAATGAAGAAGAAATAAAGGTCTTCCCAGACAAGCAAAAACTGAGAGAATTCATCAAGAAATCCTTATGGAATAGCTATAGCTGGAAACAGAAAGACAATAATTACCGTCATGAAAACATGTGAAAATACAAAACCAGTCTGGGTAAATCCATAGTCATACTCTGAATGTCCTAGTGCTGTAATGGTGTTATGAAAATCTTTCACTTCTCTAGTATGAAGATTTAAAGCCAAAAAAAGTCAAAAACATCAACAACTACAATTAGTGGCTGAGGAACATACAAAAGATATAGATGTAAATTAAGGCAACCAAAACACAAATTGGGGGTGAAGGAAAAATGTAAAGTACTTTAATGCAACTAAAGTTAAGTTGTTTTAAGCTTGAAATAGTCTATTATAACTGTTTATGCTGCCCCCATGGTAACCACAAAGAAAGATATTACAACAGATACACAAATAAACATGAGAAAAGAAACAAAGCTTAGCACCACAGAAACCCACTAAACCACACATGTAAACAAGCAAGGAAGAAAGAAACAAAGGATCTTCAAAATAACCAGGAAACAATTAACGAAATGGCAGAAAAGCTTACCTATCAATAACAACCTTGAATGTAAATGGATTAAATGCTCTAATTTAAAAAAATAGAGTGGCTGAATGGATTTAAAAAAAAAAACAAGATCCCACTATATGGTGCTTAAAAGAAACTCACCTTGCCATTAAAGACAAACACAGACTGAAAGTGAAGAGGTAGAAAAACATATTCCATGCCAACGGAAACCAAAGGCAAGCAGGAGCAGTCATTCTAACATCAGATGAAATAGACCTGAAATCCAAACTGTAAAAAGAAGGTCATTATATAATGATAAACGTGTCACTTCAATAAGAGGATATAATTATAAATATGTATGCACCCAACACTGGAGCATCTAAATATATAAAGCAAATATTATTATATCAATATTAGAGATAGACTGCAATACAATGGTAGAAGGGGTCTTCAACACCCTACTTTCAACAACAGACAGATCACCCAGACAGACAATCAACAAAGAAAAGCTGGACTTAGACTGCACCATAGACCAAATGGACCTAACAGATAATTACAGAACATTCCATCCAAGAGATCCAGAATACACATTCTTCTCAATTGCACATGAAACATTCCCCAGTTAGATCACGTCAGGCCACAAAACAAGTCTTAACAAATTTAAAAAGATAATGTAACATGTATCTTTTCACACCACCATGGAGTAAAACTAGAAATCAACAAGAAAATCTTTGAAAACTTTACAAATACACAAACATTAAACAACATGCTTCTAAATAACCAGTAGGTCAATGAAGAAATTAAAAGGGAAATTTAAAAATTCCTTCAGACAAGCAAGAATGGTTAATAGGTTTTTTGGTGCTTTTCTCCATTACCTCCTGTAACTCCTACTTCAAAAAATAAGAAAGATTTCTAATAAATAATTTAACCATGAACCTCAAGAACAAACTAAACCCAAAGTTGGTAGAAGGAAGGAAATAATAAAGCTCAGAGTAGAAATGAACGAAAGACATACACACAAAAAATTAAAGATCAAAAAATAAAGAGTTTGTGTTTTGAAAAGGCGAACAAAATTGACAAACTTTAGGTACACTAACTAAGAAAAAAGAGAGAAAAGACTCAAATAAATAAAATCAGGTATGAAAAAGGAGACATGACAACTGATAAACAGAAAAAGACTATTATGAACAACTATACAATAAATTTAAGAACACAGAAGAAATGGATAAATTCTTGGACATATACAACCTACCAAGATTAAATTATGAAAAGACAGGAAATCTGAAGAGATCGATAGCATGTAAGGAAGTTGAATCAGTAATAAAATGTCTTCAATCAAAATAAAACCCAGGACCAGATGGCTTCACTGCTCTATTCTACAAACAATTTAAAGAAGACCAACACCAATTCTCTTCAAACTATTCCAGAAAACTGAAGGAGAAACACTTCCAAATTCATTTTACAAGACCAGAATTATCCTGATTCCAAAACCAGACAAGGATACAACAAAAAAAGAAAACTATAAGCCAATATTTCTGATGAACATAGATGCAAAAATTCTCAAAAACACACTAGCAAACTGAATTCAATAGCATATTATAAAGATTATTCACTAATATCAAGTGAGATTCATCTCAGGGATGGAAGGATGATTCAACATATGTAAATCAATACATGTGACACACTACATGAACAAAAAGAAAGACAAAAACCATATGATCATTTCAAAAGATGCAGAAAAAGCAACTGACAAAATTCAACATTCTTTCATGATAATAACTGTCAACAAATTAAGTATAGAAGGTATGTACCATAACACAATAAAGGTCATATATGACAAAGCCACAGCTAACATTATACTGAATAATGTATACTGAATAGTATAAATTACATTAACATTATACTGAGCAAAGCTTTCACCTTTTCCTCTAAGAACAGGAACAAAGTAAGGATGCCCACCTTCACCACCCTAATCAATATAGGGATTCCTAGCCAGAGTAATTAGGCAAGAGAAAAAAATAAAGGGCATCCAAATTGGAAAGAAGGAAATCATATTGTCCCCGTTTGCAATGACACAATCTTACATACAGAAAACCCTAAAGACTCTACCAAAAAACTCTTAGAACTAATTAATTCAGTAAAGTCAGAGGACACAAAAAATCAAAATTCAAAAATCAGTAGCATTTCCATATGCTAACTACAAAACTATCTGAAAAAGAAATCAAGAAAATAATTCCATTTACAATAGTATACACAAACAAAAATAAGATACCTAGGAATAAACTTAAGTAAGGCGGTAAAAGATCTCTACATTGAAAACTTTAAAAACAATGGAATAATATCCCATGTTCATAGATTGGAAGAATTAATATTGTTAAAATGGCCATGCAAGCCAAAGCAATTTACAGATTTAATGCAGTTCTTATCAAAATAATAATGACATTATTCACAGAAATTGAAAAACTAATCCTAAAATTCATATGGAACCACAAAAGACCCCAAATAGCCACAGTAATCCTGAGCAAAAAGAAGCATCACACTACCTGACTTCAAAATATACTACACATGTGCAGTAACCAAAGCAGCATGGTACTGGCATAAAACAGACACACAGGCCAATGGAACAGAATAGAGAGGCCAGAAATAAATTCACACACCACCTGACTTTCAACAAAGGTGCCAGGAACACACATTGAGGAAAAGACAATCTCTTCAATAAATAATGCTGGGAAAACTAGATATCCACCTGAGAAGAAGAGACTAGACCCCTACCTACTAAGATCAACTAAAAATGGATTAATGATTCAAATACAAAACCCAAAATTATGAAACTACCAGAATAAAACATAAGGGAAATGCTTTATGACACTGGGCTGAGCAAGGATTTTAGAAATAAGATCTTAAAAGCACAGGAAACAAAAGCAAAGATAAACAAATGGAATGACATCAAACTTTGCTTCTGCACAGCAATGGAAACAGTGAAGTGAGGGAGTGTAAATTTCCACAATAAACTGAAAAGACAACATACAGAATGGGAGAAAATATTTGCAACTATACATCTGACAAGGGGCTAATATCCGGAATACATAAGGAACTTAAATAACTCAATAGAAAAAAACCAACCCAATTTAAAAATGGACAAATGATCTGAATCGACATTTATCAAAAGAAGACACACAAATGGCCAAAAAATATATTTTGAAAGGCTCAACATCACTAATCATCAGGGAAATGCAAATCAAAACCACAGTGAGATACCACCTCCCTCCAGTTAGAACAGCTATTATCAAAACGACAAAAGGAAACAAGTGTTGGCCAGGTGCGGTGGCTCCTGCCTGTAATCCCAACACTTTGGAAGGCTGAGGTGGGTGAATCACCTGAGGTCAGGAGTTCAAAACCAGCCTGATCAACATGGAGAAACCCTGTCTCTACCAAAAATACAAAATTAGCCAGATGAGGTGGTACATGCCTGTAATCCCAGCCACTCAGGAGGCTGAGGCAGAAGAATCACTTGAGCCCAGGAGGCAGAGGTTGCAGTGAGTTGAGATCGCGCCACTGCACTCCAGCCCGGGAGACAATGCAAGACTCCATAAAAATAAATAAATAAATAAATAGGCCAGGTGCAGTGGCTCAAGCCTGTAATCCCAGCACTTTGGGAGGCCGAGACGGGCGGATCACGAGGTCAGGAGATCGAGACCATCCTGGCTAACACGGTGAAACCCCGTCTCTACTAAAAAATACAAAAAACTAGCCAGGCGAGGTGGCGGGCGCCTATAGTCCCAGCTACTCGGGAGGCTGAGGCAGGAGAATGGCGTGAACCCGGGAGGCAGAGCTTGCAGTGGATCCGGCCACTGCACTCCAGCCTGGGCAACAGAGCAAGACTCTGTCTCAAAAATAAATAAATAAATAAATAAAGATAAAAGACAAAACAAGTGTTTGGTAAGGATATGGAAGAAAACGAACACTTACATACTGTTGGTGGGACTGTAAATTAGTACAGCCACCATGGACAACATTAGGAGGCTCCTTAATAAACTAAAAATAGAACCACCATAGGATCCAGCAATCCCACTATTGCATATATATCCAAAGGAAATGAAATCAGAATGTTCAAGAAACATCTGTGCCCCTATGTTTACTGCAGCACTATTCACATTAACCAAAGTATGGATTCAGTCCAGGTGTCCAACAACAAATGAACAGCAAAGAAAATGTGGTGTATATATACACAATGGAAATATTATTTGGCCATTAAAAAGAATGAAATCTTTTCATTTGGGACAACATGGATGGACCTGGAGGTTATTATGTTTAAAGTGAAATAAGCTGGACACAGAAAGACACATACCACAGATCTCACTCATATGTGGAATCTGAAAAAAAAAAAAAAAAAAAAGAGTTGATATAGAAGCAGAAAGGAGAACAGAGGTTACCAGAGACTGAGGAGAAGAGGGGAAAGAAAAGAGGGGAGAGTGGGGAGAGGTTGGTCAATGGGTACAAAGTTACCAAAGACAGGTGGAGTAAGTTCTGGTGTTCTATTATACAGTAGCTTGATGATGGTTAATGGTAAGGTATTATATATGACAAAATAGCTAGAAGAGAGGCTTTTGAATGTTCTCACCACAAAAAAAATGATAAATGCATGAGGTGACTAGAATGCTAAATACCCTGATCTGATCATTATATAATACACATGTATTGAAACACCAAATTGTATGCATAAATCTGTACAATTACTACATCAATTAAAAAATTTTAATGATAAAATAACTCATAAATCTTTGTTTCCCCATTTCTCAGAGCAAACACTTGAAGAAAGATGAGAGTGATACCTATTTGGGGACCTTTTGTTCAGGTTACTCACATATCATTCAGGTTAACTTGAAAAATTACAGGAGACAGCAAAGTAAATTGATCATGTATAAGGTATTTTCAGTTATGATAGCCTATTTGAGTAACAACAACAAGAGGAACACAGTAAATTGATTCAACTGTTAGGATTAACAAACCTGGTAATTCTAAACATTAATAAATAATATAACTTCATAATAAAAGTAGACAGTTGTCCTTTCTGAGTCCTGATATTATGAATAGAGATGATGCAGCAGAGTAAGCGGGGTGGGGGGGTGGTGTGTGTGTGTGCAAATTTTCAGGTGAATCCAATGAAATGATGCTTAGACCTTGGCCAGGTTTTCCATTCAGTCAGTTAGTCATTCAACAAGGATTTTATTGAGCACCTACAACATGCCAGGCTCTATTCTAGGAGCTGGGAATAGGGCCATGAACAAGACCAGTAAGTTCCTACTTTCATGGAGCTGACATCCTAGTAGGAGATACAGTACAGTAGAGGTTTATACCTGGTCCAGAAAAACAGACTGAAACAGAAAAGAAATTAGACTATAATCAGATAAAAACACGAAGAACTGCTCCCAAGAAGGGTCATAATTAGCCGAATATGTGCACATACTCTTTTTTCTTCGCCCCCTTCTGTCCTGAATTTTCCCTATGAAAACCCTCTCTCAGGCCGGTGCAGTGGCTCACGCCTATAATTCCAGCACTTTGGGAGGCCGAGGTGGGTAGATCAATCACCTGATTGAGGTCAGGAGTTCGACACTAGCCTGCCAACATGGTGAAACCCCGTCTCTACTGTTAAAACAAAAAAAAGCAGCTGGGTATGGTGGCTGCTGCCTGTAATCTCAGCTACTCGGGAGGATGAGGCAGAAGAATCACTTGAACCTGGGAGGCGGAGGTTGCAGTGAGCCTAGATCGTGCCATTGCACTCCAGCCTGGGTGACAAGAGCGAAACTCCATCTCAAAAACAAAGAAAAAGAAAAGAAAACCCTCTCTCAGGAAAGGAGTCAACCAACTTGGTCACACTTGGATACAAATAACTCATCTCTTCTCAGGAGTCTGAATTTGATTCCAGGTAGACAGGAGGAGCTCCTAGGTAGCAGGAAGGGCTTCTAAGGACTTTCCAAAAGTCCTGTCATGTATTGTTTCTAAGGAAACATTGATCAAGGACCTGCTCAGTTGCAGGGCAGCATTAGGCTTATTCAGGCAATGGTGGATGGTTCATTTACTATAAAACACACAAAGCCTGAAGGGAAACGTATGCAATACTGTCCATTTGCTCCTTTTGATGCTGTCTACCCTTCTCCACCCAGTCCTGTGGCCCAGGAGGCTGGCCTTTGGGGACTGCATCAAAGCCTTCTTATCTTCTGCCTTCTGCTTGGTTTGGCCAAAGGGAGTCACCAACAGGAAATGAGGGGTGAGAGGAAAGAGAAGGTGAGGTTCTTATTTCGCAGTTCCATCCCTGCCTGGCCATCAGTTGGCAGTGACTGTGTCCCTCTACTGAAGATCATGACTCCCTGTCAGGGGGTTCTCTTGCATAGCAACAGCCACAGCTACAGCTGCAGCTCTATCCCTGCCCTTGACCTTGAAGGTGCCCCAAGAGAGGGTAAAAGCTCCATACTGGTCTCCTCCATTTCCAAGTGGGTTCCTTAAGTCCTGCCCATGCCTTTGTAGAGTGCTCTCACTGACCTCTCAGCTGTCCATTGTAGCGAACACATGTTGCAAAGCTGCCATTGCTCTCAAATCAGAGACCAACTCCAGGCACCAGCTTCACATTTTAAGCTCCATGATAGGGTTCGGATCTGTGTCCCCACCCAAATCTCATGTCGAATTGTAATCTCCAATGTTGGAGGCGGGGCCTGGTGGAAGGTGATTGGATCATAGGGATGGTTCCTCATGGTTTAACACTATCCCCCTTGGTGCAGTCATGGCAATAATGAGTTCTCGTGAGATCTGGTTGTTTAAAAGTGTATGGCACCTCCCCGTTCTCTCTCTTGCTTCTTCTCCAGCCATGTGAAGTGCTGTTCCCACTTTGTCTTCCATCATAATTATAAGCTTCCTGAGGCCTCCACAGAAGCCACACAGACAGCCAGCATCATGCTTCCTGTACAGCCTGCGGAACTGTGGGCCAATAAAACCTCTTTGTAAATTTCCCACTCTCAGGTATTTCTTTATAGCAATGCAAGAACAGAATAGTACACTCCACATTCTGTAAATTGTGCTTCCTTTCAGGATCAGTGGTGACTCACCTTCAAATAGAACAAAGTTCAGGGCAGTGATCAGAGTGACCCTAGCCTCTTGGGCAGAGAAGAAAACCTCTGGATGGTCATGGCTTACCTTCCTGTGTTGAGTGGAGGGCTGTGGACAGACGAACTGGAATCCAAGCAGCAGGAGGGAACCCAGGACACTGAAAAGGGAAAATAGTAACAGGCAAGATGGTGAGTATGTTCCAGGCAACAGCACCCAGTGGAAGGCAGCATCACCATCTCATCAGTGGATGGGGGGAACAGCCCAACCCAGGCCCTGGGACGTGACCCAGTGAAGACACAAAGTGTCGGCCCTACAGCAGGGAGGCAGCACGGTGCTGTGGCAAGGCATGGCATGGGGCAGGTGTGGGATCACATCCCAGCCTTCCTGCTTACCCGCAGGGGTGTTCTAGGTCGGAGCTTTAACCTCTCTAAGTCTCAGTCTCCTCCCCTGAAAAATGGGGATATCAACAGGAACTGGCTCAGAGGTTCAGGGGAGAACTGAGTAAGAGGATGCACCGTGCCTGGCAGAGGGAGTGCTAGTGCAGCCCACATGCGGTCCTTCACGGGTGGTAGGGTCAGGGAAACGTGTGGGCTTTGAGCCTGCCAGGGAAGTTCCTCTCCTTACAGCTCATGCTTTCCTGGGAACCATTCCTCTGCCTCTTTCCAGACTTTTGATGTCACATATGTTCTCCATGGGTGGGATTAGCTGTGCTAAGCCTCACTGTCACCAGCCCTGATTAGGGAATGTCATCAAATAAAGAGGAGGTGGGGAAATAGGAGCCGGCTGAGACAGCAGGGTGTGCTGGAGAGGGCATGGAGCCAGGCTAGAATCCCAGCTTCATCATTCCCATCTGGGTGATCTCGGGTCAGTTAGCATTTCCATGCCTCAAACATTCTCACCTTCTGTGAGGATCACTGAATATGACAGAGGTAAAACAATTGGCATGGTTAGTAAGTTAAGAAGGTGAGGGAAGGAGTAGAGTTGACCAGGCAACCAGGAATGCAGCTCCTCTGAGTCAGAGGAAAACCTAGATCTTCCACTCCCTCTCCTGCCCCAAGTCCCACCTGAATGTGATTGGAAATGTAACCTCGGACCAAAGGCGAGACAAGTATTGTCAATTAATTTAAATGCCCAAGGTCTCATGGTTTCAAATCATCAGTGTCATTATTTTAAGCATCCCAGCAATGAGGCCGCTATATCTTTTGACCATTTGTCAAACCGTATTTAACCTAAGTTAAATAATATAGTGGTTCCCAATCTTTTTGAGACTTGCAACACAACTGAGAGATGTGAAACACTGCCCCAGACCAAGAAAAACCACCACGTCAGGGTGGAGATGAGGAAAACCTGTCTGAAGCTGGGGGTTAGGTCTTGTGGAGTTGGATAAAGCATCCACCATTTCTAAGAATCCAAAATTCCACCCCAGCTCCTGTTTTGTAAGTAAGTGACCAAGCAGACCACACAGAACAGACATGGACAGACTGGCTAGAGACTGTGCAATGTGGTGAGAAGCAGGGAAGATGGTCTCTGTAATATGGTGTTGCAGGCATCCTTCTTGCTGTAGTCATGGAGTTGCAGCTGAGGATCCAGAGCTGAGAACATGGGTACTAAGTATGCACACATTCCAAAGAGCTGCACTGCCTACTGAGGAACGACAAAGTGGGTGCCTGTCATCCCCTCACTCACCTCCCACCTGTATGCACAAGGAGGCTGGAGGATGGAGTTCACTGGGTGTGGATTTCCCTGAAGACAATGTAGGAGAGCTGCATACAGCCCCTCCACTCCCCTATGGGGAAGGAAAAGTAGGAGCTCTTCCCCAAGCCAAGCAAGAGGGACAACATTCAGAGCTTGATCCAGATGCCCTGGTATCCAGGGGTACAAGGATTAGTGCCTGATTCTCCTCTGAAAAACATCTAAAGGCCAAACCTTAGCTGGAGTATCCAAGAGGGAAGAATGGAGAGAGGGCTAGGTGGGAAGAGTCTGTATTTTTAGAGCCTGGAGGGGCAGGAGATGCTATGTTTTAGCACCATGGAAAGACACGGAACTTAGGTTATCTGGAAAGGAATCCACCAAAGATTTTCACCAGAAAGATTTTACTTTCTACGTTTCCTAGAAAGTAAGCCTGCGGCTTATACCCATGGAGTACAGGAGCTGGGTGGGGGAGGTGGACCTTAAGGAGTCAGCAGATTTGCATAGCCTGCATGAGGGCATGGTGCAGCAGGAGAGCCTAGTGAGGGGGAAATTCTCCAAAGTGCCCCAAGAGAGGAAAATCTGGAACTTGGACATCTCCCAACCAAGGACAGCAGCACCAGATTACAAGGAACACCAGTCCCACTGGGAACCTCTTTGCCGTTTACCTCTCCTCTCCTCTCCTGTGCTTCACCCTGAAGGAATTCACAATGACAGTGAGTGGGCAGGACAGGAAACTAGGAGTGTGAAGGAACCAACCAAACCCCCTCTTCCCTACTACAGGCGTCTGAGGCTACAACAGGACCAGCTTAGAGGAGAAAAGAAGTTTTTAACTGGATGAGAGATCAAAATGTTTGTATCTGACTAGACTTTTATTTTATTTTATTTTTTTCTTTGAAACAGAGTCTCGTTCTGTCTCCCAGGCTGGAGTGCAGTGGCTTGATCTCGGCTGACTGTAACCTCTGCCTCCTGGGCTCAAGTGATTCTCCTGCCTCAGCCTCCCCAGTAGCTGGAATTACAGGCGGCACCACCACGCCTGGCTAATTTTTATATTTTTAGTGGAGATGGGGTTTCACCATGTTGGCCAGGCTGGTGTCGAACTCCTGACCTCAGGTGATCCGCCCGCCTTGACCTCTCAAAGTGCTAGGATTACAGGCATCAGCACCATGCACAGCCTAGACTTTCCTTTTAATATACTGTATTTATAACAACATTCTTACAAACGAGATGTATTCGGGACAATAATATGAAATTAGTGGGGAGAAGAATAAAAGAGTTGAAGTATAACTTGCTGAGGATCTAGAGCAGCACTGTCCAATAGAGTTTTCTACGATGATGGAAACATTCTCTGTCTGTACTGTCCAGTGCAGATACACAGATCTGTGCTATTCAGGACACAGGAAGCTAAGGGTTCAGGTCTAGACGGTGATGTTACCAATGTCCTGGATAACTTCTAAAATGATTCCCCTTCTTACTCCCACCACACACAACTTCCTTTGGACTTTTTAATACTTGAAAATGAGCCTGTTCATTACACACATAATGTACTGGAAATATTGCCCAAGATGTCTTCCAGCAATAGGGCAGGAGAATTAAAGAGAGCAGGTTCCCAGACAGTGGTGGCAAAAGGACAGTAATCTTCTAGCTGTATCCCTACTGGATCCAATTTGACCTCTAACCCAAGAACATGTGCATCACAACTCACAAGTCCATGCTCCATGGTTGCATGACCTTGGGCAAATCACCTTCTCTTGCTGTGCCTCAGTTTCCTCATCTGTAAAATGGGAATTATATAATCTGTCTTCCTACCTCAAATGAGTTAATATGCAAGAAAGCACATTATGAACCCAGGCCTACAAAAGTGAATCATTTGTAACACATTCTGGCACTGCTTACTCATTTAAAAAGAAAACCAGATTGGTGTGGTTTTGTTAAAAGAAAAAAAAAAAAAAAAACAGCAGCTCCATAAACGTGTTACACCTCAGTGCCTCAAAGCTCTTGGCACACACAGTAGCCACATATTTGTACAGAGCAGTTTTGGATAATCACTGATCTGAGGTTGCACTTCCATAGCATTCAGGGGGACTTGGGGCAGAAGAGGGAGTGAGATCACATCTAGGTTTTCCTCTGACTCCAAGGAACTGCATTCCAGGTTGCCTGGTCAATTCTACTCATTCTCTCACTTCTTAAGGTCTCTGCCCAAAGGATCTTGTCTGCACAGGGCTTCCTTGAGCCTACAAAAAACAGAGGTCCCTCTCCCAGCCCAGTCCTTTTCTCCATAGCACTTACTGTCTAACACACCATGTCTTTATTTAAATTTCTCTCTCTCTAGCCAAGGGAATGTAAGCCCCACGAGATCAGGGAGTTTGTTTTGTCACTACTTTATTCCCCAGCACCTAGCAGAGTGGCTGCTATATAGCAGGAGCTTAATTCACTGAATTAAAGAATGGTGCTTCGCCATCTTGGTGACCCCTGAAATCTCAAGATTAAGTGAAAATACTGTGAATTAACATATTCAAAAATGTCCGAAGCCACTTCGGGAGCTTTTACAATTTTCTTTTATGAGGGATTTATAAAAATCAGTTCTGCTTTTGAATTTCTATGTTACCCCTCTCCAAAAAACCATCCTTAGAAGATGACAAGATATGGCAGCAAAATGTTTGCTGGTGCCTCTTGTTACAAAAGTACGACACAAATTATATTTAGATATTCAAATGCTGCTTTTCTTCATTTACTGGGCCCTATTGAAGCTAAAATGCATAGGGGTACCCAACAAAATTCATTCTGGAGTAAAACCTGAGATATTAAATGGTCTCTGCTCTGAATGGAATAGAATAAATTCCCCCAGAGGGGCAATTATTCTTTGGGCTACAATAACAGCAGGCACAGCAATATATAACCCCAGGGGCCAGAGGAAACTCTGCCAAGGGCTGAAAGTTTCTCACCCCTGCTCAGCACACTCTGTTTCAGGATACCTCACCCTGCTTGCGCATACTTAGCTAATTGGTATCTGTAGCTGTGCCCACCTCTTTTCAAAACACCAACAATCTAGCCCAAATCCTTGTTCCTCCTGACCCAATTCAAAATTAATGTTTGGAGAATGAGAGAGCATGCATGTGTCTCTGTGTGTGCAACTCGTGTGTTATTTCACTTTGATAGTTTGCTTTGGCAAACCGCTCCCAGCTTGCAACGTTTTGACAGATTGAAGGCTACCAGGGCCTTTGGCAAACAAATCACACACTCCTTTCCAAGTGGCGGGGGGAAGCTACATTCCTACCAAGACTTTCCAATTCACCTTGCAGTCGAAATAACCTAACATTTCACACCAACCAAAAAAAAAAAAAAAAAACAAGTTATGCCATCTACCCAGTGCTGTTCTAGGTTTTAAACACTCCATCATTTCATTTCCCCGTGTAGAAAATAATGCTCACTGAAACTTGGTACAAGATTTACATCATGGAACTGGAGCTCTGGGCTTCTGTATTTGCCTTGGCCAATCCCACTCTCCATGCCCCCTACCATCTCAGCTGTAGTGAGGGGTGGATACTGTCACAGCCCCTGTGTACCTCGAATTACCTCAATGAACAACACCACTTGGGCATATCAGGTAACAAAACAAGGAAAACAAGAAAAAAAAAAAAACTACTTCCTTTCTTCCTCAGTTAATACAACCCAAGAGATATCTTGGGAGCAACCAGATCACTAATAAAATTATATCGACCTTAGCAAAAGAGAGCCAAAATCTTAGCATTGAAGTGAAATCCTGCCTAGTGCACTCTGGAGATAACAAATGTTTGCTGGCCGGGCACGGCGGCCCACCTCTGTAAGCCTAGCACTTTGGGAGGCCGAGGCAGGCAGATCTTTTGAGGTCACAAGTTTGAGACCAGCCTGGCCAACACAGTGAAACCCGTCTCTATTAAAAACACAAGATTTAGCTGGGCATGGTGGTGTGTGCCTGTAATCCCAGCTACTCATGAGGCTAAGGCAGGAGAATCGCTTGAACCCAAGAGGTGGAGGTTGCAATGAGCCGTGATTGCACCACTGCCCTCCAGCCTGGGCAACACAGCAAGACTCTGTCTCAGAAAAACAAAAATATTTGCTAAGCATGCATTTTCACTGTGCTCAGCTCTGCCCTCTGCCTTCTTCTGACAACAGCTAAGCGCCTGTAGTCCCAGCTACTCGGGAGGCTGAGGCAGGAGAATGGCGTGAACCCAGGAGGCAGAGCTTGCAGTGAGCTGATATCGCACCACCGCACTCCAGCCTGGGTGACAGAGTGAGACTCTGTCTCAAAAAAAAAAAAAGAGTAAAGGCAGCAAGGAAGGGGGATGGGTTACCAATGACATTAGCCAACAAAGAGCTGATTGCTACCATTGATCTCAGGGCTCACAAGTAGTACTTCACAACCATCCTATCAGACACTTACATTATACCCATTTTGCAGGTAAGGAATTTGAGGCAAAGAGAGATTAAGTCATTTGCCAAAGAGCCACACATACCTACTAAGTGGTAAAGCCTGATTTCTAACACCAGCGGTCAGACCCTTGGCCTGGACTCTTAACCACTGTGCCGCAGGGCCTCATTAGGACACAACAGGTTTTTACAAAACAAGCATTTGCCATTTGATTACATCCACTTTCTTCCCCACTCTGCATGAGGTAGGGAAGCCTGGTGGCTTCACAGTCTCCTTTATTTTCTGCCACTGCTTGCAAGAATTATCAGAAACTAGGTGGATGCAATAAAGCTGCATTCATCCAGTCCCACCAGAGGACATTCTAAATTTCAAAATAAATGAAGCTAACCACATACATCCCAAACTTAAAAAAATGCATTCTATTTATTTCCTCTGTTTTCTTACACAAATTAATCTGAGCTTCAGTAACCTTTCTTAGATGGCTCAGAGGCACCAAGGTGAATATCAATCAATTTGTGCAGCTCAAGGTGGCGGTCTTCCGTCTTAGGCGTACAGCAGCCTGGGGCTTGAGATCCTTAGACCCTTAGGGCTTTTGGAATCTGGCTGGCATTTAGCTGTCTCCTTCCTGCTATCAGGTGTTGTTTACTGTACTGTCAGTGACCCTGTGTCCTCTTAACTGGGCTCCCTCTGGATCTGCCTTGGTCTTGGAAACATTCAGATAACCAAGCTGCAGCCAAACCAAGACCAACAGGCCCTGTGAAAACGCCTGCCTGGTTCGTGCAGAGTGAAATATTTCCATTATAGAGCGTGGACTTAAGGACACATATTCTAACTGCAAATTGGTTTTTTATCGCTTGTTTCCAGGTTCTTAGGTCTTGCAGCCATTTGTATTTTCTCGACCAGTACCTCTGGCAATGTAAGGTGTTCTAACGCAGCACAGCCTTTTTTCCTTTTTTTTTTTTTTTGAGACAGAGTCTTGCTCTGTCACCAAGGCGGAGTGCAGTGGCAAGATCACAGCTCACCACAGCCTCGATCTCCCAGGCTCAAGTGATCCTCCCACATCAGCCTCCTGAAAAGCTGGGACCACAGGCATATGCAACCACACCCAGTTAATTGTTTGTTTGTTTCTGTAGAAACACGGTTTCATTATGTTGCCCAGCCTGGCCTTGAACTCCCGGGCTCAAGTGAACTGCCTGCCTCGGCCTCCCAAAGTTCTGGGACTACAGTGAGCCACTGTGCTGGCCTACACGGCACAGCTTTTAAAGACACAACACCCTTTGGTAAATTTCCCTCCTCAATGGCAGGTTTCTTGAAGAAATGGTTTCTGATACACCTTTGCAGCAAGCAAAACAATCTGCATAATCTTGACTCATCCTCAAGACTAATAATATCAAGTGAATAACAGAATGGAAGGATAGAATAAAGTGAAGGCAGAAAAGGAGAAAGAGAGGAGGGAGGAAATACCAGTCACTAAAGAAAGTGCTGCTGTCCAGGAGTTTAAGATCAGCCTGGACAAGATGGTGAGACCACATCTCTACAAAAAAAAATTTTTTAAACTTAGCTGGGCCTGGTGGCACGCACCTGTAGTCTAAGCTACTCAGGAGGTTGAGGTGGGAGGGTCGTTTGAGCCCAGGTATTTGAGGTGGCAGTGAGCTATGACTGTGCCTGCACTCCAGCCTGGGCAACAAAGAGAGACCCTGTCTCTAAAAAATAAAAATTAAAAAAAAAAGTGCTGCTCTGTGACAGTTTTCATCAAGAAAATATTTTCTAAGTTCATCCCAGAATTCCCTGTTGGAAAAACCAAAGAACTAGGAAAAGGAAGACACTGGTAAAAAGCAGATTTCTACAAATTGGAATTACTGGTTCTAATCCTTGGCAGGAAGAGAAGGGGTCAATGTTAACCCAAGGCATAAAAATCCACTTAGAGATGTAAGGAATGGGTAATTGGCAGCCCAGTGATCACACCTTGACTCCACTGAACCTTTTTGGGTACAGAATGTTCTAGCAAATCCCACAGTCAAGGAGTGAGTGATGAGGACAGGATCCAGGTACAGGCCTGTGCCAGGCATAAAGAAAAATCAATACTGTCTGAATGCTTGCCGTCATTTTACAGATGGGGGTTTGCCAGGGCAACCCTCCAAAAATCTATTTTATTTCCTCCTAGCCTGTATGCCTACCACTTAGATGGCTCCTCCCAAGCTTCCCACAGACAAGACTCTGGCAGATTCTTCCCTGGGACACTTGCACCCTCCTGCACCCCCGAGATGTGCTGTGTTCACATAGTGTCAACCATGTTCCCACACCTGTTTATGCCAGTTGCTATTGCTTTGTAATGACATAAGTATTCAAATAGTACACAAACCCATGAAAGCAAGCACAAGAAGAAAGAGCATTTGTTAGTTGTTTCTACAAAAATGAAGTTAATTGCTTTGGAAAGATTCAATAAAGGCAAGCAGCCAAGATTAAAAAAAAAAAAAAACTACTGGCAAATTAGGTGTGGATGAGACAACTGCAAATGATTAGGGGCAAAAATAATAAAAATCCAGAATCATTCTGGTACTCAGACTGCTTTGCAAATGTCTTTAAATTCTCACTGCACTTTAAAGAAACCCAAATGGAAACCTCAGATAATGTGTATGGGTGTGGTTTGTGCAAGAAAGACAATCAGGGGTTCATGAGCAAAGAAAGGCCCATGGCCCCAAATCAAAAAACTGGTGAATGGATGTACATGTGTTTTAAGTTAAAAGCAAACTGTTGAAGGTGTGTGTGTGTCATTTGTTTGATTTCCATGCTTCACCCTACTTTTATAATTAACTAGCTAACCATCCTGGTCAGGAAAGAGAAAATTTCAACCTTATCTATTGTACATAAAAGGCAGTAATTAATCTATTCATTTACTCTTCAACAAATATTTATTAAGCATCAACCAAGTAGTAGTTTAGATGTAAGTTACACAAATTCTGGCCTGTCTTATTAATACCATGAAGTTTAATACTTGTGATCCAGGCCTGGCCTTCCTTCCCTTTGCTCCTCTTCCCCTCCTCCTCCTCCTCCTCCTTCTCCTTCCCTCTTCTTCCTCCACTCCCTCCTCCCCATCCTTTTTCTCCCCATTTCCTGATCACTAGCACAGAGATACTGACTCCATGACCCCACACAATTATCACATATTTCTTTACCCCTGAGGGAAATTTCAGTTTTCAATGATCAATTGTACCTGAAATATCACTACTTGGGACATTCTCTTTCTCACACATACAAACACGTTTTTTGAACCCCTTTCTTCCTTTCTGTACTCAGGATCTTTTTCAATTACCCCTAAGAACAGCCACCTTTCTCTTTCTCATTTCGTCAGCTCTTTTGGTTGTATTTCTAAGTGCAGTAGCTGACAGGCATTAAAGTAATAATACTTTACTGAAGTATGTATCAAGGAAAAGAAAAACTTTAAGTTTCAGAAGACTAAAACCAGACACTTGACCTAGGGCCATCAACCTGTAAAACCCTTAAAATAATCCAGAAGTCTCCCTCATAAGATCTATAAAAATCACCTTCTAACTTTGTAATCACTCTCATTACATCTGTAATTCTTCAAAAACTACTGTTCAAAATAAAAATCACCGAAATCAATTTTATTTCCTGCCAATTTCACTACTTGTTTGGCATTTGACAGTTCTGTTTTTTTCTTCACTTTCACTCAAGACAGAAAATATGTCAACCCTACGAAAGCACTCCTTGAAGTAAAGGAAGAGCATCTGGTCAAGCAGACTGGCTCCAGAGATTTTGTTGGACAAGTCAGGTAGCCATCAGCATTTATTGTACTGTTCTAGGGATAAAATTGTGTTTCCCTCCTATCACTCACTGAACAAACAAATAAAGACGTAATTGTGCATCCAAAAAAAAAAAAGGTGCATAATTTGGAACAAGTCTTTAAGAAACATAAATAATTCTGTATCATTTAGTGCCATTTCCTTTCTAATTTTTAACAGATGACAAACATTCCTAAACTAGGGTTAGCCTACCCTTTGGTCCACATGGACTTTAATTGCCCTGAATTTTACACGGCATCCAGAACTTGTCCAAGATTCAGTGATAATCCCCAACCAGAACCATCGAGAGTTAAAATCTTAGTGCCTCTTCTGCTACTAGGTTTAACTGTGATTCTTTTTATTACTACACACTCTGAACAAGGCAGAGATACTCTTGCGATGTTAATGCCCAAGGATTCTCTGTCTCCTTCAATGAGAAGAGAGCTGGTTTTCTATTTCTCTGTGGCTTGGCAAGAATTGGGGAGGGATTTTTAAATGAAATCTCTGTGTATCAGAGTTGTGACTCCCCTTAAATGTTCTTTCAGGGATTTTCTTGGCAGCTAGTTCCTAATTTTAACCTGTTTTCTCTTTAGGCAGAGAAATTCTCCAGCTTTTCCAATTGATCTTTATGCATTTAGTTGTCTTGATAAATATTAAAAATCCCTTAACATGTGTGTACGTGTGTGTGTGCTTCCCATCTACCACTTTTGTCAAAGACCTCTCACTCTTAATCATAGCCCTTTTCCCCATAACATTCTGAAAAGCATTTAAACAAAAGACACTCTAGTTTTGCTTCTTTTTCTCTTAAAAATATATTTACATGGCCCTAAAAACAGGGATGCAAAATGGTTGGTGTGCACCTGGTTTATGAAGAAGGGAGTTTGACGGAAATCTCAAGCTGAGATCTCCTAAAGAATCAGCCATCCTCGTAATTCACATTTTCTTTCTCTAGTACTGACAGCAGAATTCTTGGCAAAATGTCCTGCTGAGAAGCCCTGTTCAAACAATTCCTGCAGCAGGACTCTCGTGCTGGAGGCCTGTCAAGGCTTCCAGAGTTCCACCACAAGGGTAGTATCTAGCTTCCAACTACTCCCATCCTGCTAATTTCTCTTTTGTGGGCAATTTCCTTGAAATAATGCACAGTTTAGAGGTGAGTTCCCCAGGCCTCCTGCAAAGGGAGATGACCTCCATACCACACACCCTGCTCAGATCATTACAGGAGGCTAACTGTTTGCAGGGGCATTAATTAAAATTCCAGGACATAGCTATTCATACTTGGGAGGCAGAGGTGGAGGATCACTTGAGCCCAGAAGTTCAAGGTTACAGTGAGCTATGATTGCACCACTGTATTCCAGCCTGGGTGACACGCAAAATCCTGTCTCTTTAAAAAAAAAAAAAAAAAAGAGCCTGGGTGACACGCAAAATCCTGTCTCTTTAAAAAAAAAAAAAAAGAAAGAAAGAAAAAAAGAAAACAATCCAAGACATTAAGAAAAAACTTTGCAAAAGGGACTTCCTCCCAAGAAACTCCCTGCCTGTGCAGCCTGGGTGGCCACATTTTTGAGGGTCCTCAAGCACTTTTAGGGGCCTTTTTGATGACAGCCAGACTTACACGAGCTTAGCACGTGGTGAACCTACCTTTCATAATCTGCTTGCCCTTTTCGAACCAGTTCAATAACCGACTGTGACCTCAACTTCTTTGTCCCACATGGGGTCCTGGTGCTTAAAATGCCGTGGTCCTACAGTGACCCTGTGGGCCAACTGCGTTTCTCACTACCCTGTGGTTTTACAACAGTATTTTGGAACTTCCACAAACTAGATGCATATTTCATGTCTTGAAATATCTTTTAAACTCTTTGTTAAACTATAGTTTTAAATACAAAAAAATTAGCCGGGCGAGGTGGCAGTCGCCGCAGTCCCAGCTACTCGGGAGACTGAGGCAGGAGAAGGGCGTGAACCCGGGAGGCACAGCTTGCAGTGAGCCAAGATCGTGCCATTGCACTCCAGCCTGGGCGACAGAGCGAGACTGTCTCAAAAAACAAAAACAAAACAAAAAAACTATAGTTTTAAAAAAGGACACACGCTAATTTGTACTAGATGCCAACCTTTTTTCCTGAAAAGACCACCAAACATTAATATGGGCTGTCCTCCTCATGGCTCAATATCATACAGCCTTCAGAATGAAGCTTTTTCTTTCTTTTCTGACCATATGTGACATGCATGTGAATATGTCATTGATAAAGAGGTTTGTAGTTCTCTGCGGGTATTTGGACTGCAGGCCTACACACGTCTGCTCGTGTAAAATTATACAAGCAACTACATACTGAAGCTCACACACATGCACCGTACTCAGTTAAATGCCAGGCATTAGCCCAAGGGCATCTGCTTGGCAAATGCTCTAGCCCTGGTTGGCCAACCACCTGTGGCACCATCATATATAATATGTCATATATTACAGAGCATTTTACTTTCTGTTGTAAGTTCTAGGCATTTGGGATTAATGTAGAGTTATGAGAAAAAGACTACAAGATATTGTAATGATTCAACTTTGAAACAAAACGTTCTTCCTTCCCCTCATTCCAGATTCTCAATCAATTCATTTAAATAGTATACTAAAATAGTAAGATGAGCTTCATCACAGAATTGTTACCAACTGCAAGTACTTACCTGTATGGGGTGGATTTTCTTAATGCTATGCAGCTAAAACAGCTGCGAAATAAACTAGATGCTAAGGCAGATATTTAAGCTGCCAACCATAAATCCTGATTTCAAATGTTGGTATTTATCAAAATTAATGCATTGATCTCATAATGTATAAATATTATAAATTTAAACTTATAAAGTACATTTATATTAATAAAATACTGTCATTGTCTGTTTTATATATTGAGATTTTGCATAGGATTTTGATGGAGGAATTTTTAAAAGGCTCTGTCAGCCTTTTTAAAAAGTTTGAAAATAACCTCAATAACATGGACTACAGTTCCCTTATTCTAACTCTGCACATAAAGGAAGGCAACAGCCATGATGAAAGCTCTCTGAGCATTAGTTTTCTGATCTACACAAAAGGGATAATAGTACTTACTCAACTTGCCACGCATGGTTGATATGAAGATTGAATTTTAAAATGCAGGTGAAAGTCAAAAATGTTTTGCACATAAGGGACAAGAGGGAGCATCATTTTAAAATACCAGATTCAATCAAAATCTATGGTGTTGCAACCAGAGAACAATTTTTTAAAAGTTCTTTAGACAATCTATTATGCAACCATGGTAAATATACATTGATCTGACCTCACCTCCAGGGTTCAAGTGATTCTCCTGCCTCAGCCTCCCAAGTAGCTGGAATTACAGGTGCCCAACGCCATGCTCAGCTAATTTTGTATTTTTAATAGAGATGGGGTTTCACTATGTTGGCTAGACTGGTCTTGAACTCCTGACCTCAGGTGATCCACCCGCCTCAGTCTCCCAAAATGCTGGGATTACAGGTGTGAGCCACCACGCCTGGCCTAAAACAAATTTCTTGAAGCCTAGAGAAGGTCTCCCAGAAGGCAGTAGATTGACTTCAACCCCAAGCCACTCAGCATAGCACACAACTCCCAAGGCCCTTCTGAATAGCAAACTTTTACACATGTCGATGTATTATATCAAAAATATCAGTCAGCTTCAGACCGTTAAGGTCACTTACTTTAAGAAACAACATAGTACAACACAAATATCAAATTTCGTATTCTCCTGTTTTTTTAAAAAAAGGTTCTTCACTTACCTGAGAGACCCCATGAAATGGGAAACCATGGTGCTGAGGGTCCAGGCAAAAGCAAGGGCTCTTCAGAGACGTTGCCAATTTTCTGCAGTTGGGAGTGGCGTTCAAGTCCTACAGAAATGAACAATGTTATTTTTAGCAACATTTACTTAGGAAGATTCTAGAAGTATAACTGGGTCAGCAAAACCAGAAATGAGCAAATGGAAGACACTAAAACAAAAGTGCCCAGTTATGGTTACCAGGATTTCCCAACTGAAATCCGATTACATATGAACATGAGGTAACAAGTTTACAAGACAACCAGCACAGTGCCTGACCCACAGAAGATGTTCAGTACATTACTATCAGAGCGATCACCTCAGACTCTGAGCTAATAGGGGAGCTGGTGCTAGGCACACTAGCGCTGAAAATCCAGCCCCATCTATTACAAGCTATTTGACCATAGATGTCATGTCACATTCATGTGTCTTGGTTTCCCTATCTGTGCAAGTTAAGTAAAACTACTGCCTAACAACCAAAAGAAATAAAGTACTCATACATGCTACAATAGGGATGAACCTTGAAAACATTATGTTAAGTGAAAAGAACCAGATACAAAAATAGCACGCATTATATGATTCCATTTATAGGTAATACCGAGAATAGGCAAATCTATAGGGACAGAAAGTAGATTCGTGGTTGCCAGGGATTGGGGGTTGGAGGAGTTCATGGGAGGGTACAGTGTTTCTTCCTGGAGTAATAAATATGTTCCAAAATTAGATTGTGGTGATGGTTGTACAACCCTGCAAATATATTAAAAGCCACTGAATTGTACACAAAATTGTGAAACACATGGGAAACGAATTATATCTCAATAAAACTTATTTAAAAGATACTGTCTAAAGAATTCCTGCAGGTTGTTGTAAAGATTAAATGAAGGGACGCATGTGACATGCTTAGACAGTGGCTGGGGCAGGGTCACTCTCAGTAAATAGTAGCTCTGATGATGCTGAGAGTTTGGATACTCGTCCTCTTCCAATCTCATGCTGAAAACTGATTTCCAGTATTAGAGGTGGGGCCCATTGGAGGTGTTTGGTCATGCAGGTGGCTCCCTCATGAATGCCCTGATGCCCTCCTTGTGGTAATGAGTGAGTTCTCGCTCTATTAGGGTGAGATCTGACTGTTTAAAAGAGCCTAAAAAGAGTGTGGCACCTCCTCCCTTCTCTCTCGCTCCCTCTCTTGCCATGTGACACACTGACTGTCCTTCCTCCTCCACCATGATTGAAAGCTTCCGGAGGTCCTCACCAGAAGCCGATGCCAGCCAGCACCATGCTTCTTGTACAGCCTGCAGAATTGGGAGCCAAATAAACCTTTCTATAAATTACCCAGTCTTAAGCATTCCTTTATAGCAACGCAAAATGAACTAATACGGTGATGCAAGAAGAGGTCAAGCAACACTTAAAATATGTTGTCACAGCGAAAACAGGGAGGTAAAACCTCTTGCCCACAAATACTACTTCATTCAGAAGCCCTCACTAAACAAAATTTCTAAAAATTGTCAAGAGAGCCAATAGTTTCAAAGGCAAGTTATAAACAGCACCAGAAAGCCCAGGATGGGCAGATTGGTTGCAATGTAATAAAACTTGAGAATAAAACAGCATGGTCCAGTCTCCTCTCCTGCTGCATCTCCTTGAAGGGAAAGACAAATGAAGCAAGGTTCCAAGGTGGGCCAGGGATCCTTTCTAATAAAGGCAGAGTTCTCTAAGATCATTATTTTCTTGTTTCTTCCAGGGACTTCAGACTTTCTTTTCACCAGAAAAGGTGGGTGGGAAGATAAATGACAAGGATTTATGAAAAGATAGTCATGAGAACCAGACAATTCCATTCTCAAGGGAAAAGAATTAAGATTTTAAGTTACCACAGGCCCTTTCTGGGGATTATTAAGAAAGGAAAGCCTCTTAACTGTAATCATCCCTAATTAGCCATCAGCAACTCATGAAATTACTCCTGGTATTGAAGACCCTTAAATTCTTGGCTCTCAGCCAGAAATTACGCTGAGATTCACCAGGAAGAAGGCCAACAAGTGCAAATTGGAACAGTTAAAACGCTTTTGAATCGAAGGTACGGTCTTCTTGCTCTTGGCTGCAGAACAGGTCTGCACCAAGTCAGGGGATTTAACTTGGAAGTAAAATGAAGTCTTTGCCAAGTCCCTGATAACCATCAACTAATCAGTAATTATTTATTCAATAGGTGGTAGGCTCAGGTCCTCTCCAGTGCTGTGGGAATGGTTCGGGAGATGGACTGTGGGGAAAATGATGGTGTTATTATCCAGAACAACACAGGGTAAACTGTTCATTCAGATCCTAAGTACAACTCAGACTAGCACAAGTAGGAGAATGGCTGTAGAGGGATGGTCTGGCATAAGCAAGGTAGATGGGACTTAAATTCAAGCCTTAGCCTAATGAGTTAATACATGAACTATCTAGAGTTGTTGGTAAGTGTGCACACTGTAATTGGAAAGAAATGGGTATTAGGCCAGCATTCACATTTATTAACCAGCTGACCTTTGGCAATTAACCTTTCTTCATCTGTAAAATGGCGGGGGGGATACTGTTTGTAACTACCTCATAGGGTTGTTATATTAAATATTTGTCTAGACTGTATGGCCTAGGTGCTGAACACACACACATACACATCAAGAAATTACAGCCTCGATGCTGGAGAACTGTTTAAAGAGAACACTCTTTAAACAAACTAAACCATAAATAAGTATAAAAATAAAATTGCAGTAAAAGCCACCAAAGTCCAAGGTGCCCCAGAAAGTGCCCTGGGCAGTGATCAGGGAAGATCCCTCTGAGGCAGTGGCCTCTACGTGGGAGCTTGTGGGGTGAGTAGGAGTTGGCCTTGTGGAGAGGGGAGAGAAGCATCCCAGGAGAGGGAGGCTCTTGTGAGGAGTGGGAGGAAAAAGGAAGCAATGTGGCAGAAGAAGGTGGGAAGAGCTGACTGTCTACTGGGCAGTCAAGTCCCCAGAACACAGTAAGTGAATGGTTGAGGAGACAAGAGAAAGAGAGGTGTCAAAGACAACTCCCTCTAGATTTCTGGGGGACAGAAGGAGCAAATGAAGATTTGGTGGTTGACATGGTTTGGTTCTGTGTCTTCACCCAAATCTTATCTCGAATTGTAATCCCTATTACCCCCAAATGCCAAGGGAGGGACCAGGTGGGAAGTGACTGGATCATGGGGGCAATTTCCCCCATGCTGTTCTTGTGATAGGGAGTGAGGGCCCACAAGATCTGATGGTTTTATAAGGTCGTTTTCCCTGCTCTTGCTTGTTCTCTCTCACCTGCCGCCATGTAATATGTGCCTGCTTCCCCTTCCACCATGATTGTAAGTTTCCTGAGGCCTCCCCAGCCATGCAGAACTATGAGTCAATTCAATCTCCTTTACTTATAAATGACACAGTCTTGGGTAGATCTTTACAGCAGTGTGAGAACAGACTGATACAGTGGTTATATCAGGAAAGGAAGGGCAATATAGAAGGAAGAAGGTTTTGGGGACAGCAGTTGTCTCCAGAGTGGGGAGACTGCCTGAACAGATCCGATGAGATGTCACCCGGAAAAACGTCTGAAATTATTAAAACCTTTGAAAACAGATTTGCAACTTTACCACTGATAGTAACAAAATAAATAACCAGACAAATATTGAAGGTGTATGCTCAAACATTTTTTTACTGAGGCAAAAATTTTTATAATCAGTGCAATCAGAAAAAATTATTGGAGGCCACTGCTCTAGTATGTTTTTGGACCAACTTCTTATCAAATTTGATTTGTCACTTCTCCCTCAGGATACAGCTGATGAGTTTGCACTGGCAGTTTCCAGCTCTGCCATTCTTCTTGACTCTCACTTGAGCTTCCGTGATTAGTATTGTGTTAAATCAGCCCTGCTTTTCAAACTGGGGGTCACCACTCATGAGTCTGCCATGAAATTAATTTCTCGGGTCACAAACAGCATTTCTTAATAAGTAAAAAAGAATGAAAGATAAGAGAAAAAAAATACCTGCATTCATCACGCATAATAAGGATAAGTATTTCTTACTGTGGCTCCCAGCCAGAAAAGTTTAAAAGTCCTCATTCTGGAAGACCAGAGGGCAGCGGAGGACTAGAACTGTGATTGTGGGGAATTAAACCTAGAAGCCGAGGCAAAGCCAAACGTTATCTCAGGCCCTGAAAGGTGGTGCCTGGCTAATGTTGACAAGATGGGCAAGAAAGAGCCATTATAGGTTGTGGAGCAGGGAGGGACCTGGAAAGAGTGAGGGTTCCCAAATATCCGTCTGGCAAGGGTGCTCCGAGAGGGCTGAGCACACGTGCTGTCTGCAGAGCTCTGTCCGCCTTTTGAGGTTTGCTCCTGTTGATTTATAACCTTTCTTGACAGTGAACAAAAAATCTAACAATCTCGTTTCTGTTAGAACATATGCTCCTTGGGGCATGGAGGCCCCACCTTCTCTCCCTTCCACAATGATCCTACAGGAAGCTTGAATGAGTCACCCAATTTGGTTCAGGCCAAAGTGGCCGTCCCCATACACCAGGGGGAGGCACAACAGGTCCAAGGCTCAGGACAGCGGGGTCAGACAGAGGGCCAGGATCATCAAACTAAGGGTGGAAAAGGGTTCCCTGACCCGAAAGGAGGCCATGCTGCCTGAACTGTGACACCATTCTGCCACCCCTTACACACAGGCTCACCTCTGAGTATCCTTCCTGCCCCTTCACCTCAGGGCCTGACCAGAACTCCTGGAGGACCCCCTCCTGGAGGAACCCATGCCTCAGAAGACAAGGATCTACTCAGTCTCTCAAGTCGGGGTTCAGGAAGGCCTCACTGCAGGCACCAGTTCCACCTTCCTCCCTCCCTCCCTCCCACACACGCTGTCCTCTGGAACTCCCACAGCATAAAGCAACTACCCAAACAAAAGCACTCATCCCTGGGGAGGGGAAGTGACTCACTGGCAAGGAATGAGGACCAGAGATGTCAGAAGGAAGTAGCTCCAGACCCCAAATCCAACACCCAGTCACATGCAGTGAGGACAAGTTCTCAGAACCTGCCTGTTTCCCAGGAAAGCTGCCTCTGAGGGTCCCGACAGGACAAGACAGGAGCCTCCACCACTGGAGTCTTGTCCCGTCTGTACCAACATCACCAACACACACTCCTCTCCTGCCAACATTTACGCAAACTCTCCTCACACAACCTTGACCTTCTGTTTGTGGTGCCCTTACCGTCCCCAGTCTGACATTCTAGGTGATGGTGGATAAAAGCACTTTTTTCTTGCATGATGAGAAAAGAGTCGGGAATTGGCTTTTACTGGATCATCCCACCTGAGATGGAACGTAAGTCATGCTATACAATCCTCACAGCAAACCGAGGCCACAGAGCGGGTCCAGGGTAGCTCAGGCACAGGGAACCAGCACCTGGATAAGTAACGGGGTTTGAGGAAAGATGACTGGCTGAGTGGGCAGGAAAGCTTCTGGAGTCTTAAAAAAAAAAAAAAAAACTAAACTAAAACAAAAAACCAAGGGACTTGTGTGTCTGGGGAGTGAACAAACCCCATACTGGAGAAAGAGCCCAGTGTGTATGACAGAGGACAGGACCAGGGTCCAACAAGGCCCTCGGAGCCAACAGGGGAGGAGGAGAAGGGGCAAAGCATGGAGGTGGAAGCCAAGGAAGGCATTGGGAGGAGGCTGCCCCACACTGCATGGAGGTGGGGGCAGGCCCAGGACAACATGTGCAGAGTGTCCCCTCCACCCCGACCTGAGAAAACTCAGTACACTGGAGAAAGAGCTTTGGCTGGAGAAGGCTGCCAAGAAGAATGGCCCAAAAGCAAGAGGCAGAAAAAGGGATGTTCTTATTTCTTCAAGTTACCCCCTGATTAAATGGCGATTATCCACAGCAAGTGGGAAAAGTGGAGGGAGGCATAGGCTTTAAATCATCCTCATAAACAATATGGTGGGCAGACTTGCTAGCTGACAATGACAGGCACAGGACAGAGTCTAGAAGTTCAAAGAGAGGAGATCATCTTCCTTAATAGATACTAGACATACCTGTTCACACTTGCCCCTCACTGGATGGGAAGCTTCTTAAAGGTAAAGGACTCTTTCAGTCCTCTTTACAAATGCCCTTCCATTAGACTTGCTGCCAACACAGGGCGGGCATGCAATCACAGTTGGATGAATGAATGAATGGGTGAATGGGTGAAGAATGAACGGCATGAGTTTCTTATAGACTTTTCCCTCTTAGAAAGCAGGACCCCCGTATGATTTCTCTCTCACTGCTTTTGCCAATGTTCAGCCAATGTCTGGACTGCCCTAGGGAGACAATGAAGGCGCTGAAGGCACTAACCCACTGCAGATGCACACTGCCTCTGTGGAGGTCCCACCCTCCCGAGCTCTCTGGTGGCGGTCATCAACTGTCACAGCCCTTTCAGGAAATCCTGTCCCAGGCCAGAGGTATTCAGGGATGCTGACCTTGGAGCCCCAGGCCTGGTCACATTTCCAGCTGCTCCCTGCCTGTGAGGACAGCCAGAGGAATGTTCCCCTAACATGTCCTTGGCTCACAGTCCTTTCTCCTATCACCTCACAGAGGCTGTCCTTTTTGTTCCTGCTATATCCAAACTCAGCTGCAGAACTCATTTCTTCCCATGGAACCCCCACACTGCAGACTGGCTGGCCTGCCCAGAGCAGCGTGAAAACTCACAGAATCTGGATTAGGACTAAACCTTGAGAAGGTCTATTAAAACTCCCTGGCAGCTTTCAAGCAAACACATTACAGTGGGTTTTGTTACTCATTAAGGAAAACACCTTGCTTCTCCATCCTCACCTGGAGAAATTAGGTAATCAGCACAGATTAGTTAAGGATTTCAATGCAAATTGCATCATTTTCATGGTCATTAACATTGGTGTGGTTTATATCTGTTTTCAGTCCTAAAAAAAACGTTTCCCAGGTAACTAAAGAAAATATTCAAGGGCAGAAATATCAGGCGGGCAGGATATTTAAAATAAATGAGCCATTTGTTCCTGCTTCTGTATAAAGTTGCTTTTTCAATTTCAGGTGACGTGATACTGCAGATCAAAGTGGGGAAAAACCTTTGGAGTAAGAGCGCTTTTCTTCCCCAGATATGACTGACTTCGTTGCTTGATTTACAGCACTTGATTAACCTGGTTAAATGTCTTTGCTTCTGTGCAAGTCTCAGATGCAGAACTAGGGATCGTCACAGCGTATCATTATGATTTGTGCTTGTCTTTCCTCCCTCACAACAAAGGACCTCTTCTTCAAATACTTACTTGTTATAGTTCTGGTGTCTAGAATAGCACCTGGGGTGCAGTAGGTGTTCCCAGTGACAGAAAGGCCTTCCACTCAAACTCAGGTGGGGGCTTTCTCTTCCATGCAGGATTGTGCTGCCTGTCTGAGGCACCACTGCCCAGCCCAGGATCCAAACAGCAACTCCATTCTTCTGCTAACTGTTTCTGAAATTAACATGACATTCTCCCACTCCTAAAGACCACAACACCCAAATAAACAGCAGTGATGAGATGCAGGCCACCTTATCTAGGAATCAAAGACACCTAGACACACTCCAGCCTTCCCCCTTCTCAGACTCAACCTCTCCCCAGCATCCGCTGCCAAGAGCAGTTTATAATCCCTGGGTCATAGTTACCAAAGAAAAAAACATGAGACTACCATGGCTGAGCTCTGCATGGGAGCTGCAGCTTTTCTGATGTGCTGCCCTTTCTCCAAGATGATGATCCATCTCATTCCAAAAACCAATATTCTTCAGCTGCCTTGGCCAAAAGCAGGTGGCCAGGGGAGAAAAAGGCAGCTGGGGGCTCAGGCCTTCCTCCCTGCTTTCCAATACAAGGCCTCAGTCCTACTATCTACAAATGGCCTCTTACCACTCTGGTGAGCACCTGTGTACATCTGTGCATGGGCATACACACACACACACGTGCTGGGGAAGGAAGGTGTAACAAAGGCACTAACACTAAAAGAATAAACACAGTAAATACCAAATTCATTCACAAGGTGAGGACTCAGGGCTGAGTGAAACACAGCCAATGAGGTATTCTTTTGGAAAAAAATCTGTCTATAAAATTTATTAAGGAAATCTATTTATTAAGGAAAGTTCGAAACTACAGAAAAATATAAAGAGGAAAGCCAAAATTACTCATTGTAATTGTATTACCTAATAATCCAAGTTACTCACCATTAAACCTTTTGATGTTCTTGTTTATTTTTTCTATGCGTAATGCTTGTATGTATCATCTGCATATTTTACATATACTATTTCTACAAAACAAAATCACACATGTAGTTTTGGATTCTATTTTTACCTTACATCATAAGCGTCTCATTAGTAATATTCAAAATCATTTCTAATCGCTGCAAAACAATCCACCCTATGAATGCCTGACAACACACCTAATAATGTTCCCTTATTGTTGGAATATATGATGAACATCTTTGTATAAAATCCCTTATTTGCTACTCTTCCTTGTTCCTTAGGATAAACTCCTAAAAAATGAAATTGTTAAGCCAAAAAGTATGACTAAGGTCCTTCACGATGAATCCTTTTCAAAAAGAATTGTATCAACCTAGAATCTCTCACGTAGTGTATGAAATAAACACATTTGCCAATAATGCTATGATTGTAATCTCTCCTAAACTGATAAGTAATTAGTTAGGGCAGGGTAACTCTGCCACAACCCCCCTCAAAATGTCAATGGCTTAACACAATAAAAGGATTTTTGCTCAAGTCACTATCTGATGCAGGTTGTCAAGAACATTCTACTTCACACAGTCATGCAGGCATCCAGGGACCCTTTTTCCATCGAGTGATTCCACCATCGTCTAGGGCCTCATCGTCTTCACCTGGGTTATTTCCAGCCAGTGACCAAACAAAGGGAAAGAGAAGGCATAGAGGACTGAGCTAGCAGCTTCACTAAGGTAGCTTCAATCACTGTCCCTGGTATTCCATTACCCAGTTTAGTCATATGGCAGTATATCTACCTGGAAAGGATTGTGGGAAACACAGTCTATCTCTATTCCCAGGAGGAAATCTTCCGGTGAACAACTAGCCAACGTTTGTCACAATAGGGAAAAAATTGGTAAAAATCATTTTAACATGTACTCCTTTGATTATTGCTAAAGTTGGAATCGATTTTCATTTTTATTAGCCATGTACACTGCCTCTTCTGTGAATTTTTCACAACCTCCTTTGCCCTTTTTTCTGTAGGGCTCATAATGTTTGAAATGATTTTTTTTCTTTTTTTTTTTTTGAGATGGAGTCTTGCTCTGTCGCCCAGGCTGGAGTGCAGTGGCGCAATCGCGGCTCACTGCAACCTCCACCTCCTGAGTTCGTGCCATTCTCCTGTGTCAGCCTCCTGATTAGCTGGGACTACAGGCGTGTGCCACCACGCCTGGCTAATTTTTTGTATTTTTTTTTTAGTAGAGACAGGGTTTCATATGTTAGCCAGGATGGTCTCAATCTCCTGACCTTGTGATCCACCCGCCTCGGCCTCCCAATGTGCTGGGATTACAGGCATGAGCCATCGTGCCCAGCCATGTTTTGAAATGATTTTTAAGAGCTCTTTCTTCATGAAGGTTGTTAGCCCTTATTTTGTCAAGTTAGGACCTTGTTTTCATTTGCTTTCCATCTTCTAATTTTATTTATGATTATTAAATAAATAAATTTTTATTTAATGTATTCAAATCAATCATTTCCACTGTGATTTTCTGTTGGACATCTCATCACAAGGCAAACCTACACATACAAAAAACTAGGCAATTCTAATCCAACTCCCCAATGTCATCATTTTGTCATCATGATTCAAAGATTAATAAACTGATGGGTAAAGAAACCACATGACTGGTAGAAGGTATCACAGCTACTTAGAGGCAAAGCTAGGACTAAAGATTTTAAAAGTTAACATTTATTGGCCGGGCACAGTGGCTCAGGCCTGTAATCCCAGCACTTTGGGAGGCCGAGGCGGGTGCATCACCAAGTCAGGAGACAAAGACCATCCTGGCTAACACAGTGAAACCCCGTCTCTACCAAAAAGACAAAACATTAGCCGGACGTGGTGGCCGTGCCTGTAGTCCCAGCTACTCGGGAGGCTGAGGCAGGA